>NC_142546.1:24520000-24832500 GCF_056151865.1 Erythranthe guttata
TGCTCGAGTATCTTCCTCGTGGAAGTCCATCTGAAACCTGTTTAATGAAGATATTTGTTGCTACCGTCGAAGCAATTCTTCAGAGAACATTCCCACCCGAGTCCACTAGAGAAAAAAATCGAAAAACAAGATACGTTTTTGGCTCTGCATTCAAAAATCTTGCTGTTGCTGAGCTCCGCACGATGGTCCACTCACTATTCTTAGAGTCGTGTGCTTCGGTAGAGCTTTCCTCCCGCCTTCTTTTTGTAGTTTTAACTGTCTGCGTAAGTCACGAAGCACAGCCTAATGGAAGCAAGCGACCTAAAGGTGAAGATTCTTGTGCTGTAGAAGGTGAAGACTTACAACGAGCCAATGGGAAGAATAGAGATCAGGGCAGTAAACAGGGGAAGAAACAGGGGCCTATAGCAGCATTTGATTCCTTCGTCATTGCTGCTGTTTGTGCTCTGTCATGTGAGCTTCAGATCTTCCCTCTTATTGCAAAACAGTGTAGTCAGCTAGAAGCCAGAAATATATCTGGTGTACTTAAGCCTGTGAAGGGAAACGATCCACCAAGTGAGTTTCAGAATAGTATTGACTCGGCTGTTTATCACACGCACAGAATATTAACCATACTAGAGGCACTTTTCTCTTTGAAACCATCATCTATAGGAACGTCATGGAGTTATAGTTCGAATGAAATAGTGGCTGCTGCAATGGTTGCAGCTCATGTTTCTGATCTGTTTAAGCGCTCCAAGGCTTGCATGCGGGCTCTTTTAATCTTGATAAAATGCAAATGGGACAAGGAAATTCATTCTAGGGCATCTTCCCTTTTCAACTTAATTGATATTCATAGCAAAGTTGTTGCATCCATAGTGAACAAAGCAGAACCGCTGGAGGCCCACCTACTAAATGTCCCATTGTCGAGGACAAACTGTTTTCATGGGGACAAAACTGATACATGTGCTAGCTGTTGCCGCTTAGAATCAGGACAGCCATCTTCATCGTCATGTGAAAAGTTGTCTGGTTCAGAAGCTTTGGTCACTTGTGAAAACTCTCAAGCCAACGAGGTTGAGAGATGTAGCACGGGCAAAGAAATTTCAAGTTTCCCTATTGATGCTTCAGATTTGGCCAACTTTTTGACTATGGACAGGCATATAGGGTTTAACTGTAGCGCACAAGTTCTTCTTAAGTCCGTCCTTTCAGAAAAACAAGAATTGTGTTTCTCCGTTGTTTCTTTGCTCTGGCACAAACTGATTGTATCACCTGAAATACAACTGAGCGGCGAAAGCACCTCAGCCCAGCAAGGATGGCGGCAGGTAATATGATCAATTTAGCCTGTCACTTTTATCATTGTTTTTTGTGATTCCAACAATTTATCATTGAAAGTGGTTCTTAGAAAATAATTTCCTTATACCCTTATGATTGTACAATACAGGTGGTTGATGCCCTTGTCAATGTCGTCTCAGCATCACCAGCAAAAGCTGCAACAGCTGTTGTTCTTCAGGTCTAGATTTTTTTTCTTGAATAACGTTTAAACCTCAGATGTCGATTCTGTTTTTATTTGTATATTTATTTTACTGAATTTTTTTCGGCTGTCATTATTTATCAGGCGGACAGGGAATTGAAGCCTTGGATCACTAAAGACGATGATCTTGGTCAAAAGATGTGGAAAGTCAACCAAAGAATCGTGAAAGTGATTGTTGAGTTAATGAGAAATCACGACGCACCAGAATCATTGGTAATTCTGTCCAGCGCATCAGACCTCCTCCTTCGTGCCACCGATGGGATGCTTGTTGATGGTGAAGCATGTACACTACCTCAGCTGGAGGTATCACATCTCATCTTACGCGACATTTGCATGTGTTTTTCGGCATTTGCCAGATAAATTAATTCTTGTCATATTTCTTTTTATGATTATTGATTTGTTTGCACCTGAAAAAAAAAATTGGACAGTTGTTGGAAGTGACAGCCAGAGCAGTTCAAACAGTTCTTAAATGGGGAGAGTCGGGATTGGCAGTTGCAGACGGCCTTTCAAACCTGTTGAAGGTACAAAAGCTTTCACATTCTAAATATATGTTTTTGGTATGAAAAAAAATATTATTTTCCCAATCGTGAATATACTAGTAAGATAATTGGTTTTTATCATATATATATGCAGTGTCGGCTCTCAGCTACAGTTCGTTGCGTATCTCATCCGAGCGCACACGTTCGTGCTCTCAGTACATCAGTTCTTCGAGCAGTTTTACATGCTGGCTCAGAATCAATTTCTGCAAAATCCCAAGTTAATGGTTTCCGCAGTCCACCATACATAAGCGTAGGCATTAGGGACTGCAAAGCTCACGTAGAGAAGTGTTTGACGTGGGAAGCACATAGCCGACTTGCAACGGGACTTCCTATTCAGTTTGTTGATACCACTGCTAAAGAATTAGGCTGTACTATATGCATTTGAAAACTACCAACACGATGAGGTATTTATAGCCCTTTCTGATGATGATTGTTTATCGGTATACGGTGGGATTCCAAGTCGGTTACAATCCGGATTTTGTTATTAATTCGGGTCGTGAGTAAATATTCTTTGTATTGGCCCCTAAATCTTGAAACTCAATGACAAGAGTAGGTGTACAATTTAACAGTGTTTCTGTCTTTGAATAAGAGACACTATTATGGTGCGTGCCATCATGAAATTTGAGAGTAGAGTTGAGGTATGTCATCAAATGTCTGCCAGGCCCAATGACTAAAAAATCCGAATTAATATACAGGCAGGCTCAATAAAAGAATATATAAATTTAAAGAAAGGCCCAACAACGAGACATAGGCCCAATAATGGATTTCAGTATAGCCCAAGTCAGGCCCAATAACAGAATATATGGATTTAAAAATAGGCTCAATAATATGGACCCGGTTCAGGCCCTATAATTGAATTATTTTAGGCCTAGGAGGCCAATTATCTGAATATTTAGGCCTAATATTCGAATATTTGAATTTAAATATAGCCCCAATAACGGAATATGGGGCCCGATTGTGGCCCAATAACGGATTTAATTATAGGCCAAATCAGGCCCAATAAATGAAAATCCGAGTTAACATAGGCGCTGACAGGCCCCTAACAGAATATGTGGAGTAATAGAGGTCCCCAGTAGGCCTAATAACGAAATATATGGGCCTGATTCTACAAATTTAATTACACAAACACCATGTGAAGCTGGAAGTTGCATTTAATAGATCAAAAATTATCACTAACCTCACCCAAAAAAAAATAATAAAAAAAAAAATGGAAAAAATACTATTAGAAACATGAAATTGCAAATAAGTTTGAAATCCCTGACACGGATTGACAAATGTCTATTTTTACTAATTTCACTAAATACAGAAATTAATCTCAACCACTAAAAATCAATTAACCACCAAATGGAATGCAAAAATGAACTTGTGTACTATAAAATTGAGATCCAGCAACTAAAACTGGATGAATCAGGATACTCTCAACCCTTTTTCCCAAGTCCCGGAAACCCGATTTCAGTTTTAATATATATATATTTTTTAAAAGAATTACAAAATTTAGCGGACTCCAGTAATAAATGATTTTGGGGAAAATGTATTACATCTAGAGTATCAGGCCACTAAATAAAACAAACCTCTGTGTATCCTTTCAAGTATGCTAAACTCCAACTGCACAACTGGTTTTAAACCTTTTCGTCAGGCTCGGAAGAATCTCCATCATGCTTTTGTTGAGTGCTTTTGGGAATTGAATGGCTGCGTCTTTCTTTACCCCCTGGTTTCGACGAAGCATTGCCATACCACATCATTCCAATAACAGCGATTATCATTCCAATAACTACTTGTATATTAAGACCTTCTTTTCCGAAGAACAAGAATCCTAGGATCAAGACAAGGATTGTCTTCATGTGACCTAGTACTTGAAAAGAGACGGCGGTGAATCTGCCTATGCAGATGAACTGGCTGAGGTTTGTTCCTATTGCAATAGTACATGAGAGGACCAAGAACACCTGCAGAATCAACGGTAAATAAATAATATAAAAAAATGTACTGATCAGAAATGGCCCACTGTACAAAAGATGAACTGACAATTTTGTTATTAATCCAATAACCACTGGATAACATATAAATGGAAGTATCGAACACTAATACTCAAGGTAGGACAAGTTGGGAAATATGTTAACAAATAAATGGAAGTATTGGTTTTCACAGTGCATAATGCTGCGGCGATGATAAATGCTAATTACGAGTACACGCTAGGATCAGAGATTTGGAGTGTGATTACAGAAAATACATAAAAATAATGTGACAATGTACTAACCGCAGATGGTAAACTGAAGTTATAGGCATCGATTCTTTTGTTCGTCAACCAATAGTCCAGAAAGGGGCCTAACAGCAACAGTGATGCAGCTTGAGCTGGTGCAGTGTGCCCCAGTAGATTGAAAGAACTCAGCGAGTATTTTCTCTGAAGGAAAGAAACATACTGCAAAAACATATCCAAAATTATTCTATAGCATTTAAAGATTGCAGACACACACATCCAGAAGAGAAAAAAAATTAAAAAAATGTTCTAACAAAATGAAGAAATTTAAAGTACTAAAACATTCTGAGTTAGAGCCCTCATTTCTCTCTCCCTCTTTTTTTTGTCCCTAGGGTGAGAGTAGGGGATGGAGAGGAATTGATTTCTGCAGCCATATAATGACAGATTATACAAGCTAAGCATTTGTAATTTCTTGTAATTCTCCTAGAAAACTTACATATTGTTGCATAGCTGTACTCCAGACTGCTATAAATGCAGCAACGAACCCTTTACTATTAACACTCACATCAGTAACCGTGCAGACAGCAACACCAAGTAGAACAATTAGAATACTAAGCTTTGTGTCTCTTGAATATCTGATCTTATCAAACACTACTTCCAACAAGCAGGATACCGGTATCATACTCAGCTTTGCGATCTGATAAAATAAAGGGACATAAGATCATGTGTATTGATCAATTTGAAATAAGAAAGCTCATATTCTTAAGGTCTCCTTTTCACTTTTTTCTTTTTCTTTTTCAGTATGGAAGAATGATGGAAAAAAATACCTGGTAGAATCCCACCGAATTCCACATTAAACTGACATTCATCCCAACAATAGAAAAATTTGCAAACAAAACAAATCTCATAAGCTCTGGAAAAGGTAGATGAGAAGTTTGGATGTAACCCAGCCACCTAAGAACAACCGTCATCAAGGTGGTCGTGGCAAAATGCAAACCCGTTAACGTTGTAGCTGCAAGGGTTGAAATTCAAAATAAAGTTAGAAACTCATGTTACAAGGAAAATGTCAACTGAAATATAGAAAAGAGAATGCTACAACATGAGGTCCACCATTAGTAAACATATAAGAAGATCATCACTGTTTCCATTTGAGTTTCTCCTGGATAATTTGCTGAAAATAACAATAGCTGCATAGGTTATAGCCATAAAAATGCTAAAACCTCATGTTACCCGGAAAATGTCAAAGTGAAATATGGAAAAGAAGAACACTACACCATGAGGTCATCAATAACAGCCAGATAACGAGATAATCGCTGTTTTCATTTGAGTTTCTCCTCGATTATTTTTGCCGAACGAAAATAACATCAGCTGATAAATCTATTAATTACAGTACTTTTCGTTTCGATAGATTTCACAATTTGTTTCCAAGAAAACAAGCATGTAATATGTCCCTGTAGCAGCATTAGTGGCAAGTGGAAACAAGAGCACGAGCAACACATATAACTTCTAAGTTAAGTTTGTTTTAACTCATAGTTACTGAAAACATCTGCTTCTCTATACCAAACACAAATAATGCACAGTAGGCTTTCATCTTACATCCAAACTCATAGTCTGCCAAAAAAAAATTATATGCGACTTCCTACTAGCAAGGTATTCTCTGGAGTATTTTGAACCCGAGAAGTTGATTCTGAGTTCTAATCATAGTAAATATACCAATGGTGCTCCATAGAATGCTTTCAATTAGTTTTTGTAGGATGTCAGGTAATCAGATTAAAAGATCCAATAGACCAGGCATCTTATTACCAGGGTCTTGAGGTTTTTATGCAAGTATAAACTCTACTTTTATTGAATGAACTGTTTTGAACTTCCTCATAATGTGTTTGGACAGAAGAATTTCCATTTGAGGAAGGAATATTTTCAAATGATTCTCTCGTGGAATGTTTTCCAAATTCACCACAATGAATAAAGATATTTGCTCAAAATACGAGCTCAAGGATTTGAAATTTATAATAACATGAACAAACATGCTCAATTTCTTCGAAATCCTTAGCTAGAAACCCATATTTCATGCACAATCTAAAACAAGAAACCCCTGCAACTGGGAAACTAGGAGAAATTTATCATTTCTTCAGTATCTCTATGGAATATTCTTTTTGTCCATACCCAAAGTGTTTTTTGAGACATACATATAATCATAATTGCAGTAACAAAATATTTGTAGTATGCAAATTTTAAACCACACGAAGTACTTGTTCAACGTTAACCATTAACAGTTGATTCTGTTTAGATTGGTGAAAAGAACTTACCAAAGCTGAATCCATAAGTAGCCATTAATGCTTTATTGACAATGATAATCCCAACTGAAGTGACTACATTGAACATCCATGCTGCTGCATCTACTGATGCCTTTTTATCAGCTTTGCTTCCTGGAGCCATTTTGCCCTTCTCTTATCCTATATAACTGCCCAATGGGTGATAACTGTTACCCAGCTAGGACATAAACCCGAGACCAACTCGGAGCATTCAATTCAAGATATTCAATCTTAAGCTTCCTCCACAACTGCACTTGAATACGCCTGAATTAAAAAGAATGACCCGATCTAGCAAAATTCTTCACGTACTCTATAAAAAAAAATAATGCAAAAGTTAGCTTAGAAATTGTGTGTTAGATTAGGATCTTTCTGCTACAAGAAAACAGTTATATATCTTATCTTGCTGAAACAGGAAAGTATGTAACATTTAATAAGTGAGCGTCACTCGATCATGTTCTGAAAAACAAGTATCGACATAAATCGACTAAAACCACAAAACACTCCAATCTTCAACAGAATAAAACAAATCTAATCCACCAAATTTATGGAAACTTTATTTTTCCAAATCAATGGTACAGTAATTGAAATACCCAAACAGCGCACCAAATTAATCCACAAATCAGGAAACATATCACGAAATTTTCACATCAAAATCCCCTAAACACATTCAGGTTCCACAATTCAGAACTCAACTAAATTCCATCACAATCAGATCTAAAAAAATATCCAGAAACCCCCAAATTTTCCCAGATCGCATTCAATTCCCTAAATCCGCCGCCAATTACTCACCAAAATTACAGATCTAACCACACATAATCATCGAATCCAACTGAAAAAATAAAAATCCACAATTCAAACTCACATCACTCAGAAATCGAACTATACCCTAGCGATCGTAATACAAGCAACACAGAAAACGTACCTTGCGAAGCTTATAACGGAACAAAAAGGGGACTTTTGGCGTGATTTTTCAGTTTCCTTCAGATCCTCAAACGCAACTCCTTAGTTCACAACCAAAGCTAGTTAAACGTGCTTGCATGTGATGCGCATATACGTACACCTCTATATATATACATACACGCCATACACGTACATTTCAATGAATTTTTATACGGTTGTGTAAGTGAATTCGAAGTGTAAAATGCGAATGTTGTTTGGTGGGGAAATGGGATTTGTGTGTTAGGGTTTGACCAATACCCAATGGAATTGAAAATTTTGCTCTCTCTCTCTCTCTCTCTCTCTCTCTCTCTCTCTCTCTCTCTCACCTACTTGTATATTTGTAGTAAGATTTATTTTTCTTATGTTTTCCTTAATTATCGAATTTGGTTAGTGAAAAAATGAAATAAGCGCTTCTTTTAATAAAACGTGAAATTCAATTTTAATAATATGTAAAGCTGTAAATCAATAATTAATTAATTAATTATGTTATCAGATTAATATAAATTGGGATACCATGTGACAGAAGAGGATATGCCTGGAGAAGGTGGTGGTGTAGGTGACACTTAAGACAGAGGGGAATGAATGTATGAGATGTGAAGTATATAGGGAGGGCAGATTTGACCATGTGGGGGTGATTTATAGCTTTTCAAGATTTTTATTCTATTTTGTGTGATCCCAATTTTTATGCTAGGTAGATTGATAGGTAGGGTTGGGGGAAAATTAATTTTGGTAAATAAATGAAATGTTACTTCTTTTTCTTAATTTTTTTGATGAAAGGAGAAGCACGACACGTGGCTTTATGTCATTTGTTAAAAGTCAACAGGACACGCGGCTTTATTCTATTTGCTAAAAGTCATCTGTGTTTTTTTAACGTAGTTCAGTATGAGATGAAGTTACATAAATACCCTTTTTGGTATTAACGATGAAATTAAACGAATTTATTGCACGCATCTACTTAGAAAATAGTATCTCGCTTTATTCGCATTCGTCTTGTTATGCTCTGTGGTTCGATTTGGCCGTTTGTGGTGTGAGGATGGGAACCCACGGTGCGATTCGTGTGAGTAATTTGAATACAAGTTCATGCATGTGATATTGCATTGCCGGTTGTCGATCATTTTGATGGTGATCTTAGTCTAGAATGAAGTGATCTTATTATATTTGCATCCACCAAATCATCATTCTTGTTTGTTACAATAATCTTGAAAACACAGACAGCTTATATAATTTATATTACAGCATTAAACAGGCCAAAATGAAATGCTTCACATTTTGCTTACGATTTTCGAAAGACTCCCCATAGCTTTCGCTTTCTCCCGGAGAACAAACTTCTGCACCTTCCCAGTCGAAGTCTTGGGCAAATCCTCAAACACCACAGTTCTCGGAGCCATATAATGTGGCAATCTCCCCCTACAGTACTCGATAACATCACCCGCAGTTGCCTCACAGCCATGCTTCAGCTTCACAAACGCACAAGGCGTCTCCCCCCAATAATCATCCGGCCGCCCCACCACCGCCGCCTCCATAACCGCCGGATGCCCGAATATCACCCCCTCCACCTCGATCGTACTTATATTCTCCCCACCGGAGATGATAATATCCTTTGACCTGTCCTTCAACTCTATGTACCCGTCGGAGTGCTTTACCGCCAAGTCACCGCTCCGAAACCACCCCCCTCTAAAGGCGTCTTTAGTAGCTTTTAGATCTTTTAAGTAACCGTTCATAACGGTGTTTCCTCTAAACATAACCTCCCCCATTGTTTTTCCGTCGGGAGGTACACTTTCCATGGTGGAAGGATCTTTTACATCAACCTCTTCCATACCGAGATGGTGTAACCCTTGACGGGCCTTGATCTTGGCCCGTTCTTCCGCGGGTAGCGGGTCCCACTCGGGTTTCCATGTGCAGACCGTACCCGGCCCGTATGTTTCGGTTAGCCCGTACGAGTGAGTCACACTGAATCCTAACTCCTCCATCTTAAAGAGCACCTGAGGAGGTGGCGGTGCGCCACCTGTCATCACCGAAACCTTTCCGGGGAGAGGTCTTCGTTGGTCAACGGGTGCGTTGATTAACATGTTCAAGACGGTGGGGGCGCCGCCCATGTGGGTGACTCGGTGGAGGAATATGCTGCGGAATATTCCCTCGGCGGTGACGTTCCTCAGGCAGATGTTGGTGCCGCCCTGTGCCGCCACGGCCCAGGTGAGGCACCACCCGTTGCAGTGGAACATGGGCACAGACCATAAATAGACGGGCATGGATAGCATCTCGTTGAGAAGAGCTGCCGCTAGAGAATTCAGATAAGCTCCTCTGTGACTGTAAACAACCCCTTTGGGGCTAGATGTTGTGCCCGAGGTGTAATTGAGGGCGATAGGGTCGAATTCGTCTTTCGGCCTTACTACTAAAAAATCGGGTTTTCCTGATGCTAGGAAAGACTCGTATTCTTGATATTCTGGGGTTGAAATCGGGTTATCGGATTCTTGGATTAAGACTAGATAAGGTAATTTGATGCCTTGACCGGATAAGAGTTTGAGTGCACCCTTGGCAGTATCGAAAAGCTGATAGTCGACGAATATGAATTTGGCTTCGGAATGTTTGAGCAAGACTGAAACCATCGATGAGTCGTGGCGTATGTTGAGTGTACAAAGGACTGCACCTGTCATTGGAGCAGCAAAGTGGAGCTCGTACATTGCTGGTATATTTGGGGCCAAAACCGCAACCTGAGAAAAAAACGAAAAAATCGAAAACGACTAAGATCCAATGTTTCTGATAGCAGTATTCAACCATATGTTATAAGCATCGTCCTAACAAGACAATTAGTCACTAATACATAGAACATTAGTTTCTACATTACGAATTTACGACACTCTTCATACATGTGAACTAGTTTAAGAAAAAGGAAGAATCGGATACGACGAGCACGAGACGAGTAAAATAGGCAACGGGTTGTTGTTATAAGTCGAGTCGAATTCGATGGTTTTAAGATTGGAGGATCCAATTTTGAATGCGTGATCTTTATTTTTAGCTGCTGCACCAAACTCAGAGACACTTAATAACGTTGTACGAGTACAAAAATGATCATACTCAGGTTTATGCACAATAATTCCTAACTCATGTCTGAAGCATTAATTCCTAACTAATTAATCGATATTTCTGGCAATAATTCTTAGATTGTGCTAATAATATCTTGATATACAATCCCAGAGCACAAAAGTTTAATCAATCACAATTAAATAAACAAAACCCAGGAGAGAGAGAGAGAGAGAGAGAGAGAGAGAGAGAGAGAGAGAGAGAGAGAGAGAGAGAGAGAGAGAGAGAGAGAGAGAGAGAGAGAGAGAGAGACTGACAACATCGCCGCGAGAAATTCCGGCGGAGCTGAGGGCGGAGGCGAGGCGGAGGCACCTGTGATGGGTCTGTTTCCAGGTGAAGTTGATATCACCATAGACAACAGAAACTCTGTCTCCGTAAACAACAGACGATCTTTCCAAGAAACTAATGGGCGTTAAAGGAATATAGTTTGCTGAGCATTTTAAGGTACCGTTTTCCATATCTTCCGATTCCTGCAATTTTCCACTCACCACAAGTCCACCCCAGAAATCAAACTGCTGTAAATAATGTACTAATAAATTCTTTGAAAAAAAGAATGCATTTGTCAGTAGATTGAGTAGTGATAATGTCACTTGCCTAATTTAAGTGGCTTTTGGATTCTTTCTTTATTGAGAGATATGGTCCCACCAGATGCCGATTAAATATATTTTAACCAAACATCACCTACCATCATAATCCACTAATCTATATTTTCTTTTAGGGTTAAATACATAAACACCCCTGTACTATGGAGTTTGTATCAAATACCCCCCTGTACTACACATAAATACAAAACCCCCCTTACACTACATTTTTTTCAAAATATGACGAAAATACCCCTACTCAAGCATTTATATATATATATATATATATAAAGGTTTGTTTGAGACATTTTCAGTCAATTTTACGTGCGAAGTTTTGGTATTTATATTTTTTTCTCCAAAACATCTAATTGCTTATATTTTTTTAATTTTATGATAAAAACCTTTTATTTTTGTCATTTTGCAATCCTATGATTGTTGAGAATTTGAACTACTGGAAGAAAATAAAAGGTTTTATTGAGAAAGAAAAACTAAGTAATTTAATGTTTTGGAGAAAAAAATATAAATATCAAAATTTCCCAAGTAAAATTGACCGAAAATATTAAAAATATAGTGAAAAATGACTCAAACAAACTATTTAATTTATAGGCTAAGCAGGGGTATTCTAGTCATATTTTGAAAAAAAATGTAATGTGAGGGGGGTTTTTGTATTTATGTGTAGTACAGGGGGTATTTGATACAAACTCCATAGTACATGGGTGTTTTTGTATTTAACCCTTTCTTTTATTGTTATTATTATTTTATCTCTTATTTTTTAATCTATTTTCTCTAATTCATTTTGCTAAAGTTATTCAATAATCAATTTCATATTATGATATCATATTTATATATTTTTTTCCAGAATGAGTTGTATTATTAAATTTAGGGTATATTACAATCACTTCTGATGTATGGTAAAATTACGAAAATCCTCATCTTGTTTGGGTAATTACAACAACCCCTCAACTATAAATTTCCTTACGCGTCCAACCTTGCGGTTTTAAATTTAGTGGAATCTTCTTGATTATATAAAGATGAAAATTTTCGTAATTTGACCTTAGCTCAGTGGGTGGTCGTAATTTACACTTAAATTTATATAAATATTAATGTTTGTTATAACATGGCACCGACCTTATTTTCCCTTTCCTAAAGGACAAGAAGACACCAAACAGATGATGTAGTATGTACAATATGTCTCCTTAATAATTATTACTTTGTGTCTGTATAGTGTATATGCGTACTTTAAACAAAATTAAATAAATAAAAATCAAATTATTGAATTTTCAGTAAATCCATTTAACACATGGAGCATCAGCATTATCATAATTACAATCTCTATATTTACCATAATCACAAGTTAATTGCATATCAAGCCAAACCAAGTAACATTAACACCAATAAAACCACCTTAAACCAACAAATCACAATTAACAAATATACGATACAATACAAATTACAAGAGATATCAAATACATAGGAGACTGTACATTATTGAAAAAAAAGCCATCACAGGCCCAAAACATTCGTCGTAACACAAACTTAAAAAGTTAACGGAAGTAACCGTAGAGCTCCAAGAAGCATATGCAAAGGCTCCAAGGATTAGTGGCATCAGTCGTCGGAGCAACCAGAACAACTCGAAAGAATCTGAACGGAAGAAGGGCTGTGGGCCCCACAACGGGCCAAGATGCAAACTGACCGGGCTTGCTCATCGTTTCATCATTCTCGTGCACTCTCAAGTTTGTCCAATTGTTTCCATCCATTGAACCCTGCCAAACAAGTCACTATGTAAATATCAAACAAGAATTGAGAATAAAATTGACGTATATAGTGCGTGTGTGTGTGTATAATTATTACCTGAAAATTCCAGTTCCGCATGAAAGCCCTCGATCCGTCTTGTCTAAGTGTATAATGGTTGCACATCAACTGAGCAAACATAAAAAAAAGAAAAAAATAATAAAGAACTGTATATGAAAAATATCATTATGTGGAAATCAAGAAGTTGTATATCTAACCTGATGACTATGGCCAATGTCAACCATCCACCATGCAGTGTTTCTCCCGTTCTCCATACGAGGGCCCGCAAAAGATGTTCCCTGGTAAGCAACAATTTTTTTTAACTAATATTCTAACTATATAAAAAAATGAAATATTTAATTTCGGATTGATTGTGGGTAAAGTTATTACCAGGTAACTCCTGGAGACCAAAACCTTAGGATCGGTGAATCTGGAAAACGGACTGCTTGCGGTAATTATTACTTTCTGAAACATATTATGGGAAAAGCCGATCAGTGAAATGTGTAGACCATAATTGTAAACAGGTAAAGAGATTAAATAGAAGGGGTCACACGTTTTACCTTAGATAAGACGGGATTTACCCACTGATGTTCACCGTAGGATGTACCTGCAAAGTACAATACCCCGTTGCTATCTCCATCACATATGTACTGGAGTTCCTTAAAACTCGATCTCCTGTGCTGGAATTTACTGTCGAAAATGGAACTTCATCAGCATCAATTTTCTATATTTTTTTCTTCCTTTCCTTTTATTTAGGGGCAATTTAGACATTTTACTAGTTATGTTAACAAAATTACTTACTTCAAGTCTTTCTCATGTGCAGAAGATCCAAAATCGAGAAAACCAATGGCTTCTTTCACCTGCTTTGAAAATATAAATTAAGATACGCGACTTACTTTTGAGAAGGATTTCAGGACAAAAATTATCTGAACTTTACCAATTGACTGAATGTAGGAATGCACATACTAAGGTTGCTTCGCTCCAACTGAAAATTTTAACAGTTTGACAATTAGAAAATGGTCAAACGAATTTCTCGTGGACTTAGCTAAAGACATTTATTTAGGATATACCTTTTGAAGAACCGAATAAGGAAGTAAAGGGAACCGAACAAAACTTAGAAATTCTTTAAGCGAGTGAAGCCTTTCGCCGAAAACAAGCTCTGGTGGTGAATTTAGCACAATTTCATCTACTCTGTCCCATCCGAACAACTCTTGCGCTTTGCAGCACCAAAGTAAGATCGCATTGAGAACTCGTTCTTCAGAAGTTACTGTCAAATCTGGATGCTGCACAAACAATTTAAATATATATTAATTTTGATTGAATTTATAATTCTTGGACCAATAATATATACTAGTGTAATTGGGATTTTTTGGATGCTTTTTTTTTTAATAAAAGAGTACTTAAAATTGATAATTTTTGCAATAGAATAACGAATTCAAGAGTCACCTGGAGAATATTCCCGAATGTTGTTTCGTCTAACGTGACAAAGTCGATGCTTGCGGTTGTACAGTAATCAAAATGCATCGAAAACTTCCTCTCACATGTTTCTTCGATTAATTTACACGAAGGAATGGATGAAATCACTAGCAAAATTTGGCAGACTGAATCCTGCAATAAAGTCCAATAATTAGCCACACGAACAAAACATTGTTCCAAAAATGCCCGCTTCCTCGTCCACTAAACTTGGCATAATACAAAAACTTGTAGCATGAGATCTTCTGCCACTAGAACTCCATGCCTGCATATAATGTATACATGAGAAGTATCAATATTTTTAATATTTTTAATTGCCATATATCTCTGTTTGTGTTGATAATCCCGATACTGCACCATTTTCTCCATTCTTTTAATTCAACTAGTCCCAACTAAAAAGCTTAGTTAAATAACAAATAAACAACCTATAAAAAAACAATTAACTAGACAGTTGCTACTGTATTACCTCAGATAAGTGTTCTAAAAGCCTTTTGCAACATTCCCGATGAAGAAGAGAAACCCCAAACTGATCTGCCAGCAAAAGAAGCTGAAGTAGCAATGTGTCGATATCCATAGTGTTGTTAACTTCTCCACAGTACATGAAATCGAGCATAATATTAAATGCTTCAAAGCAGACATCTTTCAAGCAGACTTTCGAGGCAATACTTTCAGTCATTCCATTCGTGAACATCTGTAAATAATTTTTTTGATCACATTAATCAGCCTTTTCACACTAAATAAATATAGGTATCTACAATGTGTCGATAATACTGAAGATCTTCCACAATTATGTGGATTTATGAGTTCGATTTCAGCCTACCTTTGTAAAAGGAGCACTCCATATGCCAAGAATGATTCTGTGTGATTTTGCAATTTGACCATGGCCTTCAATATAAATATCTACATCGCTGTAGTCTCCAGTGAGTCGGAAACTATTGAGCCTCTTAACATCAATGGGTAATTTGTTCAGAAAAACCGTGCAGCAGTTGAGCCGAGCGCTTGGGTATGATATCTCTACACTTTTTCCCGAGTCAAAAAGTTTCTTATTGAGTTTAAATCTCTCCATCATTTCTTCACACTGCTTAGCCAACGTATTTACTTCGAACTGTAAGCTCAGAGATTTTAAAGAACTGAGATGCAACTCTGGAACCTACATCAGCAGTATCATATGAACTGAGCTCAATATTTTATGATTCACGAAGTTTATGTAAATACTTATGTTTTTAATGTAAATTAGGATACAAGAAAATTGGCAATTTCCGAGTTAAACTTCTCAAAATCACCAAGCACATTATTTTTTTCTTCAATTATGTCGGTTTTAGCAGATAATGATGCAATTTCATTAATTTCCTTCAATACTACCTTTTAAGGTGAAGAAAAAACTAAAATGATAATCAGTAAACATACATCAAATATTTTATCAAAATTACAAAACTAACCTTGGTGTTGCCTGTGTAGATGTACTCAAGAAGTGCATGAAGTATCGGATAACAATCATCTTCGAGGTGAATAAAATCTTTCCCCGACTGACCAAAACCGAAATTTCCCGAAGCAGCCAATATAACTTTATGTGCCGGAACTGCCCGTTCCTCACTTCCAACAACAAAGCACACATCCGACAGTTCCCAACTCTCCAAAAAATTCTTGAGCCCCCAATTTTCGTACTCTCCAATATCTTCTTCCATCTCTTCATCAGCATCTTCTGTACCATTACTTTCACCACAGTCAATGTGTTTCCACAAAGACACATGGTTCTGCGTGAGTGGAAGAACATTAATATTCCTATATCCCACATGCCTATCCCAACTGCTAAGCCCAACATATTGAACGCTGCAATTTGGGTTCGAATCAAGCCATTGAAAAACGAGATTTTGGAAAGGGTATCTCCCTTTTCCGATGCTTATTAGGCCATCGTATATGCTGATCCAATAACTCTGAAATGTGGAAGAGCAGTAAAGATCGACACCTGTAACATCCACCACTGTTTTTCCGTCGACCTCGATATTTAATCTTTTATTTCTGTGGCTACCGATAATTACTGTGTAATGAGGGCTGTTGTCTCTTTTGTAATGATAATGCTGACTGCCCGTTTTTTCGCGGAAGACAACTGTTACGTCGTTGTGTGCAAAAGCGTCGAAAGCTACACAGCCTCTACCTGCTTCTCTGAATCTCAAATCATCTCGCCACGCACACTCAAACGGTGCCACTGTGAGGAATTTCTTCTGCTTCTTTTCCATTGTTAGATTTGGGAGCGGAAAAAAAGGGGTTTTGTTTATTCAATTGGCACTTCCACTGCAAATCAAATCAGCCACATTTTAAAAACGGATCAATAAAGAGAGCCTTAAGAAAAAAATGCCATGTAATGGATAAGCAAAAGTATCAAGAACTACAGAAGAAAGTATCAAATACACCAACAAATGGCATAAGTGGTGAGAGAAGTAAATAGTTGGCTACAATTGATTTTATATAATAATGTAAAATTGAAGTCTGACTATTTACTGGGGAATTGAAATGAAAAGCACCCAGTAGATAAAAACTCTTCGAATTCAAGAATCATAAAATTTGAATCGATTGTGAGATTTGACTATACTGCATTGTATCCTCGTAAAACCATCTTTGACAAGCTTTTAGAAAGTACGATTGCTAACAAACACACATACACACTAACAAATATATCAAGTAGCAGAGAAAAACAGGGGAAAAACTAGGAGAGCAAATGAAAGAACATATAAAATTGCAGCATAATTACCGCAGACGATCCTGCAACAGTAAGCAGAGTTAAAGAAGTCCGAAAAGGCAGGTATTGATAGAGAGATTGGATAAATTCAAAGGTAATGTCCTGAATTCAGAAGGGAATGAGGGGGAATTTGGGTTGAGATTTAACTTTAGTTTGGTTAGTGAGAGAAGCATCAATTTAAAGAAATTGGATAAGGAAAACCACTATTGAGATTTCACTATCACCTGAAAGAAAAAATTGGGAATGAAGATCTTCAAAGGGATTGCAGGTTGTCAGAATCTGAGACAAGCCCATAAATTGCCATAAGTTTATCCACAAATTTAATGCAAATATCCATTACACACACAAGTTGCAAGAATCCTACACCACATTCCAATCCAACTTCAGAAATAAAAATATCTCCCAAACAGAAAAATCCAATCATGCATTTTTTATTTTATATAATAAGACTCACATGTATGAGAAACAAGAAACCAGCAAATGAGCACGAGCGAAACCCACCAAAGAGAAAAACAAGATTCTGTATAGATAAAACACCTCAATTTTCAGCGGATATATATATTATAAAAAGATGAAGAAAAATCACCAGTACCTGGCAGAAAATCATATCCTCAACAAACCATCTTTTTCAAGATAGCACCTTTCCCATATGTACAAGATTTCCACACATAATGACAAAACAATGAAACCGATGTGTGTGTGTGTGTGTGTGTGTGTGTGTGTGTGTGAGAGAGAGAGAGAGAGAGAGAGAGAGAGAGAGAGAGAGGAGAGAGACGAATTATTACTTGATTAAGAAAGAGAAAAGCAGAGGCTGGAAAAGAGTCCATACAACATGGGATTGGATACTTTGAGAGGGGTTGAATTTTGATCCTACAATAATACTTTAGAGTACTCTGTTTCGTGGAGATGATGATGAGAATTATTGTCAAAGGTCAAGAGACAGTTGGGGAAAAATGGATCAACGTGGCATTTGGACCGGGCATTTTGTCGAACGGGTGGCATGCGTTTATAGTTTTCATTTTTAGCGTTGTACCGGGTTCTTCATCTCAAGAAAACTATTCTCTAATCGAGAATTAAAATTGAAAAATAAAGGAAATCATCACCCAAACATAAACATTCAAGGGATAATTAGCAAGACCCCCCTCATCTAGGTAAATGTGTTAAGAAAACACCCCCTCCTAAAAATAATTAGAGAAAACCCCCTTACCTAATATTCTACCCTAATATTATTTAATAATCCCCAAACCACCCTTATTATCCCTACCTATTGCCGTTATCTCTCTCTTTTTTTTTTCTCGTCTTCTCGTCCTCTCTTATGCCGCTCTCTCTTCTTCTTTCTCGTCTTCTCTCTTCTCTCTTCTCTTGGCAATCACCTTCGTCGGAGATTGCTTCCGGTGAGGCGGAGCTCGAAGATTTGACCGTTAATCGAAAGCTGAATGTGTGTGTGTGCGTCTGTGTGTGTGTGTTTACAGTGATCTGTGTGTCTGTGTGTGTGTGTTTCCGGTGATCTGTGTCTGTGTGTGTGTGCGTCTGTGTGTGTGTGTTTCCGGTGAGGCGGATCTCGGAGATTATTGGCTTTATTTTATTTTAATTAATTTTCTTGTTAACAAAACAAAGTGATCTGAATCGCGACGACGTGGTGACGATGAAGAACAGATCTAGGGTTTTTTGGTGGATTGTGGCGGAAGACGGCGCAGAAAAATTAAATTCGCGCAGGCAGGGCCGTTAATCGACTACGTGGTTTAATCGACTATGTTCAATAGTCGATTAAGGCTTAATCGACTATGTTCAGTAGTCGATTAAGGCTTAATCGACTATGTTCGGTAGTCGATTAAGGTTAACCGACTCCGGTTGTTAATTTTTTTTAATTTTTTTTTTGAT
Source organism: Erythranthe guttata (assembly GCF_056151865.1). Classification (NCBI taxonomy): domain Eukaryota; kingdom Viridiplantae; phylum Streptophyta; class Magnoliopsida; order Lamiales; family Phrymaceae; genus Erythranthe; species Erythranthe guttata. Next base: position 24,539,033 of record NC_142546.1, read on the forward strand.
TTTTTGTTTATTGATTCCAATGTATAAATCAATTACAATGTTTGTATATTTTTTTTTAAAATATAGTTGATTTTGCATTTTTTTTGTAATTATGATTTGTTATTTTTAATAGCTAAAATTTTAATCGACTATGCATTAATAAACCTGATAGAGAAAAAATTTAAAAAAACCAAAAAAAATGAAAAAAAAAAAATTAGCAACAAAAAAAAAATTAAAAAATTAAAGATTTTCCTTAATCGACTATGAAGCATAGTCGATTTAAGACTAATCGACTATGCTTCATAGTCGATTAAAAAAACGGAAAAAAAAAAAAAAAAAAAAATCGCTGGAGCGCGTGCCCAGCTGTGATGAGGTGGCGGGCGAGGGTAAAACTGGGAAACACAATGGCTGAATTGGATCATGGGCTTTTCTCAAATGGTCTAAAATATTTTGGGTCTCCCTCAATTAAAAAAAGTAGTGAGGGGGTTTTCTCAAAGAGCCCCAACATTCAATCGCAATCGCATTCGCATTAAAAAAATAATAATAATAATAAAAAAAAAAAAAATAATAATAATAAGTCAATTTCTCCAGAAATACACGGGAATAAAATCCAAAGAAAGAAAGAAGTTTGATTGCTTTTGTTGGGTAGTGGATATATAATTGGGAGTCTTTATCGGCCACATCAGATTGAAGTGGCGTGTCCCCACTCCTCATATCCAAGCCATCAATTTTTGGACTATATTGAAATTGTTCCTCTAATTGAAATGATTTTGATTTTGGAGTGAATATTGTGAAATGAATACCAGTCGGGACTAATCTTCTTTTATTAATTTAGGGAAATATTAAACTATCGAACTAATAATTTATTTTGTTTTTAGCGAGTCGAGACCAGAAGAAGTTATTAAAGCGAAATATTAATTTATCGAGACTGTACTGTAGTTCGTATGTTATGCAAGATATTTTTACTACAAAAGGTAAAAAGTTATCTAAGTTTCAACCGTATAAAAACATACGAGGAGAAAACGTTGAGGGGGTTTTAAGCATTTGTGCATAAATTTATTGAGTTCGAGGGGGGAATGTATAAAAAGAATTTGTTTCTACGGTGTCATGCAAAAGGTCAAATAATTCAGGGGCAAAAGTGGTAAAGTTTACAGTTTTTGCCCCACAAGTTTGTAATGATTTTATATTTGGTCCCCCATGTTCACAGAAAACACATTTGGTCCCTCATGTTTCAATAATTTGACAATTTTGGTCATTTCCGTCAATTTATCGTTAGTCCGTCAGTTATGGTAGTGATGGACCCAAGTTTGATTCCATTAGTTTTAAACAAAAAAATGATAGAAAGGACTAAAAACATTAATTTTTTTAAATATAAGGAACCAAATGTGTTTTTTGTGAACATGGGGGACCAAATGTGAAATCCTTGCAAACTTGATGGATGAAACAGTATTTTTCCAGGCAAAAGTGTCTTTTACTCTAAAATTTATAATTATGATATCTTTTACAAAACACCATTAAAAAGAGTATGATGTAAAGAAGTCTTGAAACCAAACACCCCCCACCCCCAGCAACTTATGTTGCTCAGTGTCACTTTGCATATATCTCTATATCTATATATGTATATGTATACATATAGAGAGAGGGTGTTACTAAAAGTCTGCATCATTAAGAAGAAACAAAGCAGGCTCCGTTTTAGCAGCGTAGCCGTATTTCGAAGTACTGTACTTCTTGTGCACGCACGTAAGCTTCCCCGTGCCTGCGTTCTCGTGTAAACGCACCATCATTCTTGCACATTCCCTGCACCAAAGTAAAATTAATTCTTTATTCACTTACGTACCAAAAGAAAAAGAATCTTCGTATTTTTATCTCGTAAAATGATTATGAAAAAATAAAATGTCAAGGCCGCTTACACGAGCTGGTCTTTGCTGTAGTTCGTGTATCTCTCGCACGTCTTACTCCATTGCTTATACCCCCCGCTGAGAGTGCATTGAGCTGTAAAGATTGCAGCAGATGCTAGCAGAGAAGGTCGGAATCGAAGCATCTCGTATTGAACGAGGCTTAGTTCGATTATGAAGAAAGATAGCATCTCCAACTGTTTTTCGGATTTTTTTTCACAATTAGACAACATTCATTTAATCAATAATAATTAACCCAAAAAAAGAGGCATGGCTTTCCTAATCTTATCGTTTAATCAAGAAACGGCCAAGATTTCGATTTTCAAGGTTTAATTAGTAATACGAAAACGGGTTTCTTAATAAAATCAATTTAATCAAGAAAATACTAAGATATAAACTAACCCTTTTGTCGGATTGAGCTGCTTTGAGGAAACGTCTCATGAACACGTACGGAGTCGGAACTGATAGATTGAACTGCAAGGTATTGATCATCAACTTTTCCTGCAGTAGGAAATATAGTCGAATAAAATAAATAAATAAATAAATAAATTCCTCATTGCAATAAATTCATACAGAAGAAAAAAATGACAAAATTACCATATCGAGGACTTCTTGTCTGCAATAAGCTTTGTCGGATATCAAAATAAGGTCGTCCACAACGGGAACCGAAACTTCTTCGTATTTGCAGGCGAGAAGCATAGCTGTCACTCCAACGAGCTGTAATTTCTTTCGCACGACTGATTTGTTGACCGATAAAAATCTATCGATTATATTTACAGTCAAATATAGCGTCTCTTCCATCAGTTCGAACTTGTAATGCACCTATACATAATATAACAAACGGTAATATTTGGTGAACGTTTTTTTTTTATTTTTTTTTTATATATAACTTAATTTCATTGTTTTTAGTGCAATTTTAATTCAGTTTTTACCTCAATTAGCCAGTCGATGAGAATTCCCCTCATTCTTTCGTTAATGTCGAATTGCTGGTCCATGTAATTCGGTGGGACACAGCTTAAGCTCTGCAATCAAAATTACACAATCGAAAACGTAAAAACACGGAGAGAGAGAGAGAGAGAGAGAGAGAGAGAGAGAGAGAGAGAGAGAGAGAGAGAGAGAGAGAGAGAGAGAGAGAGAGAGAGAGAGAGAGAGAGAGAGAGAGAGAGAGAGAGAGAGAGAGAGAGAGTTCCACCTCGGTTTTGTTATAATGTGCATACACATCATCAATATACTCGGTAACAGCTAGTGGATTCTTCTTATCACAACTATCGATATCGACCACTGGCTCATCTTCCTCGATTTCCTCCATTTCAACTTCAGCATCCTAGATCATCAATTCCCAACACGGAAATACTTCAGTCCCTCGATTTTTTTTTTTAAATATAGCAACAAAATACCAAGTCAACAGAAACGAGCAAGTACCATTCGATCAATTTCGTCAAGCATAGCTTCTGTATGTTGCACGAACATAGGCACATCATTGTCATCATCCATTGACTTGTACTCCTCCTCGGCATCGATAATTATACAGTCCTCCAAGTGACGTGTACTCGATTTTGATTCGACGAATGGTTTAACTTCCTAAAATCAATCATTTCTTAGGCACAATATATAACTAACAAAACTACTGAAAAAAAAAACCCAATTACTAAATTTACCTTAACAACAGGCTGTTGCAATTTGCCAGCCAATTGTGCAGCAAATTTCCTGAAATTCACCAAAAAAATACTAAATTAAATACAGACATATAAATTAAACACAAGAAATCAAGAATTAGGTGGGGATTGACAAACCTAGTGATGGGACGATGAATCGGGATTACGGGTTTCTTACCACAGGCGGCGTTTTTCCTAAACACGATTAACGCTATTAATGTGACAATTAAGATAAAGTATCAAAGACTAATTAAGGTTTATGAAAAATCCATACTCTGTCAAAACCCCTCTTTTTTGAGATTCTTTGATGTTCCCATTGATAATACTCAATGCTCTCCTATTATTCCCTATAAAATAATAATAATAATAATAATAAACAGAATAAATAAATAATTACTTTAATCGTATGATCATATATTAGAATTTCAATTATTATTATTTATTTTTTTTGAAATTTTGAATTACCATGAATGTTTGATTGTCTGATCGCAGCCGGGAAATTCTCGTCTGATCCACCCATTTGATTTTCCTTCAAGATGTAAGCTACTGAAAATTCGAAAAAAAATCAAATCGGAAATTAGATCAAAAAATCGCTGGAAGAATCAAGAATTGCAGAGGAGAATCAGATTCCGAAAATCAAGAATCAAGAACTAAACGACAGAACCCAGATCAAAAAACAAAAGAACAAACCTTCCAAAATCAAGATTAAAGATTAGAACTTTCTGCACATGTATGTATTACTCGAGAAATCGAAAAGAAGAAAGAGAGAGACTATACATAAAACCCCATCAAATCAATCAATGGAGTATTAATATTATAGATACAAGTCTCTCTCTCTCTCTCTCTCAAGAAACACACACTCAGTGTGTGAACTTTTTGATTTCTTGAGTTTTTTTCTGCAATTGAATTTTTAAGGAGGATTTCGGATAAAACGAAAACAGCGGATTTATGTCGGTTTACAGAAGATGAATTTCTCTCTCTTCGAAATATTTGAAAACAACGGCTAGTAAACAACAAACGTTGACCGTACGATGAAGGGATGCGTTTGTTCTCTGTTTGGGCTAACGGTTATTTTTAATCTTTTTTCCCTTTGGATCTTTTGAAAGTTTTGTCATTAAACTTTATGCCCTTTAAAAAAGTCTTGTTCTTGAAATTAATGTTTCAAACTTCTCCTCCACTTAAATTCATTTACTTAATAGTATTATAAATATATGATTTTGTGTTGAAAAAAAGAAAATAAAAAATAAATGAATTTCTTTTTCTGTCAAGCCAAACAAACAAACACATTATTTTTTTCCAAATAATGCCACATGTAAGGCCCTGATTATGCGATTATGCAAAGGGTAATGATATACGCAGACCAAATTAAATATTCAGGCACTTTTTTACCATGATTCTTTACCTTTTTACCATAATTATTTACCTTTTGTACTATTCCTACCCAATAAAAAAATAATTAAATTAAATTAAATTTTTGTGCTCGTGCAAAAACATGCGAGCATTTCAGCAGTGCTCATCTGATTTCACACGAGCACTGTTGAAATGCTCGCATGTTTTTGCACGAGCATCTTATAAATCAAAAAAAAAAAAAAAAATAATAATAATAATCTGCTCGTGTAAAAACACACGAGCGGTTGCAAAGTGCTCGTGTGAAATCACACGAGCACTTTGCAACCGCTCGTGTGTTTTTACACGAGCAATTAAAAAAAATAAAAAATAATAATAAAAATGCCTGCTCGTGTGGATTTACACGAGCACAGTGGATGCGCTCGTGTAAATTCACACGAGCAGGCCAACGTGTGGTTTTTTTTCGTTTTTTTTTTCGGATTCGTAATCTACATAACAAGAGGATCGTAAAAACGTAAAAATTACCTCCGATCTGTTGACGATTTGCACGGGCTTTGCGAAAGAAAATCGAAAGGTTGAGAGAGTTTTGAGTTTTTTTACTTTTTGTTTTTTGAAGAATGGTAAAAAATGTGCCTGAATCTTTAATTTTGACCTGCACAAATCATTTCAGTTATGCAAATATATGATCAAATTAATCATTCTATGCTTTTAGTAAGAGGGGTAAACAGGTAAAAATAAAAAAAAAAAAAAAAAATTGGTAAATTTTCACAAGTCAAAACAAAATATTTTCACCTAATAAACATGTAACTATATAGTATATAGATAGGGATGTGATAAATGTCGTTTCAGTTTTTATAATGTTGTTTTGACTTCAAACATGATTTTGACCATTTTCGAGTTTGAATTTGGCAAAATTCAGACCATGAAATTTATAGTTCTTTGAGTTAACTTTTTCATCTAATTTGAATCGCCAAGACTGGATGTCGGTTGAAAGAGTTATGCATAAATCAATGAACAATGCCCACAACTTTAATGTTTTAAATTATGTAAAATTTAAAAGGTAATTCATTCACGCATAACTGTCACCCGATCGATATCCAATCCAGCTGATTCATGTTGGATTGAAAAGCTATCTCAAAGGACTACAATTTCCGTCTTTTGAATTTTGCCAAATTCAAAATAGAAAATAGTCAAAATCACTTTCAAAATCAAAACGATATTAGTAAAATTAAAACGACAGTTAACATTTCATATATAGATATCACTGGACACACTTATTGAACTGTCAATAATTGATAAGAAGCATGAAAATCTGTAACCACTATCACTAGAAAATTTGAAAGCACCAAACAGAAATAATGTGATGAAAGTCTAAGCTTAACCGCATTCGAAACAAAAAATTCAAAAAGGGAAATCTTCTAATAATGAAGTAGCCTTCAAAACCAAAAAGGAAACTTGTTTTGTTTTTTTTTTTTTTTTTCTCAATTAAACTTGCAAATATGTATTTATTATGCATATATTGTTCCGTTAAGTTCTGCATCAACCGGAAGAAACTCAGCGGGTTCAGTTTTAGCACGTTCCCTGCAAAAGCCAGAAGCACCAAAGTTAATGTTATACTTTATTCTTTGCATTTTTTTTCTTCGTCCTAGTAAAACGATTACAACAAAGGAAACGTACTTACATGAGCTGGTCGTCGTTGTAAATCACGTGCCTCTCACATATTTCACTCCACTGCTTATACATGATCAAGGAAAGCAGCTCCAACTAGTTCAAGTTTAGCAAACACAGAATAAGTTGGTAATTTTTTTAACAATTAATCGAAAAACAACCAACATTTTGACATACCCTTTTGTCCGATTGAGCAGCTTCGAGGAAACATCTCATAAACGCGTATGACAGATTAAACAGCAAGGTATTATTGATCAACACTTGTTCCTGCAAGAGAAAATGGTTGGGTTGATCAAGCGAAAATTCCCCTTTTCTTTCCGAGAACAAAAATAAATTATTAAATATATATATATATATATATATATATATATATATATATATATATATATATATATATATATAGAACTACCATATCAAATACTTATTTTCTGCAGTAAGATTTGTCAGATATCAATATAAGGTCCTCCAAAACAGAAGCAAAAACTTGTTGGTATTTGCAGGGGAGAGTGGCACCAACAAGCTGTAATCCATCTGATGTGTCGTCCATCTGTTCAAACTTGTAATGCACCTGAACATATAACAGCGGAAAGAAACCTTCATGAGCACCGCAAATTATTCTTGGTTTTCAATTTCACGAAGAGGACATTTTTTTAAGAGCAACATCCATAATGTTACCTTTATCAGCGAATCAATAAGAATGCCCCTCATTCTGTCAAACTTCTGCTCCACGTAGTTCAGTGGGACACTGCTTAAGCTCTGCAATCAGAATTACACAATTGAGAAACGATAAAAAAAAAAAAAAAAGGTAAATGTACAACAAATCAAAGGTTTATGCATTTGTCAAGTATAAATTACTCTTCTGCATTTAGGTCTACATTTTGACACTAAAAAACAGATGCTATTTTAGTTACCCCTCATTTAGTTCAACATAAGATACATACCTCAGTTGAAGGATGCTGGCCTCCGGCAGCCAATTCGGCAGCAAGATTCCTGAAAAGACATCAATAATACATATAAGAGCAAGGACCAACATCATGTAATCGTATACTTCAATATCAAATCTTTTTCCCAAAACCAATAAAAGAGAGATTGTGCACAAAAACCACTAGTTTTTTTAATATTACATTTTCCCTCTAAAACGATCAGGAGAAGACCACTTACATCCCGTGCTCAATGATGCTGAGTTCGATTATGAACAGGGATAGCACCTCCAACTAGTTCAAGTTTTCACAAAGAGAAACATATTCCTTTAGTCATGAGTTAAACAACATTGCTTTTCTAAGTTTGGATTTAATTATAAAAAATACGACTAAGATATCGATTATTGACTAACCATTTTGTTGGGCTGCGCAGCAGCTTTGAGGAAACGTCTCCTGAATGCATATGGAGTTGGGGCTGACAGTTTAAACCGTGAGTTGTTGCGGATCAATTTGTCCTGCAGGAGATATTGGCAAGTCAGATTCAGAAACACAAATTTCCTTGCTAGATTAAAGAACACATTTCTAACTTGCATAATAATGCTAAAAAGCTTTTTAAAGAATGTACAATAAACATATATCTACTTGCCTGGAAAGGTGGAGGATTATCAGTTCTTTTTATCGGATAAACGGGAAACAAGTTCATACCGCAAATCCTTTCTGGCCTTCCAGAATTTCTTAGAAGGCGCATGTACCCTCCTTCGATCCCCCAACTAGCCCCCACGAATTTTTCAAAATCCAATAATCCTCGTCTTTCTTCCCCTTTTCTCACTTCTCTGTATCTAATCCCACAATTAGCCAATAGTGATCCATCTTCACATTTGGATTTGGACCTCTATGCACCCCCTGCAGTTTAGCATTTAACATTTAATATGAGTTGAAATTAAATCTCAACCAATAAACATAAAAAAGAAAAAAAGAAATAAAAAAAATTACGCCTCTGTACATATGGAAATTGTCACACTCTATGTATAGATGAACGATGACAGGTTGTCGGATGACCGCCCTCATAGGATTCTTCATTCCCATACTCCACAATTTTAAACCCGTCAATCGTCACAGTATCCTTTCGTAACTATATTGTAACAAATAAGTAATTTGAGCAAAAATTCAACTTCTGTAAAAAAGTTGAAATACAGAGAGTATGATACTTACTCGATCTCGTTTGCATTTCCCACTATCGCATGTATAGGGATAGTCCCTCTCGTAGGAGATTCCATATTTCTTGACATATTTAAGAGCATCAATCACATTTACTCCGCTTTTTCCGGCGCACGAGCTATTTTCTCCGCCGCTAAACCGAGCATCTCTGCCGCATAAGTTGCATAAGCGACTATGACCAGGTGCACAGTCCAGTATCTCCTGAGCCGAAAGCTCAACCAAACTACCAGTTTTGATGTAATTAACGGACTCAATCCCATCCGCAGCCGACATCGCATTACACGTACCTAAATTATGTGGGCATATTTGGAATACAACTAAATTAAATCAAATTGGTCAAAATTCAAATATATTAAGCTAAATTAAATCAACTTACCTAACCCAAATTGGAGCATAATGCTTATACAAACATTCTGCCCTCGTTTCTCTCTCTCTCCACCTAACCTAAACTTCGCTTATAAGTACTTTCTGCCCCCATCTCTCTCAGCTCACATACGCTTATACAAACAAATGTTTTGGCTCATTTTCTCTCACCTCACGAACGCTAACACCATGTTAATGAAGTCAGCTTTATCGCTGAAGGTATATCTATCTATATTGCATCTGATTTGTTTTTTGCATTATTTTTCATCAAATGCTAGAGAAAATAGGAAGTTATTAGTCAAATAATGATGTATGTATAATGTATCCATGAATGGGTGTAACTGATTTGTTTTAATTATTTGCATTTTTTTTATTTTATCAAACGACGAGGAAGAATCGGGTTCAAAAAACGGCCGGAGAGTGATGTACGAAGAAGTTTGACGAGTGGTGTATTTTACACGGGAAAACATACGATTCCCTACAGAAAAAAGAAAAAAGAATGACTATCTTTAGACAAAACTGCGAAATCATCAGGGAGCATAATGCACGGGATGATTCCTCTATCACCTTGGGTTGACTGCATTCGCCGACATGAGTTGGGATGAATTCCGACTCAAGTATGGTGGCACGGCACCTATTATGGATATTATAAAAAACGAGGCTAGGCATAGAGCAAGAGAACCTCCTGCTGCCGCCGCCCACTCTCCACATTCTGATCCGCCTCCTCCTCGTAAGTGGAACTGGAGGAAATTGGGCGGATCAGAGCGTGGAGAATGGGCGGCGGCGACAGGAGGTTCTCTTGCTCTACACCAAGCCTCATTTTTCATCATATCCATAGTAGGTGCCATGCCATTATACTTGAGTCGGAATTCATCCCAACTCATGTCGGCGAATGCAGTCAACCCAAGGGTGATAGAGGAATCATCCCGTGCATTATGCTACCTGATGATTTCGCATTTTCGTCCAAAGATAGTCATTCTTCTTTCCTTTTTTGTGTAGAAAATCGTATGTTTTCCCGTGTAAAATACACCACTCGTCAAACTTCTTCGTAAACCACTCTCCGGCCGTTTTTTGAACCCGATTCTTCCTCGTCGTTTGATAAAATAAAAAAAAATGCAAATAATTAAAACAAATCGGTTACACTTACACTCATACATGGATACATTATACATAGATCATTATTTGACTAATAACTTCCTAGTTTCTCTATCTTTTGATGAAAAATGATGCAAAAAAAATAAATCAGATCCAACATAGATAGATCTACCTTTAGCGATAAAGCTGACTTCATCGACATGGTCTTAGCGTTCGTGAGGTGAGAGAGAAGGAGAGAAAATGAGGCCAAAATGTTTGTTTGTATAAACGTATGTGAGGTGAGAGAGAGACTAGGGCAAAAAGTATTTGATTGTTTTTATAAGCGAAGTTTAGGTTAGGTGAAAGAGAGAGAGATGAGGGCAGAATGTTTGTTTGTATAAGCATATCTGAGCCGAGAGAGGGAGAAAAAAAATGAGGGCAAAACGTTTGTTGGTACTCTGTTTCAGAATCAATTGCAGTAGCTTGTAGCTGTAGCGTGATATAAAGGTGAGAGAGAGTGAAACGCTTGTTGCGTGTTCTTTTAGGACCATAAAAGAAGAGGGCAATCCATCCGCTTTGAATGCCTTATAAATAGTCTGCACACAACGTGATTAATTTAGCAAAAACCTAGTTCCTCCCATGTCAAAAAAAAAAAAAAAGATCAAAAGTAAGCAAAGTGCAAGGAAACATACCCCAAGCTCAGCAATATTCATTTTCCGATATGTACCATCAAGATTCATCTTGATGAAGATAACATTTGCGTTCTTGGCAAACTTGGGATGAATATAACGGCATGGTTCGAACCACGACTTCGTGAAATCCAACACTACCTGATGAAAAGGTTTTTGGTTTCCCATGTCAACAAAAACCTAGAGACAATATTTATAAAATTGAAGGACATCCATTCATTTTTTTTATGGAATCGAGACCAATCTTTAGATCACGAAATATCGAGATCCCATTGAACAAGAAAAAAACCTTTTTCTCGTTTGTTTGCTTCAATATGAGGTCATGATTCTGCACAGTTCACCAGAATTTTTTGCATAAAATTCTCAATTAATGTCCAACAGGTCGCAACGGCAAGCAACTCAGTGATCAAAAGAGCATTTTTAACAAAAATATACGATCCACCACCATTGGGAACAAAGAAACTTGATAAACATACGAGCATGGGAAAAATCACAAACCAAGAAATACGTAATCAAAGAACCAAATCCCACAAAAAGTAAACAAAACTCAAATGGATAGACACAATCGTATACAACAGGATAACAGAGCCCACGACAAGAAATCGAGCATTACCAGTTTTCCGGAGTTGGCACCCTTCTCCAACTGCTCCCTCCACACCTCGAAGGAAGGGCAATGTATCACTTGTCCCTTTCCTGAAAAGATTGAGTACATGAGAAACTCGAAAACACGGAACAAAAAAGAGTTTGATTACGGAATGAATACAATTGCAACTATTTACCCAAATTTCTCACATAAAGGGCTCCATTTGGACAACCTGTCCTCCTAGTATAAAGGGCTTTATACTCCTCAAAACTTATATCAGCTAACCCATTCAGACCGACTGTGCGATCACCTAACGCATGCTGCCGTTTCACGTATTCGCGATTTTTATCAAACACCTTCAGTCTGTGCTCTTTTTCTTCCTCAGAAGCATACGTTTTTCCATACTTTTTACACCATCTTTCGAATACAGTGCGAGTGCTAGTTGCAAAAGGAAACCTTTTTTGTAGATTGTTGCTAAATTCCTGCGCGGGAAAACCCTTGCGCGGCGGATTCAGCAGCCGATTGCAACCGATCTTGCTCAATAACGCCTTCGCGCCCAAATTTCAAATTTCAAAATATAAATAAATAAAATTTCAATTCAATTCAATCAGAACAATCAATTGCGATGCTTACATTCACCACCACCTATAAATCTGTATAAAAAAACCGAAAAAATTAAAGAATACCTTGCATGAGGAAGCGACGGAGGTAGCCATGGCGTCCGGTAACAGATGAAGGATGCGTTTGTAGGTTTTACTCTGATTTTTTATTTTTTACGAATTTTTTTAATTTTATAAATAATATATAAAAAATAAAAAGTCATTTAAAACAATTATTTTTCTATATTCTATTATGGATTGTTTTTCTTATACTAATTTTTTTTTTGATATCTTATTTTTTTAACACAAAATAAATATTTTTTTTTAGTAAAAAAGATACGTATACTTGTTTGTAGATGAATTATTATAATAAAAAAATAGGTCAAATTACGGTCACCCCTGAAGTATGGTCAAATTATGAAAAAACCCACATTTGTTTGGATAATTACATGCCACTCCTTTTAAATATTTTAACATAAATTTTATGTAATTCGGTTATTACTGAGTCAAATCGTATATTTAGTTCGTTAAATGATATGAAACGATGGCGTATCAAAATTTCGGTTCGCTTTATCCGAATTAACATCCTTAAATTTACCTCTGAAGGGGTCTTTTCGCAAGATAATGCATAGTTGAAGGGGTGACTGTAATTAACCAAACAGAAGGGGGATGGCGTATCAAAATTTCGGTTCGCTTTATCCGAATTAACATCCTTAAATTTACCTCTGAAGGGGTCTTTTCGCAAGATAATGCATAGTTGAAGGGGTGACTGTAATTAACCAAACAGAAGGGGGATGGCGTATCAAAATTTCGGTTCGCTTTATCCGAATTAACATCCTTAAATTTACCTCTGAAGGGGTCTTTTCGCAAGATAATGCATAGTTGAAGTGGTGACTGTAATTAACCAAACAAGAAGGGGGTTTTCGTAATTTGACCATAAATTAGGAGGTTGGCCTTAATTTTCTTTAAAACAATAAACATTAGCCATTCGACCTTAGCGCTGAGAGCAAGCAGCAATTCGTGAATCTTCTAAACAAGTTGAAAGGATTAGCCGGTCTTGAAGAAAACGTGATTCGTGACGAACCGGATGAGCCTAAATCTCTTACTAAAAGCATTTCAATTTTCTTTCACAATTCTCAATTATCAAACAAACTTATTATTCATTTAAGTTACAAATTCTCTCTTAGCCACTCGCTCGAACTCAAGCTCAAGCCGAGTCGAGCGTGTTGGGCTCGAGCTCAACGAGTTGTCATACTTTTGTTGACGACTCTTATAAACCCCTGTTTATCCAACATTTATCACTTAATCCTATAAAACACAACCACATGAAAGTAACATAATTATACATGCATAATAGAAGAAATGAGCAACCACAAGATAGTCCAACTACATTTTCAGAGACCAAAAACATAAAACATAATAGAAGCAATCAGTAAAACTCATAAATTATTACAAGCATCAAGCATAAGAGGATATTACTACAGACTTATTCTATGCTGCATCGAGTGAAGTTCTCCGAGTACATCATCACCATTGAATACACTCGATGATTATATGCCTTTCGTAAACCCAGCCTCAAGGAGTGAATCCACCATGTTTGGTAAATATGGCATGCAGCTGTTTCTCCATAACACCGTACTCCATACCCTCAACCCTGTCCACTTCCTTCCCGTCTTTTAGGACCATAAAAGAGGGCAATCCATCCGCTTTGAATGCCTTATAAATAGTCTGCACACAACGTGATTAATTTAGCAAAAACCTAGTTCCTCCCATGTAAAAAAAAAAAAAGATCAAAAGTAAGCAAAGTGCAAGGAAACATACCCCAAGCTCAGCAATATTCATATTCCGATATGTATCATCAAGATTCATCTTGATGAAGATAACATTTGCGTTCTTGGCAAACTTGGGATGAATATAACGGCATGGATCGAACCACGACTTTGTGAAATCCAACACTACCTGACGAAAAGGTTTTTGGTTTCCCATGTCAACAAAAACCTAGAGACAATATTTATAAAATTGAAGGACATCCATTCATTTTTTTTTACGGAGTCGAGACCAATCTTTAGATCACGAAATATTGAGATCCCATTGAACAAGAAAAAAAACAATTTCTCGCTTGCTTCAATACGAGGTCGTGATTCTGCATAGTTCACCAAAAATACTTGCATAAAATTCTCAATTAATGTCCAACAGGTCCCAACGGCAAGCAACTCAGTGATCAAAAGAGCATTTTTAACAAAAATATACGATCCACCACCATTGGGAACAAAGAAACTTGATAAACATACGAGCATGGGAAAAATCACAAACCAAGAAATACGTAATCAAAGAACCAAATCCCACAAGAAGTAAACAAAACTCAAATCGATAGACACAATCATATGCAACAGGATAACAGAGCCCACGACAAAAAATCGAGCATTACCAGTTTTCCGGAGTTGGCACCCTTCTCCAACTGCTCCCTCCACACCTCGAAGGAAGGGCAATGTATCACTTGTCCCTTTCCTGAAAAGATTGAGTACATGAGAAACTCGAAAACACGGAACAAAAAAGAGTTTGATTACGGAATGAATACAATTGCAACTATTTACCCAAATTTCTCACATAAAGGGCTCCATTTGGACAACCTGTCCTCCTAGTATAAAGGGCTTTATACTCCTCAAAACTTATATCAGCTAACCCATTCAGACCGACTGTGCGATTACCTAACGCATGCTGCTGTTTCACGTATTCGCGATTTTCATCAAACACCTTCAGTCTGTGCTCTTTTTCTTCCTCAGAAGCATACGTTTTTTCATACTTTTTACACCATCTTTCGAATACAGTACGAGTGCTAGTTGCAAAAGGAAACCTTTTTTGTAGATTGCTGCTAATTTCCTGCGCGAAAACACCCTTCCGCGGCGGATTCAGCAGCCGATTGCAACCGATCTTGCTCAACAACGCCTTCGCGCCCAAATTTCAAATTTCAAAAAAAAAATATCAATTCAATCAGAACAATCAATTGCGATGCTTACATGCACCACCACCTATAAATCAGTATAAAATTCAAAAAAATTAAAGAATACCTTGCATGAGGAAGTGGCGGAGGTAGCCATGGCGTACGGGAACAGAGGAAGGATGCGTTTGTAGGTTTTACTCTGATTTTTTATTTTTTACGATCTTTTTTACTTTTATAAATAATATAATAAAAAATAAAAAGTCATTTAAAATTATTATTTTTCTATATTAAGTTATGGATTGTTTTTCTTGTACTATTTTTTTTTTTTGATATTTTTTTTAACACAAAATAAACATTTTTTTTAGTAAAAAAATATACGTATTCTTGTTTGTAGATTAATTCTTATAATAAAAAAAATAGCGCAAATTACGGCCACCCCTGAAGTACGGGCAAATTACGAAAAAAATCCTCTTACTTGGGTAATTACAGGTCACTCCTCATTTTAAATATTTTTACATAAAATTTATGTAATTCAGTTATTACCGAACCAAATCGTATATTTAATTTGGTAAACGGTTGTTGGCGTACCAAAATTTTGGTTCATTTTATCCGAACTAACATCCCTAAATTTACCTATGAAGGGTGTATATAGTTGAGGGGTGACTGTTATTACCGAAACAAAAGGGAGTTTTCGTAATCTATATCTATCTATATGGGCTCGTTTGGTTTGAGTGATAAGGGGTTATTGACTAATTAATCCAGCTGAATCAGACGTTTGGTTAGAGTGATTAAAGCCCATGATTGATGGCTGGCCCGATTTTTAATCCCTTAATTGAGTGATAACTTGTCCACCAAATATTGGGTGGATTACACAATCCCAAACAAATGAATACAGCTGGCATAGGGTACTTTACACTAATACCCTCATCAATAAATTCAATTAATCAAAATATCTGTTTTTCCCACCCACTACACACACAATCTTACCAATAACAGCAGATCCCCATTTCGAACGAATTTTCTTTTTTCCATTTTTTGCTTCACATGTGTTCTTCAACAGAGAAAGAACAATCACTGGGGTAAATTAAATCGTATACATATTTTTTTCGTGGATTCATTACATCTTCATCCCGCATTCATTATTTTTTTGAATTTCTTCAAGAATCGAACACATGAAGGTGTTCGTTCCGGCGTCGGTGCTCCTACTAACTCATACGCAGGATCGGTGAGGTAAATCTTCCTTTTTAATTAACATTTTTTTCTACAATTTTACTTATTATTATGATATTGTGGTTCTAATGTGTTGGGTATGGTATTTTAAATTATATTATATGTATAAAACTTGTTATTGATTTTGTTATTGCAGTTTCGTACAATTTTTGTTTGAAATGGATATTTGAGAGGAGCATGAAGAGATCTTGTTGGTTTTGGAAGAAATAATTAACATTTCCAAGTTATTCCTTATGGCATGTTGTGGGGCTTATCGTAAGTTAAAAAAACGTCGTGCAATTCGTAATCGTTTAGTGCGTTCTTATATGTCTTATAGTTTGAATGCTCGAGTGCCCGACCAGTTAGAAAAAAATAATAGATTGATACACGGTACTGATGTACATTGTTTTGATAATTTGCGTATGTCCAAAAATGCATTTGTCCGACTGTGTTTTCTAATTCAAAATTTTGGTGGCTTAGTTGATACATGGAATGTAGAAGTTAATGAACAATTGGCCATTTTCTTGCATATATTGAGACATCATACAAAAAATAGAATTGTAGGGTATAATTTCAACAGATCCGGGTATACGGTTAGTAAGCACTTCAATAGTGTTCTAAATACTGTAATTAAGCGATACCCGTTGTTGATTGTGAAGCCAACACCTATTGATGAGGGGTGTACAGACGTTCGGTGGAAACCGTTTAAGGTAACAAAGACATGTAGTTATCTTTATATATGTTTAGTAATCTGCAAACAAAGTGTTGTGAAACTTGTTGGTTTCAATGTGTAGGGATGTTTAGGAGCATTAGATGGTACTTATATAAAAGTTATGGTTGTTCAACTAGAAAAGACGCGCTATAGAAATCGCAAGGGAGATATCTCAGTCAATGTGCTAGGTGTATGTGATGCAACATTGTGTTATAATTATATTTTAACTGGATGGGAGGGTTCCGCTGCTGATAGTAGAGTCCTTCGAGATGCCGTTTGTAGACCTAATGGTTTGAGAATTCCCGATGGTACTGATCCTTTCCAAACCTCTTTCAATATTATTGAACATATATGTGATTTAAAAATATTTTTCATTTTGTGGATTTCAGGAAATTACTACCTTTGCCATAATGGGTACACAAATGGAGAGGGGTTTTTAGCCCCATATAGAGGTGTTAGGTATCACTTGGATGAATGGGATGACAATAATGCTCCTAAATATTATAAGGAATATTTCAATATGAAGCATGCCAAGGCTCGAAATGTAATAGAAAGATCGTTTGGGTTATTGAAGTCACGTTGGGGCATATTGCGTACTAGTTCTCATTATCCTATCAAAGTCCACAACCGTATTATTATGGCTTGTTGCTTGTTACAAAATTTCATTCGTAAAGAGATGCCCGTAGACCCATTGGAAGCAAGTCTCCGGCTAATCCATAACCCCAGCAACGATCCCGCACTTAGGTTTATTGAAAGTGTGGAAACCTCACAACAATGGGTGTCGTGAAGGGACGATATAGTTAGAGCTATGTACGATGAGTGGAGGACCAGACGATAATTTTAGTTACTTTGTTATTTGCATCACTATGTATTCAATTATTGTTGAACTTAATTTGTAGTATAATGTTATTTGTTGGCAATGCCGTCATATTTCATACCATGCTTATTATAATTTATTGAGTCTATCTTTTACTTCATTGGATTTCTTTAATGTAATATAATATTTGGGGTTCTAGTACACGTTAAGATGAATTCAAGGGCCATTTTTTGAGGTTTTTATTTCAATTGAGGAAATTAAAAAGACACTGGTGTCTTTGAAGAGTAAATGGGGGTCAATTTATAGAACAGATGGGAGGGGTGGTAGGTTATTTTTCACTTAATGCTTGCATAAGTGAAATGATTAGTATTCTTCTTGGAAAAGCAAGAAATTTAATACACACCAAAAGTTCATACGCATAAGTTCTGCAAAACGTCTACTTGCCAACTACATTACATTAATTACCTATTAATGTGTCAATAAAAACATTAATTACTTATGGATGCATTAAAAAAATTCTCCCTTTGACATGACAAGTCAGGGTAAATTTATTTATCACAATGTAATATGGAGATCTTGCAAAGAACAATACTACTCAAAATCAGATATCATACAATTAATTTCAGAACCTGAATTAATAGTTAAAGGCTACACAACAACATTTGAAAAAAAATCTTTTAATTCATACATACACCATGTAACACATAATGAACAACTAACATTAAGAACAACATACCAATTATAGCAGTCCAACAAAGTACCTTCATCGTTAAGACTTTACGTTTATACAATAATACCTGGGCTTTTAAGTAAGAATTCTCTTGTTCGTAAAGATTAAGCTTGGTCAATAGCCCAGATATAACCTCAACCGACGGTTCGCGAGTTGACTCGTCACACCATCTAAAGAAATTACAACGATGTTCCTACAAATATTTTTCCAAATAAAAAATAATTAGATAATTTCATAGCAATAATATCGTCTTCGTGGATTTTTTTCTGAAAGAACAACTCAAAATCAGTAAAATACTTAACGAAATAATTAGATAATTTAAATTATAAATTACTTACCTCTTTCAATGAACAACAATAAAATCGTCTTCCTGGATTTCTTTCCGTTCTCGAGGTTTTAATTGTCGTTTCCAAACCGCAATGACAATGAAAACGTAATCCAGAACAATAAGGATTAGACTCACCACTGTCACTGGAACAACAATTTGCCCTATTTCGCATATAGTTCGAATTCGATCTCATACTGGAAAATTAATAAATAAAAAACTCATGAGCAATGTGCGAAGTATATGAATCAAAAGTATAATTGAATGGGTGATTCCAAAATAATTTTACTTTACCTTCGGAACTTCAAATTCGTGCAGCTCTGTTGTAGAAGTTAAAGAGCCGGAACCCTAGACGAAATTGGGAGAGAGAAAGAGAGTCAATTTTGAAATGTTTGGGTTTATTTTTTAAAATGTTTAATATCTTTTTTTTTTAAGTTAGGGGTATTTTCGGAATTTTTATATAAATTTCATCCACAAGAAATAAAATGCTATTTTTAATTGAAGAGTACAATCACCCATACCAAACATGGGATTAGCCATTAAGGAGTTATTTTGAACAGTACAATCCTTGGATTAATTATCAATCCATGTAATCCCCTCACTCAAACCAAACAAGCCCTATATATATAAAACAAGAATCCCTAACTTCATTTGCTGACACGTGGCACTTAGGGTTTTCAAACCCTAGGGCAGTTTTTGTAATTTTTTAGTAGTCGTTGGACTATTTTAGAAGTTTGAAGTTGAATTTTGGGGATTTTTTAAGTGATGGGTATTCAGAGTAACCATCCATTTTTTTATGGTTTTTCATCTGTTTATTAAAATTTGGAGTTGAATTTTGGGGATCTTTTAAGTGATGGGTATTAAAAGTAACCATCCATTTTTTCCTAATATTTCTTTACATTGACTGTGATTTACATTTCAATTATATTTCTTATATACGATTGTTTTGAGAATTTGAGTTACAACTACTCTTGCATATTATCTCTGAAAATCTGATTCAACACCGGATGAATTAGGCCTTCAATCAAATATATGTAATTATTTTTTAAGAAAATACAATCATCGCATTTTTTGTTTTAGTGCTGAGTCGTTTTGTTGTTGTTTTTTTCTTTTTCCTTTTCTTTTTTAACATATTTGATGTTGGTGGTGAGTTCGGCTGATTTGATGTTTTCCGAGAGTGGGAAGATTTCATTTATTTTAAAATTTTCATTCGGTCTAATCTTCTGAATGTTCAATTCCTGGAATTCAGTAACTAAATGGTTTATAATGTAGAGATTCAGAGGAACATAAGTATGAGATAGATCTGCTGCTCGTATTTCGAATTTGTCAATTTTAATCTTCAAACATTTTTTTAACGATTTTGATTGCTCCCAGTTAGATGTTTTTGTTGATGTAATTTTATTTGTTGATCAAAGTATATTGAACCCTATTTCAGGATCCATCTCAGCAAATAAGGTCTCCTCCAAAAATGGGGACAGAGATTCGTTCAACATCTGCGGACGTAGACCAGAGGTACAAATTGATTGATCACGTAGTATGTACATGGCTAAATTTTCACCATCTTCATTTGTCGCCATTTTGCTTTGTAGATGGTCAGTATTTTGATCTTTTATTTTCAGTATCCAGTAGGCAAATTACGTTTTACAAGTTATAAACTATTCAGTTGTAATTATTTTTGGAAAATTTCACCTACTGATTAGGGTGCGTAAAATAAAAGTGAAGTTCAAGGGGTGTCTGATTCCATATGTTTGGTGAATCTTTGTACTTACCATAACCCTCGATGATAAATAACAGCGTGTTCAAAGGTTGTGGAGAAGCAAATGAGTCAGATAGATGATGTGGCATTAACTCTACTGCCCAAAAATGTAGGTACCATTTTCTGCATTTTAAACCGGCTTTAGTTGTGTTATAAAATTTTGATAATGTTTGGTTGATGGATTGAAATTATGTTTCTAGAGCTGGCAATTTCTATGGTGATTAAAGAGGTTACGGTGGCCCGATAATTGAAGTCAATTAGATCAAATTTGGGATAAACGTTGGTTTACACAGACATGCATACTTTACAAACACGGGTACGTTGATTTTCCGTGAATTTCATACAAATGCCAATAATCAACTTATTTTTACGGTGTACTACATCTTCATTGTAAATTAAGAAATTAGAAATTACATGCCTATTTTGAATATGTTCCACATCGACTGATGAATTTTATTTTAATATTCCTTTCATTTGTTTTGGAAAACTAAAGTCATTTTGATTATGCATTTCCTTTTTGTTGTTTGAAGTTTATGTAACATGGTAAATAATGTGATTATGTATTATCCATTGTTTTGAAAGAGAACACATTAGTTTAAATGTGAGTGAGAGAACAAAGTGGTTATAGTTTTGGGATTTTTTTTGCTAGATACATTGAAAGTTTATTCCATATTATTTATAAAGCAAATTACAACTTTGAATCTCACTGCACAGTTCAAAGTTCATATTAGTATTTTTGGTTATATGATATACATTAGAACCAAATTTTGGGAATCAATTAAGATTTTCACAAAGATGTGTTTGATTTTAATTCACGTTTTTTCAAATGTTTGACATTTGAAAAGCTATAATATTCAATTAGTAAAATTTGATCGTACAATTTGTTATTTTAGTTTTCTTTAAGGTTGAGCAAGTAACTTTATTAGAATATTTTTGTTTCTATTTAGTGTGATTCAAGTCGTATGTTAAATCTTATTATCACTTAGAATCATGATAAACTTGAAAAGCCTAATTCACCCGTTTAACACTTTGCCAGAGCTTCCCCAGATGTTAATCTTCATTTTGTTGCGGATGCATTTGCCAAGAGGAAAAGAAGCAAGAGGCAACAAGTGTTCAAAGTTTGACTTCGACAAGTGATTCCTGAATCCTGAGGCGAAGCATCAATGCTCGAATTTGTAAACTCTTACAAATGAAAGGACACGATAGTATAATTTTTCTTATGATTACTGAAAACTTTTTAGTACGATCACGACTATTGTAGTTTATAATTGTTATGTCTTATGATTACGACTACAGGTATACAACTATAAACATTGGTTTATGGCTATTCGTATTTATGTAATTTTATGTTACTACAAAATGCATTTAAATGAAATGTATGTTTCAATCTTTGTATACGCATTCTTCATCAGTTTTGTTAAAGAATTAAATAATGGTGTCGTCAATTGCTGGAGTTGTAAAATACATGTATGACACGTTTATTTAATTTTTTCTTCATTCAATATACTTCATTTCTTTAACGATCAATTCATATTATGAGTTATGACAACTAAGTTCATATAACCCTTTGTCAATTTAATTTTACTAATAAATTTTATTATATATTGATTTATTACTATTTTTATTGATGATGTATTTAAATATTTTTCCTTTTCACATTTGGAAATGCTATCCCATGCATCGCTCGGGTGTAGTACTAGTTAATGTAAAAGTTCTTAAATTCTCATGCCTTCCGTTTACTTAATATTATAAATATATGATTTTCTGTGTTGCAAAAAAGAAAATAAAAAATAAATGATTTTCTTTTTCTGTCAAGCCAAACAAACAAACACATGATTTTTTTCCAAATAATGCCACATGTAAGGCCCTGATTATGCAATTATGCAAATATATGTATCAAATTAATCATTCTATGCTTTTAGTAAGAGGGGTAAAAAAGTAAAAAAAAAAAAAAAAAATATTGGTAAATTTTCGCACATCAAAACAAAATATTTTCTTCATCTAATAAACATGTAACTATTATATAGTATATAGATATCACTGGATATTGAACTGTCAATAATTGATAAGAAGCATGAAAATCTGTAACCACTGCCATTAGAAAATTTGAAAGCACCAAACAGAAAATAATGTGATGAAAGTCTAAGCTTAACCTCGAAACAAATTCCAAAAGGGAAATCTTCTAATACTGAAGTAGCCTTCAAAACCAAAAAAGGAAACTTTTTTCTTTTCTCAATTAAACTTTGCAAATATGTATTTATTATGCATATATTGTTCCGTTAAGTTCTGCATCAACCGGAAGAAACTCAGCAGGTTCAGTTTTAGCACGTTCCCTGCAAACGCCAGAAGCACCAAAGTAAATGTTATTGTTTGCATTTTTTTTTCTGTTCGTCCTAATACAACGATTACAACAAAGGAAACTTACGTACATGAGCTGGTCGTCGTTGTAAATCACGTGCCTCTCACATATTTCACTCCACTGCTTATACATGATCAAGGAAAGCAGCTCCAACTAGTTCAAGTTTAGCACACACAGAATAAGTTGGTAAATTTTTTAACATGGCTTCCCTAAGTTTACAATTAATCAAAAAACAACTAACGTTTTGACATACCCTTTTGTCCGATTGAGCAGCTTTGAGGAAACATCTCATAAACGCGTATGACAGATTAAACAGCAAGGTATTATTGATCAACACTTGTTCCTGCAAGAGAAAATGGTTGATCAAGCGAAAATTCCCTTTTTCTTTCCGAGAACAAAAATAAATTATTAAATATATAACAGGGGAAAGAAACCTTTATGAGCACCGCAAATTCTTGGTTTTTAATTTCACGAAGATGACATTTATTTAGGAGCAACATCGATAATGTTACCTTTATCAGCCAATCAATAAGAATGCCTCTCATTCTGTCAAACTTCTGCTCCACGTAGTTCAAGGGACAATGCTTAAGCTCTGCAATCAGAATTACACAACTGAGAAACGAAAAAAAGAAAAAAAGAAAAGGTAAATGTACAACAAATCAAAGGTTTATGCATTTGTCAAGTATAAAGAATAAACAAAATATTTACTCTTCTGCATTTAGGTCTATATTTTGACACTAAAACACAGATGCTATTTTAGGTACCCATCATTTAGTTCAACATAAGATACATACCTCAGTTGAAGGATGCTGGCCTTCGGCAGCCAATTCGGCAGCAAGATTCCTGAAAAGACATCAATAATACATATAAGAGCAAGGACCAACATATGTAATCGTATACTTCAATATCAAATCTTTTTTCCCAAAACCAAGAAAAGAAAGCTTGTGCACAAAAACCACTAGCTTTTTCTTTTTTTTTTTCTTTATATATATATATATATATATATATATATATATAGAGTAAAAAGCACTTTACCCCCTAAATTAAGGGTCGTTTTGCACTTTACCCCCCAAACAAAAATTTTTTGCACGTTTTTACCTAAACTACGTTTTTCGTTGCACGGTGCACCCTAAACTCAATTTTCCGGCAATTTTGAACGGAATGTTAAATAATGTGCGTTTCACGTGAGATTTATGGGGGTAAATTCGTCAATCCACTTAACTGCTATATATTAAATATAAATAAATCATTAAAAAGAAATAAACAAAAAAAAAAAAGAGAAAAGGGAAATTATCATCGTCTTCCTAAAGTCAGTAACCTGGCAAAGAAATAATAGGTATTCTCAACTGGACAAGAAATGCTTCCTTAGTTGAAACCCACTTTCCACCTTCAACATCCGAATATAAGTTTTCAAGATTTATGAATTTGATGAAATTGGGGTGAATTTGCAGCAGGGATTTCACCTTCAACATCCGATTATAGGATTCTCACTTGAGGTGGATGTGAAGGACGGCGGTGTGGGGTTTGCCTGAGCTGGTGAATCGACCGTCGGAAAGGATCGCATCCGTCGGGCTCGAGCCAATCGCGGCGAGCGTGACTGCCGCCGGGACTGTTGAAATGGCGAGTGCGGCGATTGGTCCGATCGGGAGGCGGAGGAGAATCCAAATCCGCCCCGACACCGAAAGGATCCGAATTCCGACCGAATCGAGACCTCCGGCTGTAGAACAGCTCCGATGCGCTCGTCATACAAACTCCAATTACCAAAATGGGCGGTTCCTGCTACCAAAAACCCAAAATTGAGGATTTATATATGTAAAATAGAAACGAAAAACGACGAAAACAAAATTCAAATTCTACCTGTTTCGAAGAAATTACTGAAATCTCTGAGCGTGTAGTGTGGGATTGAAGATGGAGGAATTGGCGGCAGTAGCTTACCGGAAAATGGTGATAATTGTGTGACGAAAATGAAATAAATCTGCTCTTCTATTTCTTGCACAGAGATTTCCTTCTCTTTTAACAGTTACTAATTATTAATTAATTTGTCATAAAAATATTCTATCTGTTTGAGAAAATTACATAAATGTATTTATTATTTATTATTGTTGGTGATTAATTGTGTGAGGAGTATTAGTGGAGGAATTCACCGGCGGTCAGGTTATTGATGCCGGCGTGAGGAGCCCATTAGGAAATGAAGGGGCCGCGTTTTAAAGGTTACAATCGGCTTCCTTTTGGGTGAGTATGTATAAACATTTTCTCCATTACTGAACATTTGGAGAAAATTTGTTCAGAAAAATAAAAGAAGGGAAGAAGATGAAGAAGAGAGGAGAGACGATAGAGACGAGAAGAAGAGATGATGATGGTCTGGGCTTTTTTTTTTTTTTTTTTTTGTTTTTTTAATGATGTGGATGTGGATGACAACTTCTTTTTCATTTATTTATTTATTCTTTTTTTTTTTCTTTTTTTTAATATTTATTTGTATTTAATATTAAAGATACAAGTGAAGGGACGAATTTACCCCTCAAAATCTCACGTGCAAAACACATGTTTTAACATTCCGGTTAAAATTGCCGGAAAATTGAGTTTAGGGGGCACCGTGCAACGAAAAACGTAGTTTAGGTAAAAACGTGCGAAAAAAATTTGTTTGGGGGTAAAGTGCAAATCGACCCTTAGTTTAGGATGCAAACTGCTTTTTACTCATATATATATATATATATATATATATATATATATATATATATATATATATATATATATATATATATATATATATATATATTAGATTTTCCCTCTAAAACGATCAGGAGGAGGCCACTTACATCCCGTGCTCAACGATGCTGAGTTCGATTATGAACAGGGATAGCAGCTCTAACTAGTTCAAGTTTTCACAAAGAGAAACATATTCCTTTAGTCATGAGTTAAACAACATTGCTTTTCTAAGTTTGGATTTAATTAAAAGATATCGATTATTGACTAACCACTTTGTTGGGCTGCGCAGCAGCATTGAGGGAACGTTTCCTGAATGCATATGGAGTTGGGGCTGACAGTTTAAACCGTGAGGTGTTGCGGATCAATTTGTCCTGCAGGAGATATTGGCAAGTCAGATTCAGAAACACAAAATTTCCTTGCTAGATTAACATAGAAACGGAAAAGCAAAATGATCGAGTAAAGAGAAAATAAAAAAAAACATAGAACACATGTCTAACTTGCATAATAATGCTAAAAAGTTTTTGAAAGAATATACAATAAACATATATCTACTTGCCTGGAAAGGTGGAGGATTATCAGTTCTTTTTATCGGATAAACCGCGAACAAGTTCACACCGCAAATCCCTTCTGGCCTTCCAGAATTTCTTAGAAGGCGCATGTACCCTCCTTCGATCCCCCAAGAATTTTTCAAAATCCAATAATCCTCGGCTTTCTTCCCTTTTCTGTATCCAATCCCATAGTGATCCATCTTAACTTTCAAGCCCGCCCTTCTCAACATTTGGATTTGGACCTCTATGCAGTTTAACATGAGTTGAAATTAAATCTCAAACAACAAACATAAAAAAAAAAAAAACTTACGCCTCTGTACATATGGAAATTGTTATAATCGATGTATAGACGAACGATGATAGGTTGTCGGATGACCGCCCTCAAAAGGGCTTCTTCATTCTCATATTCCACAATTTTAAACCCGTCAATTGTCACAGTATCCTTTCGTAACTATAATGTAACAAATAAGTAATTTGAGCCAAAATTCAACTTCTGTAAAAAAAATGAAATACAAAAAATGAAATACAAAGAGTATGATATTTACTCGATCTCGTTTGCATTTCCCACTATCGCATGTACATGGATAGTCCCTCTCGTAGGAGATTCCATGTTTCTTGACATATTTAAGAGCATCAATCACACTTCCTCCGCTTTTCCGGCACACGAGCTATTTTTTGAGCCGCAAAAGCGAGCATCTCTGCCGCATAAGTTGCATAAGCGACTATGACCAAGCGCACAGTCCAGTATCTCCTGAGCCGAAAGTTCAACCAAAATGCCAGTTTTGATGTAAGCATTTGTGATAAAAAAAACAGGCATTTTGGTTGAGCTTTCGGCTCAGGAGATACTGGACTGGACTGTGCGCCTGGTCATAGTCGCTTATGCACGGCAGAGATGCTCGCTTTTGCGGCGGAAGAAATAGCTCGTGTGCCGGAAAAGCGTAGGAAGTGTGATTGATGCTCTTAAATATGTCAAGAAACATGAAATCTCCTACTAGAGGAACTATCCCTATACAGGCGATAGTGGGAAATGCAAACGAGATCGAGTAAGTATCATACTCTTTGTATTTCATCGTTTTTACAGAAGTTGAATTTTGGCTCAAATTACTTATTTATAACATTATAGTTACGAAAGGATATTGTGACGATTGACGGGTTTAAAATTGTGGAGTATGAAAATGAAGAAGCCCTTTTGAGGGCAATCATCCGACAACCTATCATCGTTCGTCTATACATCGATTATGACAATTTCCATATGTAGACAGGCATAAGTTTTTTTTTTTTTTTATGTTTGTTGGTTGAGATTTAATTTCAACTCATATTAAATGTTAAATGTTAAACTGGAGTGCATAGAGGTCCAAATCCAAATGTTGAGAAGGGCGAGCTGCATGCAACAGACGAGTATAAGTCTAAATATGAAAAATATATATACCTTTTGTGTTCATGAAAAATAAACTGCCTCAAATCATAAGTATATCATCTTGTTTGCTCCAAAAAACATTAGAACTAGTACTATCATTCCTTTAAATTACAACAGAAAAACACATGGAAAACTGATTTTGGAAAATAGATAAGCCTGAGAGATTGGTTACAATTGACCAAAAGGTACAACATGGTAACTTCTCCAGAACTTCACAAGTGCCTATCACCTTGGAATGTCTAAACAAAATTTTCAGAGGCCCAAATAATACGCTAATCAATAACTAATCGAGTTCAGAAAAACACCCCACCATAAGACTTTATTTTCTAGAGTAAAATTGCCAAAAAAAACACTATCAGATGGTGATATCAAAATCAACGACAAATTAGTGTTTTAATAACCACTGCTTCAAATTATCCAAAAATAAAAATCAACATCAACAAGACACAGTCGGAAGAACTAGAACCAGGAAGGTATTCCGCCACATGGATATGCCTAATTTGGAACTATATTTACAAACCAGGAAAATCAATTGAATTTCAAAAATAGCACTCAAATCTACAAAATAGACGGTTCAATTTCACAATTCTGACCTGGAACATCAAATCTGAGCGTTCGGTGATGCGGTCGTAATATCGGAAGGCGAACCACTTGCCGAGAGTGGTGGATATTTTGGAATAGTCGGCGGAGGAGAATGAAAGGTTTTCTCTGATATATAGCCGCGATTCTCGATACGTTATATTCCGTCAAGGATTCGGCTTCCGATGAGCTCAGGTCGAAGAGGTAGCCGGAGGACTGCGTGAACGCGTCAACTTCATTAGACGCGGCAGCCGGCGCGGCCAGAAGGCGGTGCGGAAGAATACTCGGCCGCCAGCGAGCTAGGGTTGGGGGTGAACTTGGCGGGGGGGAAACAGTGGCGGTGATGGAGGCGGGAAGAGCAGCATTGTTTGGGAAATGAATTGACTTTGCTTATTGGTCCGACCGGTTCGACCGCGACCCGCACCACAGCCGGTTTGGTTCAACACCAGAAACCGGAGAAATAAAAAACCGGGGGTTAATAAGCAAAACCACCGGTTCGACCGGAAAACCGGTGGTCGACCCCGGTTTTTGTTCAAAATAGCGAGTTGATGGTCGTGGATGTCGGATCTACGAGGGTGAAGGCCGACGACAACCAGATCGGAGCTGGGCAACCGAATCCGCTCACTAGGACGCCGGAAATGGAGTAAAAAATGATTGAATAAAGAAATAAAAGAAGAAGAAAAGGGAGAGAAGAGAGAAAGTGGGTGCTCGCAGGTGGGGGTTAGAGGGAGGGGGTGGGGGTGGTTCTCGTGAAGAGAGAGAGAACTGCAAGGGGAGAGGTCAGAGACGAAGAGTGCTGAAGTGTGATGATGGAGAGAGGAGAGAGAAAACACTGATGGAAGAAGAAAAAGACAAATGTGATTCAATCAAATAATTAATACAAAAATGTGAAATTAGTAAAAACACTACATACAAAAATTGAAGAAGTTCAGTCGAATAATATTAAAAGATATAGAAAATAGTATTTTAAGTATTAAAATTAATTAATTTAATAAAATTAAAATAATTAAAAAAAACCCGGTTTGAACCGGTTGAACCGGTCCAACCGTGACCCAAATACCTCCACGGTTCTGAAAACATTGCGAATTTGTTTCATTTGAATTTTTTCTCTCCATTTATAGAGAGTTTTAGGGTTTTTGTGTGTGGGCTATTTCCACGTAGCCGTGTTGCACCTTGATAAATATATGATCCGATTTGAGCATGTTTAGGAAGTGCCCGAACGAGTTGAGCCTTAAAATGGAAAATACAATATTCAAAATTTCAAAGTATAGTACCGATTACTGAATTGTATACGAAACTAGGCAAAAGTAATTTACGAACTAAAATCCCTCGAATTTTGTATATATATTTCTATTTGTTTTTCTTCAAAATAAAGTGAAAATGGGTTATGAAAGTGGCTGCTGTTTCTAGGCCCAAGCTTGAAAGCCCATATAAAGTAATTCTTATACTTGCATCAAACCCAAAATAATTCACATCACATACTAATCTATATTATATATAAAACTAAGATACACAATCAAAGTTTTCTAATTGAGGAGATTGAGTCCACATTTTATTTTAATTTCAAAATAACCCCACTTACCATAATCACCATATTATTATGTAATTGATTTCACATAATTAATTTTTAAATTTTATCTCTCCTACATGTCAAAATAGTGTCTTTTTATTGGTTATTTAGTTTCCTTTTTTAATCCATTTTTTTCATAATAAATACGTTAATTCTTTTTTTGGGTTCATTAAATTTTATACACAATATTATATTAATTGCAAAAAAATCCAAATTATCATAATCATCTATATTATTAATTAATTAATTTGACATTATTGATTTTAAAATTTTATCTCTCCTACATGTCAAAATAATGTCTTTTTATTGGTTCATGAGTTTTTTTTTTTTATAAACAATATTTTGATTTAAAAAATGTAGGACTTAATTGCAATTTTTATAATTTCACAATTGAGTAAATTTTATGCACAATATTATATTAATTGCAAAAATAACCCACTTACAAGAATCACCCATATTATTAATGAAATAATTTCACATTTTTTGTTTCAAATTTTATCTCTCCTACATGTCAAAATAGTGTATTTTTATTGGTTAATGAGTTTCTTTTTTTATAAACAATAAATATATCTATATAATATATAAATTGAAACCCTCATAGCTTAAGAAATCGATATGTGACATATCTATGTGACATCCACCTCATATCTCATGTGGCATTTTTTATTCCATTATAATCACAATACTAATATACACACATTAATTAATTATTTAATGCAATTACCGATAATAGATGCATATTAATTAAGACTTACCAACTTAATATAAGATATTATTATTTTGTGTATTAATTTGATTTATATCTTTTCCATATTTCATAATATCTTATATAAGAGTGTGAATTAATATCAATTACAATATATATAATTTCTATAATTATAGAAACGATGTTAATTTATTTCTAGATATCATTAGTTATATATATATATATATATGCGTGTGTGTGGGTGATTTAGCAAAATTGAAGCATATCATTAATTATATTGGTTTCGGGTTTTCCTTATTTAAACATGTAGTTTAATTTATTTTAAAATTCAAATTCAAAAATTCAATCTTGAAAATCTTTGTTTTAATGTTAATTAATTATTTCCGTTTTTACATATTATTTACATTTTTATCGCATAAATACAACTATAAAATCTCATACCACAAAATTCATCACCACCAAAAAAAATCCAGTTATAGAGAGAGAGAGAGAGAGAGAGAGAGAGAGAGAGAGAGAGAGAGAGAGAGAGAGAGAGAGAGAGAGAGAGAGAGGGAGTATTTTTTTATTCTTGGTTTCTCTTTTTAGTTTTTCTGTTTTTTTCTTCTGATAATTATATTGAAATTGATAATTCGGTGTACATTTTTTTTCTCGACAAAATATATCATTATGATTTATTTGTTTCGATGCACATGATAATTATTTGCTCCAAATTAACTTTGCATTATATTATTTGTTATTTTTACATACGTATATATCTCTAACATTTTTGTTATGATCTTTAGATATGGACGTTGTTAAGTCATGTATTTTACGCGACTGATATCGGATATGGAAAAATTCTATGAATTTGCAAAAAGTGCGACTACATCTTGAAAGTTCAAAAATCAAAGGTTATATTCATATTTTATTTTGTTATATTTTCTATAACTAATGTATAATTAATAATATGTTGTTAATTGATCAATTTCCGTGTAGAACATATCCAAGCAATTTGGAGATGTTGCTGGATACATTGGCAAAAAAAAAAAAAAGATTTCTTTGAGATTTATTCGTGGAAGAATCACTCAATTTTTGTTTATCCCAACAAAAACGTCATTGAAATGCATTGTGCAAGTCAAGAAGAAGATTTACTCCTTAAATATTTTTTTTTGTTTCATTTAAATTTTTGTTAGAATTTTCTTTTGATGAAATTTGTTTAATGTTGGGAGTTTAATAGTGTTAGGACATTCTAATTTATAATTTATTTTATGTTTTAATCTTGCTCTTGATTATTATAATTAAATTGATAATTTTTGTCTATTGTTTTATGAAATATGTCGTGCTCAAATTTAAAGCTGAAGAAAATTATATATATATATATATATATATATATATATATATATATATATATATATATATATATATATATATATATATATATATATATATATATATATATATATATATATGTACATACGTACATTAAAAAATAGTAGTATATTTCTACGTTACAAAATTTTGTAAAATGAGATTCTTTTAAAATCAATACATACTATTTTTTAAGAATTTATTTTTGACTCACACACACACTAAATTAAAAAAAAAAAACTTCATACATATTTATTTCTAAAAATTTTAATATAAAATTTAGGAAATATATTAGTCAACATTCATAGAAACGAGATTGATTTAAAATCATTACATAATAAATTCTTTTCCGGTAGATAAATATTATATTTTACAATGCCATATTGCCCTTTTTTTTGTTTTTTCTTTATAATAATTTGACTTTTTGCTGTTATAATATAGATATTAACAAGATATAGTAATTAGCAATTTCCAATATTTTCGCTATTTTATAACTGTTTTTTATATCGAATGTTTGCTATTATATAATAATGTGACTTATTTTTTATATAATACAATAATTATACTATTCACTATTTGCCATTGAATGTATAAAATGTGTATCACCACTTATAATGATGCAAACTAGAATAATGACATACTTCTTGATCATAAGGTATTTCATGAAGGCTAATAAATTGGTATTAATGCAAATTATCGTTATACTAATATGTTACATAATTCATAGAAATTTTGATAGCAATTGTCATAAAAAACAAAGATTTTGTTTACATTATTATGGTAATATTTATATTTATTTTGAATCACAACAAAAAATATGTTTAGTAAAATATAAGTAGTTTTTTTAATCCTTATTTTTTTATCCATTTTTTTTAATCCTTATAAAAGTTTGTCAAATTTTAATAGTATTTCGAACTATACATTCTAATAGCATCACCGGTTTACATATATCTTACTTTGTTAAACAATGGAAATGAATTAAACAAATAAATGTAAACTTTGTTAAGATTTTGTTTTAAATGATTTGTTATGGGTTAAAAGATTGGGTTTTTTGTTTCAATATAGTTGAATAAATTTTTATATTTGCAGTCATATATAACAATTTTTTTAATTGTATATGTTTTTGTAGATATGATCAAGACGGACAGCTTATATATTGGCAATCAAATGTTTACTACCCAAAAATATGTGTACTTTCGGTTATGTTTACAATTCCGTTTCAATTTTTTGTGTACCAATTTCATACCATTTGTCTTCTTTTTAATTTTTTTTCTTTCTCATATTTTAGTTTGTGTACAATCAGCGATACATGCGAAGCAATTTATTTATTATTTTTTTCGATATGAAAAAACCCCATTATTTATTTATTGGGGCAAATTTATTTATATGCCAAATTCCTTTGTTTTGAATATTTTTCGTTTCGTATTTCATGGTGTTGATTTGGTTGATCAAACAATAATTATTCAAAATATTCTTGTTGGTTTGATAATGATATTGGTATTGGTATTGATACTGGTATTGGTATTAGTATTAATATTAATATTAGTATTAATATTAGTATGAGTATTATGAGTATGAGTATGAGTATTAGTATAAGTATGAGTATGAGTATTAGTATAAGTATGAGTATGAGTATAAGTATAAGTATTATTATTAGTATGATTGGGATTAGTATTAAGATTATGATCAAAATTAATATTAATATCATGATTAAGATTGGAATTGTGATTAGTATTAATATTAGTATTAGTATTATAATTAGGTTAGTATTACCATTAGTATTCCTATTAGTATTTGTATTAGTATTATGATCAGGATTATGAATAGAGTCGTCATTACAATTAGTATTAGGATTAGAATTAATATTAATATGAGTTATAATATTAGTAATGGTATGAGCAATAGTAATATTGTAATGGTAATAATATTAGTATAAGTATTACTATTAAGTATTAGAATTATTATCAATATTAGGATTAATATTAGTATCAGTATCAATATTAGTATTAGTTTTAGTATTAATATTAGTATTATATTGATATTAGTATAAATAATAGTATAATTAGTATTAGTATTAATATTTTTAGTATTAGTACAAATATTTGTGTTAGTGTTAGTGCTAATTAGTGTTAGTATTGGTAGTAGTAGTATAATTAATATTTGTATATGATTAGAATTAAGTTTTAATATTATACTTAACACTAGCATTAGGATTAGAATTACGGTTTTGATAATAATAAGGATTTGCATTAGGATTAAGATTATGATTAACATTAGTATTATCATTAGCATTAGTATATTACGATTAATATGAAAATTAGGATTAGTAGTAGGATTACGATTAATATTAGAATACTAACATAAATATATTATGATTAACATTAGCATATTAGGATAATCATTAGTATATTAGGATTAATACTGGAATTAGGATTAGTATTAGTAATAGAATTATAAT
This sequence comes from Erythranthe guttata, assembly GCF_056151865.1. Classification (NCBI taxonomy): domain Eukaryota; kingdom Viridiplantae; phylum Streptophyta; class Magnoliopsida; order Lamiales; family Phrymaceae; genus Erythranthe; species Erythranthe guttata. The sequence goes on from NC_142546.1 coordinate 24,573,203, forward strand.
TAGGATTAAAATTAGAATTCATATTAGTATTAGTATTCCTATATGGATTAAGATTAGTATTAGGATTAAGATTATGATTAGTATTAGAATTAGAATTAGCAACAACATTAGTATTACGATTAGGATTAATATTAGCATTAGTATTTGAATTATGATTAGAATTAGAATTAACATTAAAATTAGGATTAGTATTAGAATTAATATATTAGTATTAGCATTAACATTATCATTAGCATTAACATATTTAGATTAGCATCAACATTAGGATTATGCTTATGATTAGCATAAGCATTAGCAGTAGAATTGGAATTACAATCAACATTAGTATATTAGCGGCTTAATTCCACTTTGCACCCTTGAAATTGAGCCTTTTGGCACTTTACACCCTTGAAAAACAATAATAGCACTTTGCACTCTCAAAACACAATAAATTATTCACAATGCACCCTGAACTGAATAATGAAGGAAATTTTTTTTATTGTTTTTTTTTTAATGAGGGATGCAAAATAATACATAAATTATTATTTTCTTCAACCTCCAACCTAATTTCGAGCGCAGAAAATGCGGAAAAAAAAACACCTGATCATTGGAAAAAACTATATTTTCTTACAAAATAAACTAAAATAAAATTTTATCACTAAATTATTCGATTGATGGATTTTTTTATTGTAACTGGTGGAAATATGAAGTAAAAATATTTGGAAAAAAAATATGATTTTTAGATAACTTGATAACGGAATAGATGAAGGATTCTTTTTTTTTTTTTTTTGTAAAATATTTTATTGGGATAAAAAATATAATTATTAAATAAGTTGATGAGATGTATTTTTATTTATGCACTTTATAGTTTCAAAATGATTGATGAATAAAAAAAATTATTTGGCATTTGTCATCCTAAAAACTACCACTAAAAATATTAAATTACATTTATTAGCTTTAAACATTTATTTGGGATGCATTATGCATGATTTATTATGTTTCGAGGGTGCAAAGTACTATTCATTTATTTCGAGGGTGCAATGCAAAGTGCCAAAATGGCATATTTCAAGGGTGCAAAGTGCCAAAATGGCATATTTCAAGGGTGCAAAGTGGGATTAAGCCGCATATTAGCATTAGCATATTAAAATTAGAATTAGAATTAGAATTAGCATTATCATATAAGTATTAATATTAGTATTAGTATTAATGTTAGCATTATGATTAACATTAGCATTAGGTACATTAGGATTTTACTATTAGTATGAATATTAGTATTATGATTAGCATTATGACTAGAATTAGTAGAATTAGTATTAATATTAGCATCATAATTAGAATTAGGATTCGGATTAGCATTAGCATTAACATTAGCATAATATAATTAGTATTAAGATTAGCGTTAGCATTAGCATATGTGTATTTTTAGGATAAGAACTATGATTAGTATTATTATTATGAATGAAATTAGCATTAAAATTAAGATTAGCATTACGATTAGGACTATAATTATGATTAGGATTAAGATTATGATTATAATTATGATTAGAATTAATATTAGGATTGTAATTTTGGTTATGATTAGCATTAGCATTAGTGTTAGGGTTAGAATTACCATTAGCATTAGAAGTAGAAGTAGAATTAGCATTAATATATTAGCATTAGCGTATTAGGATTAATGTTAATAATAGCATATTAGGATTGACATTAGTATTAATGTATTTGGATTAGGATTAGCATTAACACTAGCATTAGGATTATGATTAAGATTATAATTGATATTGACAATGGTATTAGCATTAACATTAGCATATTAGGATTATCAGTAGCATTAGTATTACTAATAGTAATAGTATTATTATCAGATTAGTATTAATATTTGTAAAGGTAAATGTAATAGTAATGGTAATGGTAATGATATTAGTTTTGGTATTGCTATTTTTTTTGCTATTGGTTTTAGTATTAGTACATTAGTATTGGCATTAGTACATTAATATTAGAATTAACGTATTAACATGAGTAGTAGTATTAATATTAGTATTAGTATAGTATTAATTTTAGTGTTAGTATTAGTATTAGTATTAGTATTAGTATTAGTATTAGTATTAGTATTAGTATTAGTATGAGGAATATGATTAAGATTAATACTAATAAAACAATTGGTATTGATATTTGTATTGGTATTAGTATTGGTTTTGGTATTGATATTTGTATTGATATTGGTTTTAGTATCAGTACATTAGTATTGGCATTAATACATTAATATTAGCATTAAAGTATTAGTATTAGTAGTAGCATTAGTATTAGTATTAGTATTAGTATTAGTATTAGTATTAGTATAAGTAGTTATAATAGTATTAGTATTAGTATTAATATTAATATTAGTATTAGTATGATGATTATGACTAAGACTAATACTAATAAAACAATTTTGAAATTGAAATTTTTGATGACATGCTTATCCGTGATTCTGCAGATCCATTTTTTGATCTTATAGAGTTTGTTTACCTGGATATGGTGAGCAACCTGTTCAATCCTGAGTACTTTGAGGCCATAACAATTATTGCATCGGCTAATGAAAGTGTCGGTTTTGTGAATGATCATTTTTTGTCGCTCATAACTGGAGAAGATAAGGTTTATTTGAATTCCGATAGTGTGTACAATGAGGAGTTAATATCATAGATCCGAGTTCCTCAACACCATATCGTGCTCCAGAATTCCACCTAGGTTGCATTGAAAAGATGTATTCCCGTTATGCTCATCAAAAATATTGATCAGGCTAGAGGATCGTGCAGTGGAACTAGGCTTCAGGTTATTAATATGGGAAAACACGTTCTCAAATGCATGACACTACCCGATAAACATGTTGACCATATAGTGTACGTTCATTGCTCAAATGACATTGGTACCGTCCAACTCTACATCGCCTATTAAATTTTAGCAATGTCAGTCTTCGGTGATGGTTTCCTTTGCAATAACAATCAATAAAACTCTTTCCCATGTAGTACTGCACTTGCTCAGACATGTTTTCAGTCATGGACAACTCTATGTCGCACTCTCAAGAGTTAATAGTTGAAGTGGCATAAGGATTTTGATCACGTCGGAATCTAGCGATACAACCAACTACAAATAATGTGGTACAAGGATGTTTTTCGGCATATATGAAGGTAACTATATAATTTTTTTTTACAATTTTACATAATGACCTTTATTTTGTATAACTTATATGTTTTGGCATTCCTCATTTGTAGGTTAATTTGCATTGTACTAGAAACTTGCTACGGGCTCCACTCAATATTTTTGTCAAGGTAATTTATTGTAGAAATTTTATGTCATTAAATATTTATATTTGTATTATTTTGGTAACGTTTTACTTATTTTGTATAATCATTGTACAAAATAGCAGGTCAATTGCATTGTATTGGATTCGTTACATGCGTTTAGGGATATTGTAGCTGAGACACGCTCAAATAAGCTTCAACGAATCAGTGAGCTCCATCCTCTTTACTTGCCTCTACAGTATCTTCTTTTATTTCCTTACAGGGAAGATGATTATCGAGACGATATCTGTTTGAGAGAATCTTCGCTTGCTGATAATAGAAAATGGAGGAAGGTAAGCATGCGAGAGTTCTTTGCATATCTAATCCAAAAACGGCGTTGATAACATTTGTTACTTTTGCATTTCAAGAAGTTATTTCAGCAGTTCTGTGTTGATGGATTTTCGATGGTAGAGTCACACAGGTTGAATATCATAAGGTTCAATCAAGATCAACTTAGGGTTGACATGTACAAGGGTATCGAAGAAAATATTTTTAAAGGAGACACTGAGGGTAAATCAGTTGGACAACGCATTATAATTCCATGGTCGTTCACCGCAGGTCCAAGGTATATGTTTAACAACTTCGTTGATGCTCTTCAAATATGTAACTGGATTGGATCTACAACCCTCTTCATTGTCATCACATGCAATCCTCAATGGCCAGAAATACAAAGGGTGTTGAAAGATACAAATCTCAGGCCGGAGGATCGGCCAGACATTCTTTGTCGTGTGTTCAAGATGAAGCTCAATAGTATGATGACAGAAATCAAGAAAGGTTGTATATTCAGACGTATTACAACATGTAAGTATTTAATTAGATCTCAGTTTATAATTATACATTTACTTCATTCATATAAATTAAAAAAAATTGCTCATGTGTGAGTTTAACTACTTATTGCTTCCTTAACTAAATTAATGCATATTTTTTTAATACCATATGTTTATATTTTCTATGCAGATGTATGCTTAATTGAATTTCAGAAACGAGGTCTACCGCATGCACATATTTTATTGTGGTTTCATAATAACGATAAGACCAATAACCCAGAAGAAATTGATAGGATCATATGTGCTGAAAATCCTGACAAAGTAAACGACCGAAAGATGTACCAGTTGGTGGAGAAGTATATGATACATGGACCGTGCGGTCAGGCGAATTTGAAATCTCCCTGTATGAAGGATCGAGTTTGCACGAAGCGATTTCCAAAGCCATTTGTGCAGCGCACTGAATCAGATGCAGATGGTTTTACTGTGTACAGGAGAATGGAAGATGGCAGAACAGTTACGAAGAAGAAGACTACTCTTGACAATGGGTTTGTAGTCCCGTACAATCGTATATTGTTGAGTAAATACCGATCTCACATTAATATCGAGTCATGCAACCAGAACAAATCAATCAAATACATGTTCAAATGCGTAAACAAGGGGCATGGCCGAGTTACGGCGGCATTTTTTGAAACACGCAATACAGATAGCGGTGCTGAGATTTGTGATGAGATAAAGATGTACTACGACTGCAGATATCTTTCGGCATGTGAGGCAATGTGGAGGTTTGCGAACTTGAGTTAAAAGAGGATTCTCAAACTTGGGCGCCAAGGAAAAAAAGATTTTCTATTGGTAGGCTTGCGAATGTTCCCCCTGGAAAAGGAAAAGACTAATACCTTAGATTGCTACTTAACATTCAGAGGGGATATACGTGCTACGAGGACATTAGAAAAGTTTTTGACACCGTCTACCCTACGTTCAGGGATGCATGTTATGTGTTGGGTTTATTAGATAACGACAAAGAATACATATATTCAATAATAGAAGTGAATACTTGGGCACCGAGGGATTATATAAGAAGGTTATTTGTACTTATGCTTCTTTCCAATAGCTTAAGTCGGCCCGAACATGTTTGACAAAGTTGTTGGTTGGATTTGGCTGAGGGTATTGCTTACAAACAACAAAGTCTTCATATCCAGATATGGCAAATTGTATAACACATTATTCAATTAGATTTTAAATATTACTCATCTTTTTAATATTGTCGTCTCTCACCGAAATAGAAAAAATATTGCAAAGCAATGGTAAAAGCTTGCGAAATTACGCGCCCATGCCAGTTCCAATCGAATTCTCAGCGGATGACACAGTAAACATATTGGTGTTAGATGAACTGGATTACGACCGGTTTGAAATGGGTAGGGAACTTCAACGGTGTCTTGCTTGAATTACATACGTGCAAACAAAGATTTATGATGTAGTCATGGATGTTGTATCCAATGACCGTGGTGGAATGTTCTTTCTATATGGTCATGGTAAAACGGGAAAGACTTTTCTATGGTAAACTCTTTCGGCTGCAGTTCGTTCCAAGGGAGAGATTGTAATTAACGTTGCATCGAGTGGTATAGCATCATTATTGCTCCCCGGTGGAAGAACAGCTCATTCTCGATTCGGACTACCCATAAATGTACACGAGAGTTCCACCTGTAGCATGTTGCAAAAAAGTCCACAGGCGGAGTTGTTCATAAGGGCAAAGCTTATTATATGGGACGAGGCTCCTATGATGCATAGATACTGTTTTGAAGCGCTTGACAAGACAATGAAGTCAATATTACAGGTTGACAAACTCTTTGGTGGTAAGGTGGTTGTTCTTAGAAGAGATTTTAGGCAGATTTTACCAGTTGTGCTCAAAGCATCAATGCAGGACATAGTACATGCTACGATAAACTCCTCTCCGCTGTGGAATTTCTGTCGTGTCATGAAGTTGACTAAGAACATGAGATTGCAGTCATGCTCTTCTCCATCTAACGTGGATGAGGTAAAATAATTTGGAGACTGGATACTGAAGGTTGGTAGTGAGGATGTTGGGGAACAAAATCATGGTGAAGCTTCGATAGTGATTCCCGATGACATGTTGATTGGTGATTCAGAAGATCTATTCAGAGACCTACTGGAATTCGTTTACCCGGATTGTTGAGTACATGTATGATTCAGATTATTTTCAAGGGAGAGCAATTCTTGCACCAACTAATGAATGCGTCGAGTTTGTGAACGATCACTTAATGTCTCTCCTTCTAGGAGAGGAGAAGGTGTACCTGAGCTCAGATAGTATGTTTAGGGACGAGCAAACAATGGAGGATAATGCAGAAATTTATTCGACTGAATTCCTCAACACAATAAGATGCTCCGGACTTCGTTCTCATGCGTTGAAGTTCAAGATTGGTGCACCCGTTATGCTAATAAGAAACATCGATCAAGCTAAAGGATTGTGTAACGGGACCAAACTTCAAATTATTAGAACTGGCATTCACGTTCTGAGTTGCAAAATTCTTTCCGGAAAAAATATCGGTGACATGATGTTCATTCCTCGGATGACTTTAATACCATCTACCGGGCTGCCAATTAAATTTCAGAAAAGACAGTTTCCGTTGATTGTTTCTTTTGCAGTGACAATCAATAAAAGCCAAGTTTCAAACTCTTTCGCATGTTGGTTTGTATCTTCCTAAGCATGTCTTCAGCCATGATCAACTATATGTTGCACTGTCCAGAGTTACGAGCAGAGGTGGCATTAAAATATTCATCAAGTTGGATTCGGGTGAACTCACCAATGTTACTAGAAATGTCGTGTACAAGGAAGTATTTCATCGAATTTGAAGGTAGATAATATTTTCATATTTACCAATTATTCATGTAACATGTCTTTTTTTTAACAACTTATTCTTTGGCTGGTGTTTCTTCTCTATATAATTTCCCCCGTGCGATGTTATTTTCAGTCATGTCCCTAGGATGCTCATTGCAAATTTTATTATCTTTAAGATTTAATTTTGACGATATACTAATATTTAATATTATTCTTATGATGTAACTATGAAGAACATGATGCTTCAATATTGCTGGTCGCGTTTTGTATTTAAATTCAATGAACGTAATAATTTATATATGCGTAAATTTATTTTTCAGACATGTATTTCCAGTTGAAAATATGCCACCCCGTGCATCGCACGGGTGAATACTAGTTAATTAATTAATTATACATCCACGTCAAACAAATATAAACAAAAACCCAAGAATTTTTTTTGAAAAAATAGAAACGCTAATTAGATTTAAGCGACATCTATATATCTAACATTCTTGGGCTGATCCTGCGCCTCCTTATTGGGCACCTCCACGTAAGCACTCCGTGTTCTAACCCACACGCAATCCCGTCCACATCAGCATTTTCCGGCAAACGGAACCTCCGAGAGAAGTTCCCACGGCGGCTCTTTACCCTGTGTCACCTGTCTTTCTCTTCCTCTTTTCTCCACAACCCTTTCTCCACTTATCTTCAGTATGTTGCTATCTTGTTTGGGTAATTACATGTCGCTCCTCATTGTAAATATTTTTACATATATGTAATTTAGTTATTACCGAACCAAATCGTATATTTAATTCGGTAAACGGTATGAAATGATGCCGTACCAAAATTTCGGTTCGCTTTATCCGAAATAATATCCCTAAATTTATCTCTAGAGAGGGGTCTTTTCGTAAAATAATATACAGTTAAGGGGAGACTGTAATTACCCAAACAGAAGAACTTCGTAATTTGACCATAAATCAGATGGTTGGCTTCAATTTTCCCTAAAAAAATATTAAAAGGGTAAAAAACTATAATAATTAATAAAATATCTCCAGATAAATATAATGTAATGATTAAACAACAATTAACAACTAATTTAGATAATAATTGTTTAAATTGGTTCCTTAAAACCCGGGAAGAAAAATGCAGTGTATCCGAATATTTCCATCCATTCATCAGTCGTCGAAACCCGAAAAACCAGCAATTGAATCAACCATAGCAGAATCGGTGAAGACGATTGGATAGAAGAAACTCATGGTATAAGCCAAAAGGGGTTTTCTCTTCTCCGATTCCCTCAACAAAACAAAACAACATTTTTTTTTTTGAACTGCATTAATTAATTAAAAAATGGTGACCAATCACGAAGAAGAAGCATACGAGGAGGAGGAGGAGGAGGATCAGACGACAACGGAGGGATTGAATCCACCGTCGAGCCCACGCGCTCGAACAGACGATAATTACAATCTCGTCGAATCGATCGTCGCCGTTATTCAATCCGTTAAAGCCATCGGAGAATACAGAAAAACTCAGAGGAAGGAGTGCAAAAATCTCGTCAGGAGGCTCAAGCTCTTCCTGCCATTTCTGGACGAAATCAGAGACTTCGAAACGACGTCGTTTCCCAATTCCGCAGTCGTTTGTCTGAAGAAGCTGAAGAAGGCTGTTGAATCTGCCAAAAAACTCCTCAAACTCTGCCACCGTGGCAGCAAGATTTACCTGGTATATATTATATTACTGATTTACCCCCCTTTTTAATTTCATAATAAGAATAAAATAAAATTAATTTGTTTCAAATTTTCAGGCATTGGAAAGTGAAGCGATGATGGTGAGATTTCATGGTGTGTATGATCATATAAGCCAAGCTGTTGAAGGAATGCCTTATGAAGAGCTTCGAATCTCCGAAGAAGAGAAAGAACAGGTTTTTTTTTGTTTTTTTTTATTTATTTTTTATTTTTATTTTTTCCTATTTATATTTATTAATTAAAAATAAATATATTTGTAGGTAGAATTGCTGTGCGTGCAGCTAAGAAGAGCTAAAAGAAGAACCGACACACAAGACATGGAGCTAACAATGGATTTGATGGTGGCTTTATCGACAAACAACGACAGAAACGCAGATATAGCCAGTGTCGAGAGGCTAGCGAATAAGCTGTCGTTGCATACTTGCGAGGATTTAAAACAAGAAACATTAGCCATTCGAAAACTCGTTAAGGAGAGACGGGGCCTAAGCCCCGAGAGCACGCAGCAAATCGTTAATCTTCTAAACAAGTTCAAAGGATTAGCCGGTCTTGAAGAAAATGGGATTCGTGACGAACCCGATGAGCCTAAATCTCTCACTAAAAGCATTTCGATTTCCGTTCCCAACGAGTTTTTGTGTCCTATTACATTGGAGATTATGACGGATCCCGTTATTGTTGCAACTGGACAGGTATATTTCATTCATTCATCTCTTTGATATATATATCACTTCAAGATAAAAAAAAAACACTAATAGCTTCTTGTTGTTGCAACTAAATCTTCTTTTATCGTCACTATATAGAATTAGTGACGAAGCATTAGTGACAAACACAATGACTATTTGTTGTGTAAGGTTGTGAAAATACATGTTCGTTGTCACTCGAAAGTTTGTTTTTCTTGTAGTGTTTGATATATATATATCACTTCATGATTAAAAAAAAAAAAAACACTAATAGCTTCTTGTTATTGCAACAAAATCCTCTTTTATCGTCACTATATAGAATTAGTGATGCACCTTTAGGGACAAACACAATGACTATTTGTTGTGAAAATACGTGTTCGTTTTCACTCGAAAGATTGTTTTCTTGTAGTGTATGATTTACTTTTTGTACAACCCTAACTTTCTTTTTCATTTACTTGATTTGGGCATTGCTGTAGACATATGAAAGAGAGAGCATACAACAATGGTTGGATTCGAACCATCAAACGTGTCCGAAAACCGGGCAAACCTTGGAGCACTTGTCCTTAGCACCAAACTTTGCTCTCAAGAATTTGATTCTACAATGGTGCGAGAAAAACAACTTCCATCTTCCAAAGAAGGAGGTACTCACAAACGAAGAGACACACTCCACTAAAAACGAAGCAAAAATCTTGACACTTGTCCAAAACTTGTCGTCGAGCAAATTAGACGAGCAAAGAAAAGCCGTTGAAAAGATCCGTTTTTTATCAAAAGAGAGCCCCGAAAATCGAACTTTGATTGCGAATGCAGGTGGGATCCAACTCCTCGTGCAGCTTTTATCCTATCCCGATTCGAAAATCCAAGAACACTCCGTAACTGCCCTTTTGAATCTCTCGATCGACGATTGTAATAAAAAGCTTGTGTCGAAAGAAGAACCGATCCCTGCTATAATAGAAATCTTGGAAAAAGGGTCAATCGGAGCTAAAGAAAATTCAGCCGCAGCTTTGTTCAGCCTGTCAATGCTGAACGAGAACAAAGTCAAAATCGGAACTTTAGATGGGATTCCGCCATTGGTCGATTTGCTAAAGACAGGTACAATGAGAGGGAAGAAAGACGCTATAACCGCCTTATTCAACCTATGCCTCAACCCCGCTAATAAAACCCGAGCCATCGAAGCTGGAATCGTGGGGCCGTTGCTGAAAGTGCTTGTGGATGAAAAGCTTGAAATGGTTAACGAGACACTTTCGATATTACTGATTCTCGCATCGTGCGCCGAAGGGAGGAAGGAGTTAGGGCAGCTTCAATTTATAGAAACGCTCGTGAGTTTGATAAGAGAAGGGACGCCGAAGAATAAGGAGTGCGCGACCGCGGTTTTGTTGGAGCTCGGATCTAATAATCGAAACCTTATTCTTGCAGCATTGCAGTATGGTGTGTATGAACATTTGGTTGAGGTTTCTAAGAATGGAACTGAGAGAGGTCAGAGGAAAGCTGAGTCAATGATTAGGTTGATGAGTCAGGCTCAACAAATTCCATGATACTATATTAAAGAAAGAAAAAAAAGAGACAACCTTTGTAAATAGAAGCACAGTGTAAATTGTCTGTCAAAAAGAAACACATGTAATTGTATATTTTTCAGTGTTGTGTTATTTCTCAGGAATCTTTTTTTTTTTTTTTTTTTTTTTTTTATGACTGGAAATCTCAGTTGAGTTATGTATATTATTTTTAGTTGTAGTTAGAGTCGAAAATTGAACAAAGTATTCGATTTGACGAAAATTAAACCAAATTGCTCGGTGAAATATGAAGCCCCATTCGTCTTTCGGCTCGACTAAAGCTTGTTCGAATTCATCTCTGAAATGAACATTTGAACTTCACTGAAAAAGAGTTCGAATTTATATTAGCTTTTAGCTATTGCAACATATTTATACTTCATGAAAGTAATAACGTGCTAATAAAACTCGAAAAAGCAATAAAACCCAAAATAAATATCATTTTGGAAAAAAAAATGCCAAAATTAGTTAAAAGCTCGTTCTCATAGATCTCGCAATTTTAGAAGTAACACAACTAACTGAATCCTCATCTGATGTTTCTATGAATTGATATAATTTTTTGGAGAATTTCGTAAAATAGTAAAATTTGAATTTTGAATTTTATGAGTCCAAATGACGTCGGATCACCGAAATCTGACGCGATTCATGAGCTGTGGTCATGAGTTTTGTTTCTCGGGCCGTTTACTTGGGATATGGTTGTTAACGTGCTATTAAAACTCAAAAATTAAAAAAAAAAAAGTGGGGAGAAAACGAACATTTTGCAGAAAAATGCGAAAATAAATTAAACCAAAATTCTATTAAATATCAAAATATTAGAAACAACCTAACTGACAGAATCATTGCATGATGTTCATATGAATTTATACGAATTTTCTAAAACTTTCATGAAATAGCATTGAGAGGAGAGGGTATTTATACATAAGCGAGTGACACGTGTCGATTAGAATTGATGCCAAATATCGAATTTTAAAGGCATAAGGGTTTCAAATTATATAATATTATAGATGGTGGGGTAAAATGACAATAAGTGAAAAATATTAAAAAAGGAATTAAAAAAAAATCAGCACGGAAATAAAAGAAAAGCGGAGCGCCCTCTTTTTTGAAAACCTCCTCTCTTCTCGCGCCGTCTCTCATCCCCGCAGCACCACACCCACCTCCGCCCCCTCTCCGATCTGTTGCTACCTTCCAAACCCACTCCTACGGTGAGTCTCCCTGCGTTTCCATACAATTACAACTACTGCTGTTTAATTCTTCTTAGCTGTTTCCGGTTTTCCATTTCGGCCTTCAAATTCCACTCCTTCTGGAACCGAAATCATTAATTGAATTTTTTATTTATTTTTAATTGTTTGGGGAATGTTGAATTATGTAGGGTTTTGTGGGATGTTGTTTTCCCGAGAAATGAAGGGTTTAGCCTTTTGAATTGGTGTATTATAAAGTAACGGCGCATATTTAATTTTTAATTTACTTTTATTTTTATTTTGGAAGATAAATTACGTGTTTGAGTTATTTGTTCTGTAATTCTGTCACCCTTCTCAAAACAATTACAAGAACTGATGAAGCTTTATGTAGCAGATTTCTCCCGGCACAAACTCTTAACCGAGATAATAGCTGCTATTTTTATTATTTTCTCTAAATTATTATATTTTTTTTAACCTTTTTTGGTGTTAGTTTCTTGAATTAGGCAGTCAGTTCACCAGTTGAACTAAATCTTAGTTTATTTCTATGCAATTGTAATATTATAGACAACAATTTTGCTACGTCCCTTGCACATATTTCTTCAAATCAAATAAGGGTTTTTTTCCGAAGTCAGGTTCATCTGAATTAAAAAACAATCTTTAAATTGTTGACGGAAATTAGATGCGCTATTTCTCTATCTCGTTTCACCAATCTGGAACTAGTATTGCTTCATTTGTTGCGATTGAATGTCAAATTACCTGAACCGGCAGGCTTTGCATTAACTATCTACTGCATTAACTATCTACTTGCTGCCATTTTCCATTAATGGAGTCTTTAATGTATATGTATCAGCGCTTAGTTTGGTTTAGTCCGGCAAAACTGCATCCAACTGGGCTTACATCTCTCTTATGTAATGATCAACACCGGACAAACGGGTAATGGGCTGGTCAGTGGCGGGACCCCCGCCCCCGCCCCCCACGATAAGCAACTCCTTGTAAGCGCTCCTAAAAAGACTGCACTGAGAGACGTGCAGAACGAAAACATGGCAACTCACAAGCAGCAAGATTTACTTCCTTTAGGTGGGAAATCGAGTGGCGACGCAATCAAGGCGTACAGTGGCATGAATGAAAACGTGATGAATGCACGCAGGAGATTCGAGCTTGAACTCGGGAGAGGAAGACTTCAGAACAATGTCGATAAGATTTCGGATTATTCAGAGCCGAAGAATTTAATTCCATTGCGGCAGGAAACTAATGTGACAGCTGTCAAGGCATTGCCAAGTGGCGGGCCGTCATCAGTTCCGAGTTCTTTTGGCAAGCAGAGTAATAATAATAATAATAATAGCAGTGCAGTGGGTAAGGTTTCTAGCGTTGATTTGAAGAGCAACGGTGATCAGATAAGAACAGATCGTTTCATTCGCCTACAGAAGTTTTTGAAGCAATGCGACGAAGCTAACCAGAGAGAGTACACTCAGAGTGAGTCCTTTTTGTCTTCGACGCGTTTTAGTGGTCGATTGTTATTTCGCGGACATAATTAATGATTTCTTGTTTGGTGTGTGATTTGTATCAGTGCTTCTGCGTTTATCTCCTTCCGATCTTAGCAAGCACGCTGTGGAATTGGAGAAGAGAGCAATCCAGTTGACCGTAGAGGAAGGTACGGAATATTTTATTGAATTTTTTTATTAATTGCTGATTGATATTCTTGTGTTGGGATTAGATTGTGTAAACGGTCGGAAGTTTGTATTACATTTTGCATGCAAATGTGATTGGACTAGATATTATTGATTGAAACTTGAGCTATATATAGTGAAATCATCAAGAAACTCTTCTGGGGAAATGAAATGAAACCAAAAATAACCTGCATTTTCCGGTGATTGGTTTAGTAAGAAAGTCTTTGCCTTCATTTTTATACATATGGTCGGCATTTTATATTTTGAAAATTTTACCAGAAGTTTTAGTTCAAGTTTGTGTAAGGCAGATGATTCTTCCAAAGGGACCTATTGAATTATTGATACAGTTAAACCTCTATAAATTAATACAACCAGGACTAGGAAATTCTATTAATTTAGCGAATTATTAAATTATCGAGTTAATAATTTAACACGTTTTCACCGAGTCGGGAATTACTATGTAATCGAGGTTATTAATTTATCGAGGTTCTACTGTAGCTAATTTTCTTTGATGTGATCTCTTTGTTCATGTATCTTCTAACCTAGCCTGAGATCTGAGATATGAAGTGATTAAATCCATAAAATCAGCTACAAAGTCCAAGAATAGAATGCAGTTAACTAGTATTATTATAAAGTCAAACTTGGTCTTGACGTGATTCGATCTGCATGACATAAATAAGTTATTGCATTTTTGTTCTGCTAGATGTGTCAATTTGTCCAACTACTTAGTCAAAGCCTTTAATACGCCTTTTTTCGTTTGCAGGGAGTGAGATGCGGCGGATGAAGACGCTGAACATTCTGGGGAAATCTTCTCCAACAAACAATCTGATGAAACCAACTCAGTTATTGCAATCAAACAAACGTTAACTACGAGGTTTGAAGTGAATCAGTAGGCTTCTTTGGTCTTCATATTGATACTGTTCAGATCCCTATCTATCACTCTTGTGTTTTTTCACCTTTTGTACTAAGTTCTATCCGAAACTAAGATCGTTAGTTAGCCTGTAATCATCGTACGTTGCAACTCGTCTTCGTTTTTTACGAAATAAGCAGTTAGTTATAAATTATAATGTAGCTCGTGTTTGTGTTCCGATATCAAGAAACTCTTCCCACTTTACCCCCGTTTCTAGATTTTATATGTTATTTTTCGGTCTGTTTATCTTTTTGACAACGAAATGATCGAGTTGACTCGTCTCCGGCCTGACGGGAACTTGTAATTTTGGTCAGAAATGGGAGTGTTGTCCCTATGGAAAGATAATTTTCATAACCTCCTATTTTATGTGAAAAAATATTAAACTAAATTTAAAAAATATATATATTTTTAATGATAATTAAATTCTATTAACTCCTCCTGGGGGTATTTTCGTCTTCTCCAGCAGTTGACACTTGGGGAAAGGGGTACAAGGCTGGATTTCAACTTTCAAGGATTTTGTGTTTTAAATCTGGTCCAAATGAAGAGGCCTTTTTATTAGCTGAAAGCCCATAGTCCGTTTGTACAGGATCCGTTTCTGCAGAAAACAATCGGGTCAACTCCGACCCGCCAACCCGGGCATCTTTTGATGCAAACCTCCTATTTAGTGGAAAAATCAGGGACCGTCCGATTAACTTCTTGTCGTGCATCTGTGTGTAGGGGATCAATTACAAGTTAAAGGGCTGCAGTCTTTGGATTGGGCTGATAGATTGGTTTTAGCAATATAACTTTGTTATGAAGAATTTCGATCAAAATTTCCGTATAAAATTAAACATAAATTCATCAAAAAATCAAAAATAAAAACCTTACATAATTCTAGAAGTCCAAAAAAAAAAAATATATATATATATATATATATAAAATAAAATAAAATAAAATAAAATAAAAGGGGATCTGCTGCATTCACACGACCTCGTAAATCAGTCCAAAATAGCTCTACCTGATACTTCTATCTCCATCACACAAATCGAGGCATATGCCCACGTGGCCAGATCTTATCGGTCCAATTTATTGCCGCCACAAATCAGTTGGTGATAAACTCCAAAAACTGGATAAGGAAAGAAACTATTGACTCCATCTCCTCCTCATTTAAATTATTATAATATACATTTAATTCAATTATTTTATATGTTTATCAAATTCGTGTAATTAAAAATTAGTTTTTAAATATATTTTATTTAATTCAAATTCCCCACTACAAGGGATAGTCAATTAACTGAAATTATTTTTTGACATATGTTGTTTAAATAAGATAATAAACATAAGTAATTTATCACAATTCATCATATAAATATTTAAAAAAAATCATGTAATTTAAATCATCGGTGATATTAAAATGCTTTATCTATAAATAAAAAAACTAAAAATAGAAAAAGAAAAAAAAAAGAAAAAAAAAGGAAACTAATTAGTTTTGTTTAGTATGGTTAAATGGTTTTATGTGGATAAAATTTGTGACGTTGAAGTCACCGCAATTTCATTCCATCAAAAAAAAAGAAGTCACCGCAATTTCAATTAATGACTAAATAATAGTCCCTTTTAATAGCCTCAAAACTCCATTTCCACTTCTCCACACGCCCTTCTCTTCTTCTTCTTCCAATTCCTCCAAAAATTCTACCTCTCATCTGCTACAATGGATCCGTACAAGGTATGATTGATTGTATTTGAGTTTTAATCTTCGTTTGTTTGATGGTCGAGTTGTCGTTTTTTTTTGTTTTTTTTTTTTTCCGATTCGTTGGAGTTTTCGGTAACTTGTAATTGAAATTCTTCTTTCTCTTCATGTAATTGAGTGACCTAATTGATTCTTAAATCATTTCAATGGCTTGGGTTGGTTGTTACCGAAAAGAGGAACGGATTTCGATAAAAAAAATTGTTTTTTTGATTTTGTGTGATGATGAACTTTGATGTATTGGTGTTTGATGATTGGTGCAGTACCGTCCGTCAAGTGCGTTCAATTCGCCTTTCATGACCACGAACTCTGGAGCTCCAGTCTGGAACAATAACAACTCTTTGACTGTTGGAACTAGAGGTTATTTTTTCATTTTTTAGGATTCGATTTTCTCACGGAATTGTGTTTTTTTTTTTTTTTTTTTTAATGTTGCTGTTGTTATTTGTTGTATTTGCTGTTATTGCTAATCATTATTATTATTATCATGATCGTTATAATTTCGTTGTTTAAATTTGCTGTAATTCGGAAGGAAGTATATGTAGAAACAGTTTATATCTATCTGTTTTATCTTGCTTAGCTCTTGGTCTTTTTGAGCCCTTGGATTTTTACCTGTACAACTGTGTGTGCAATTTCTATTCTACACTGTTCGTAACCATTGCTACTGAGTTGATATATCAGTTGCAGGATTACGGTCAGCTTATAGATCGTTTAGTTTCATAAAGATTCCTATCGTCTACTCTTTTTTTTTCTAAACCAAATTTGTGATGGTCCTTAATGAAGTATGATTACTTTTGATACCTCTGTTCTCAATGTACTGTAGCGACGATCCAAGTACAGTTGCATTTTTTTGGTATAGTTTGTTGTAATATAAATTGTATGAACTCTTTTTTCGTGGTTTTGTGTGTGTTTTATTTATGTGATGGTCATCTCCTTCTGGACTGTAATTGGCTGCATTGACGGAAAATTCTGTTAATTTACAGGCCCAATCTTGCTTGAAGATTACCATTTGGTAGAGAAGCTCGCTAATTTTGATCGTGAGAGGATTCCAGAACGTGTTGTCCACGCCAGAGGTGCCAGTGCCAAGGGGTTTTTTGAGGTCACACACGATATTTCTAACCTTACATGTGCCGATTTCCTTCGAGCTCCAGGAGTTCAGACACCTGTCATTGTTCGATTCTCCACTGTTATCCATGAGCGTGGCAGCCCTGAAACTCTCAGGGACCCCAGAGGGTTTGCTGTGAAATTCTACACCAGAGAGGTATTCAAATGTTTTCTGGTGAAGCCGGACTTTTTGTCTTCTTTTTTAATTATTTTTTCCCCATCTGAAATCAATTTATCAACTTCGGTCCATGATTTAAATTTAATTTTTCTGGTCTTTCTCATTGATACAGGGAAACTTTGATTTGGTGGGAAACAACTTCCCGGTCTTCTTCATTCGCGATGGCATGAAGTTCCCTGACATGGTTCATGCTTTGAAGCCCAACCCGAAGTCCCACATTCAAGAGAATTGGAGAATTCTGGACTTCTTCTCCCACCATCCCGAGAGTTTGAATATGTTCACTTTCCTCTTCGATGATGTCGGCGTTCCACAAGATTACAGGCACATGGATGGCTCTGGTGTCAACACCTACACACTAATTAGCAAAGCTGGCAAAGTAAACTACGTGAAATTCCACTGGAAGCCCACCTGTGGTGTGAAGAATTTGTTGGAGGAAGAAGCTATCAAGGTTGGAGGAGCTAATCACAGCCACGCCACACAGGATCTTTACGACTCCATTGCAGCTGGAAATTATCCAGAGTGGAAGCTCTTTATTCAGATCATCGACCCTGACCATGAAGACAGATTCGATTTCGACCCACTCGATGTGACCAAGACTTGGCCTGAAGACATTTTGCCCCTGCAGCCAGTTGGCCGTTTGGTGTTGAACAGGAACATTGATAACTTCTTTGCTGAGAACGAGCAGCTTGCTTTCTGCCCTGCTCTTATTGTGCCTGGAGTTCACTATTCTGACGACAAGCTGCTCCAAACTCGGATATTCTCTTATGCCGATACTCAGAGGCACCGTCTTGGTCCGAACTATCTGCAGCTTCCGGTTAATGCCCCCAAAAATGGCCATCACAATAATCATCATGAAGGTTTCATGAATTTCATGCACAGGGATGAGGAGGTACTGTACTAAATGTATAGTTTATTTTGTTACTTTTTGGGCATTATATTTTGTATGTTTGTTTCACACTTAATCAATCGGATGTCTTTGTCTGATATTCTTGATTTTTCTCAGGTGAACTATTTTCCTTCAAGGTATGATCCTTGTCGCCATGCTGAGAGGCACCCGATTCCTCCTGTGGTTTTGTCAGGGAAGCGTGATAGGGTATGTAATTTGAAGTTACTCGATTCTGCTGCTTGATGTTTAGTTTCTGCATTAAGAAGTTGAAAGATTTTGACAAAGTATTATATATTGGAACCATGTTCAAATCAAATCTTTATTCAGTGATTTCTAATGTTCCTTTATGGTATTTGATGGAAAAAGGATCATTAATTTTATATCAGTATGTCGTAAACGCTGAATTCGATGTGTGGAACTTATAATACTTCATTGTTAAACAGTGTTGCATTGAGAAGGAGAACAACTTTAAGGAACCTGGAGTGAGATTCCGTTCCTGGGCAACGGACAGGTACTTCATTCTGCACTTGATTTAAAATCATTAATAAAAATACTTTTGAAAAAAAAAGAGCTCGATTTTTTTTTTCTTTGTTCCTCACATTTTTTCTTCAGGCAAGAGAGGTTTATCCGCCGATGGGTGGATGCTTTATCCGACCCCAGACTCACCCATGAGATCCGTGGTATATGGATTTCATACTGGTCTCAGGTAATATTATATTCATTCATTCACCGTTTAATATATTATTATGTTTTTAAGGATCGATTAGAAGAAAATGTGAAGTGTGATTCCATACGTAACACGTAATAATGATTTAATGGTGCAGGCTGACAAGTCTCTTGGTCAGAAACTCGCCTCTCGTCTCAATGTAAGGCCAACAATGTGAAGATGATGAGAATTGCACACACCATGTTTTCGGTTGGCCGAGGAGAAGAAGAGCATTGTAAAAGATGGTCTCGAGTTTGTTAGTATAAAGTGTTGATCGTACGTACGTAGCCTTTTATTGCCTTTTGTGTGTTCTAATATACGATGGAACAAATTTGTGTGTTTAACGAAAAACTATACCTTGATCTTAATAAAATAAACGAAGTATGTACTTCGCCTATTATGCAGTCTATTGTTGTATTGATATTGTTGCATCTCCTCACCCTTATTGGTAATGTTTGAACAATTAATTGTGTATACAGCAAGTAAAATGTTTTGTATATGATCAAATAAACATCAAACTAGATGATATTTAGTGGGTGCTGAAATAGTTGCTATAATTCAATGTAGTCTGGTGATTTATTCTTGAGATTTTTCAGCTATTGTCATAAAAGATTATCTCAACCAGAATTAAATTTAAAAAAAAAAAATTAAAATTAAAATGGCGTCACAGCTTTTGTATAAGCTTGAATATATGTGGATGGATTTGGAGATAAATGGATTGTAAAAGAGCATTGTTGATTGAATGATGGAGACTTTTGTGGCTTGATATTGGGTCGGGTCGGGGTAATTAGTGACCAAAATGTCCCTACTTAATACATGAAATGACCAAACTAGCCTTATGGAATAAATAAATATGCAATTAAGATAAGGACCTCTGTGTAGATTGTATCAAATTATCAATAGTGAGAGGTGCTGCACCTTGTAATAAACAAAAACTAGGAAAACTTCAAGACAGCTAAAAAACAACTCATGACCATAAAAATGACTAAAGTACCCCGCAATTTGTTATTTAAGTTTTATTGTTTAACCTGAATCTGAATCTGGGGAATATTTTGAAGAGGAATTTCACATGCACGCTGGATCCAATATTATTTTATATAGCTTATGGTGTTGGTATTTGTGACATCAATACGTGCTTTGGACTTTAATTTTGGGTTGTACTAATATATAATTCTTTGTCAATTAAAATTGATCTTGGCTTAATTAATTTCTTCCCAAATAACCCTAATTTTAATTTCTTCCCAAATAACCCTAATTTACCTTCCCAATATGTAACCTTCACCAAATTTTGTCTTCTTGTACTAAAAGACGAAATTCCTCATCTCGGAACTTTGATACCGTAGCCAGACAGATTTGACGGAATGTAAATTATAGTGACTCAACATTCTATTAAAAAAAATCTAATTATTTTGAACGTTGTTGACAAGCGATGCAGATATTTAGATGGTCGAATTTAATTATATTTAGATGGTCGAATTTGATTATATAATGTTATATAACAATGTCAACTTATATAATGTCAACTTTTATATAAACTTATATAACATGATTATTTGATCCATCGTTCATTATTTGATCCCCTTATAAAATGTTATATAACAATGTCAACTAATTTTTATATAAACTTATATAATGTCAACTTTTATATAATGTTATATAACATGATTATTTGATCCATCGCTCATTATTTGATCCCTTTACAAAATGTTATGTAACATGTCAACTTAAATGTTTGGTAAAGAAGATGATGGTATTAAATAAATATGATTATTTGATCCCATCATTCATTATCAACTATGAAATATGAAATTATATAATTTGTGTTTTAAAGACTTTCAAACCATTTATCCCCAAATATTTTATTGGAGTTGGTGACGATAGAATTATTTTTTTCAACAAGACAATAAAACTTTAATTCTGAAAAGGAGGTTCTTATTTCTAAAATGGAAATTATAAATATGGGATAAACGATGCAATATAATTATTTGTGATTTTATTTATTTATGCTATTTTTTTAACTAAAGTTGTCATTGTAGATCTCAACATAAAAGACTAGGGGTTGGTGAATGTTTCTTTTTTTCTTTTTTCTTTTTTTTTTTTATTATTATTATTATTATTATTATTATTATTATTATTATTATTATAAATAAAATATGTTAAGTGGTTTAATTGGGCTGAGTAGATTTGCAAGTAGTGTAATTTTTATTTTTAACATTTGTCGATGAATTTAAGGGACAAATTATGTAAGAATCACATGATAATTTGGGAAAATCAAAACAAAGTTCTTGACTTAAAACAAAAATGAAATACAAAATTAGCAAGTTGACAAGTACACTGTATATATGTAATAATATATAAATATAGTGCGTCATGCGTCACAAATTGTTAATGTTCAATACCTTTTTCTTTCCCCAAATATAAATAACAATTAATTAAATTAAAGTGGTACTTAATTAACTTTCCATCACACAATATGACAAAAGAATATTAAGAAAGTAATAATGAAATTGGATTCCTCAACCTCACGCACTTGTCCTAGTCGTCGACATCACCTTCCTTAATCAAATTGGATCTCCTTTCATTACCATAATAAAATTAAAAATTATCAAAATTTAAATTAAAAATTACAAAATAAATAAATAATAAAAAATGGATGCTTCTTTTAAAAATTAAAACTCTTCTTTACTTGGAAAAAAAAGAGAATGGATTACAGCGCCACACCCCACAAAGAAATGGTGGGATTGGATCACTTGAACATGATCACGATCAACTACACACAAAAAACAATTAATTTAATGAATGAATTAAAATTAAAGTAATAGTAAAAGATTCTCAAGTTGTTGCCAATTGCCATTGAGAAACGTAGCAAAGCATCTAAATACTAAATCTATGGTCAAGTGGCTAAATAAAAATTCAATCTTTGCCATAAAAATACAGTCTTTGCCACACACACACAAACACATTCCGACAGTTCAATTTTTTTTTTTTTCTTGTATTTTCATTTTTTCACTTCTCTCATCTAAGTTCTTTGGATCTTGAAAAACCCTTGTGGTGGATCAACAGAAAGATCAGTTTTTTTTTTGTTTTTTTTTTCAATTTAAAGGGAATCATCATAATTCATAATCATAGGTTTTTTCAGCAGTTTTATTACAGTTGACCGTATATTGCGGGAATCCCAAAGAGGGGGGGTGGGGCTCACATGCTTGGTGCCAAGAATCTTCCCCTTCTTATCAACAAAACACACAATAGGCTTGTAGAGAATCATATTTTTGAGTTCTGCACAGATAATCACAACTGAGAGAGAAAGATAGAGAGAGAGAGAGAGGGAGGAGAGAGAAAGAGAGAGATTTGTACCCTTTTTTTCATTTGTGGATGGGATTTCATTTCACAAGAAATTTGTGGTACATATATTAGTACTTGAGACCCTACTAAAAAAAAAAGTTTCCTTTTTTATTTTGTGTTGCTTAATATTACTGCATCTTCAGGTAAACAGAAGGAAGTTCTTTTGGGGCATATGCAAAAATAAAAGATATTTATTGCAATTAATAAAGGAAATTAAAGCCCTTTGTTGGAATATCCAAGAATCTTTACACACAGTGAGACGTGAGTTCCTTCCTCTTTTAAATCCTTCTTTTGTCAGATTTTTTTTTTTTCATTTACTTTTGTTGATTTAATTTCCTCAACAACCCCTCTTTTTGCCAAGGTTTAAAAAAAAGAAAAAAAAAAAGCAAGAATCTTGGTGAATTGATTTGTGTCTTTTGGGCATGTTGAAAGAATCTTGTGAAAGTTAGTTTGTTCCTTACATACTTATGATGTTTTCACATACTCTGTTGTTGTTTGTTAATTTATTTATTCTCAACTATGTAATAGATTCTTGTATAGTTAGCTCAAAGGAGCAATTCAACTTGTTGGAATACATTAAAGAATTCATTTTTTCCTTTACAGATTTCATGTTCTCTGTATAATTTCATTTCTTGATATCGAAAATTGTTTAATTCCACAGGGTTGGTGTTTGGGAACCATTAATTAATCCAGGTCTGAAATTCAGATCTGGTGGAAGAAGAATTTAGCTTGTGTGGCATTGTGTAAAGACTGGATTTTTATTTATTTACTCTCACAAAAAATGGAGCAAGGTGTTCTTCCTCTCAGTACAATGATGGGCCCCACTTCGGATCCGTTTATGGATTTGGATTACATGGATGAACTGTTGCTAGAAGGTTGCTGGTTAGAAGCAAACGGATCCGAATTCTCGAATTTCGATTCCTCGGCTCCATTTTCCCCCTTCCAACCTTCGTTCCCATGGCCTGCCCTCGAACCCGCCAATCACAACACCGAATCTAGCGCAAGCCCGTCAAAATACGGCCAACACGAGAGTCAAAAATCGTATTTCCCCGACAATCTATCCATATCCCAGTCCCGTTTTTCCTCCGAGAATTATTTGCTCGAGAACTGCGAACTCAACAAAAGGTGGTGGATTGGGCCTAGGCCTTCGTTGTCGGTTATCGATCGGTTAATTCAAGCACTCGCTTACATTAAAGATTGCTCGAGGGATAAAAACGTACTTATCCAGGTGTGGGTCCCGGTCAATGGAGGTGGCAAGCGTGTGTTGACCACGAATAACCAGCCGTTTTCGCTCGATTTGAACTGTCCCAGCCTTGCTCATTACAGAGAAATATCGGTGAATTATCAGTTCCCAGCCGAGGAAGATTCTAAAGAGGTTGTGGGATTGCCTGGGAGGGTGTTTAGGAATAAAGTACCCGAGTGGACCCCAGATGTTCGATTCTTTACGAGGGACGAATATCCGAGAGTTGACCATGCGAATCAGTACGATGTTCGAGGCACACTCGCTGTACCGGTTCTTGAACAAGGTAGTGGCAACTGTTTGGGTGTTATTGAGGTTGTTTTGACCACGCAGAAGATTCAGTACCGCCCGGAACTCGAAAGCGTCTGCAAAGCTCTTGAGGTTTGTGTTTTTTTTTAACTTACGTGCAGTCATTTACGGATTATCAAGAAATGAAAGTAATATTATTTAATCCTAGGCCAAAAAAATCATGCAACTGGTGTACAAATTTGGTGGTGGTATATCTGTTATATTGTTAACTTTCTTCATTCGTTCGTTCAAATATGTATATTACATTCTATTGGTACCATTCCACGAATTTAAAGGAGAAAAAAAAAATCATATTTAAATAACTAATTCGAAACTGCTTGCTTTTCTTTTAGGCTGTTGATCTGAGGAGCGCCGAAGTTGCCTGCACTCAGGCAGTTAAGGTAATTGAATAGCCACCTATATACATTCTGTCAGTGAATAAATACACCGACAAAAATAAATAATAACACCTCCGATTTTTTTTCAGACACCCGATTTCTCTTACCAAGCAGCACTACCCGAAATCCTAGACGTATTAAGATCGGCATGCGAAACACACGGACTGCCATTAGCTCAAACGTGGGTCCCATGCAGTCTACAAGGCAAAGGTGGCTATTGGCATTCCGACGATAACTCGAAAAACTGCATCTCCCCGGTCGATTCCGCTTGCCACATAGGCAATCCCCATATTCAAGGCTTCCACGAAGCTTGCTCCGAGTACCACTTATTAAGAGGGCAAGGTATCGTCGGTAGAGCGTTCGGTACGAATCAGCCGTGTTTTTTGCCCGATGTGAGTGCTTGTAGTAAAACGGAGTACCCTCTTTCTCACCATGCAAGAATGTTTGGGCTGAAGGCTGCTGTAGCTATCCGTTTGAGGAGTATTTGTACTGGCTCGACCGATTTCGTCTTGGAGTTTTTTTTGCCTATCAACTGTACGGAACCTGAGGAACAGAAGAAGATGCTCACTTCACTGTCTGCCATAATACAAAACGTTTGCCGGACTTTACGAGTTGTCACGGATAAAGAGTTGCAAGAGGAATCTCGTTTGCCCGATCAAGTTCCTAACGTAGAATCGAAGGAGTTTTTGGGGCCTTATTCGAGTCAGGTGAATTCTCAAAAGGGGAAATCGAGGGAAAAATTAGTCGAACCTTCAAAAGCTAGTTTAAAAGAAGGCGTTGCATTAACTGCGAATGCTTCTACGTCGGGCGATTGTAGCTCACTGTACACGAGCAAAACTGGAGAGAAAAGACGGATCAAAGCGGAGAAAACGATTACGTTGCAGGTTCTGAGGCAACACTTTGCTGGAAGCCTAAAAGATGCTGCAAAGAGTCTTGGTGGTGAGCATTAATTAATTATATTATGTTTTATTTCATTTCGACTTTAACCGGTACGATAAATCCAAGATTGAAACGATGTTTAACACCTCCCTTCTTTCATATGTATGCTAAAAATATTCCGAAATACACAACTTTTTTTAACTTCGGAAGTTTTTCGATTTTTCGTGTCAGTTTGCCCTACGACTCTGAAGAGGATATGCAGGCAGCACGGAATTCAACGTTGGCCTTCTAGAAAGATCAAGAAAGTCGGCCACTCTCTACAAAAGATCCAACGAGTCATTGACTCAGTCCAAGGCACCTCCGGCGTCTTACAAATCGAGTCTTTCTACTCCAGCTTCCCCGAATTAGCCTCACCCAATGCATCAACAAGAACCACCCAATTCTCCCACTCCAAATCGGCCGACAATCTAAACCCTTTAAACGGGCCCCACGAATGCACCACCATTTCTAGACCCCCGGGCCCCAACCCCGCCACGTCACCGTCGCCGCCCACGTCGTCGTGCAGTCAGAGCTCGAACTCGAGTCAATGCTGCTCGAGCGGGGCACAGCCGAATCATTCCTCTTCGCTTAGTCCTCAAGATCCAACGGCTAAGGAAGAAGAAGAACCCGTTAAAGAGAATTTCAAGAGAGCTAGAAGCGATGCGGATTTCAATAATCTGGCAGGCGACGGTCCACCGAAGGTTCTCCCGAGGTCTCACAGCCACGTGTCTTTCTGCTGGCCGGATAAAACGGAGGTGGCAAAAGAAGAAGATAACGGGGAAAAAACAAGAGAGAGAGATGGGCCGAGGATTAAAGTGACTTACGGGGAAGATACGATTAGGTTTCGCATGCAGAATAATTGGAGGTACAGAGATTTGTTAAGGGAAATATCGAGACGGTTTGGAGTGGATAATAATAATGTAGGCGGGTTTCATCTGAAATATTTGGACGACGACGGTGAATGGGTTTTGCTGACGTGTGATGCTGACCTGGAGGAGTGCATTGACGTGTGCAGATCGTCTAGGAGCCAAACGATTAGGCTCTCGTTTCTTTGTGATTCGCATTCGCAGTTTGGTAGGTCTTTCGGGTATAGAGGTCCTTTTTCGTTGTAGTCGTGAAATAAAATTATATAGCTGGTTTTTTTTTTCTTATATCTATATTATATAAGTTTTGTTTGCAGTTATCGCTGCTTGCAGAAAGATTCTGTTGTAACAGTTTGGATTTTTTTTTTTTAAACTTTTTTTTTAAGTTTGTATTATTATGTAGCTAAGGAGCATGTTGCTCTTTCTTGACATTGTAGATAAAGAAAGAATGTAGAGAACAATTTATGTTGTTATCAATTATTGCCAAATTACTTTGCATTATATTTTGATTTGATTTTGAAATGAATCCACCGTAGTTAGTTCAAATTAATAAACTAAGAAACCAAAAAAATAATTTCGTGTACATAAATAATAGGTGGATTTGAATTCGTCAACTATAATTCTTTTGTGGACACAGATTATATAATTAGCAGAATAAATAATGCAAGAAATTAATGTGGTTCGGAGTCCTACATTTGAATATTAATAAGACTTCTTAAAATATTAATGATTTACTCTTTAAATCATATGTCGTTCTTGTACATTCTCGAACGTCTTATTTCTTCACGCAACTCTTCATAAGTGAATTTTTTTATTTAATTGCTTAAAAAAATATGATCTGCATGCTTTTGGATTCATTACATAATTTACAGTAGCAGATAAATAAATAAATTAAAAAAAAAAAAAAAAAAAAGGCAAACAGTAAGAACTCAAATTGGGCTTCTAATTTGGGCCTAATACTAAAAATTCAAAAGCCCATTTGTGAAAAATCTACGCCCATTAAATAAAATAAAACGTGTCAACAAAGCTTAGCCCAATTCAAAATCCATCAATAACTCCGAGCCCCATTCAAATTATTATATTGCCGATGGCCGCCGCCGCCGCCGCCACCGCTGCCTCTAGCTCCGCCACTCCCGCCGTGGCTGTGGTGGCGGTGGTTGGCATGCAGCTGGGTTTTGGGCTTGGATTCGTTGGGCTTCATCGAAATGGTATTAATTTTTTCCAAGCTCTCCAAAACTTCCTCCATATCGGGCCTACGTTTCGGGTCGGGCTCGATGCAATTTAGTATGAGTTCTGCTATTTTGATTGCAGCCTTAAACGGGTACTGACCCATGAACCGCGGGTCGATTAGTTTTCTCAGCTTCTTTTTGTCTGGTAGTGAAGGTTTGGCCCAATCCACCAGATTCGTTTGCCCACCGGGTCGGTTCAGATCCAGTACCTGTAGACCCGTTATTATTTCCAGTAATACCACCCCAAAACCGTACACGTCACTTTTCACATACAAATGACCTGCAATAATTAAACAAAACATCAAATTATTATAGTGAAGAAAAATAACATACCCTTGTTATTAAATTATAGCAAAACAATATAATAAAATACTAAAATACCCTTGTTTTTAATTATTTTTTAACTAACTAATCGACAGTAATCAAGGGTAAAATTGGAAAATAATTTAATTAATGTTTTCTTGAAATTATAAAGTGAACGAAAATTACCTGTAGCCAAGTACTCGGGGGCAGCATACCCGTAAGTACCGACAACCTTGGTCGTTACGTGCGAATTCCCGTCCACCGGACCTAACTTGGCAAGACCGAAATCCGATAGCTTTGCGTTGAATTCCTAAAAAAATGTTGAATTTATTTCAATTTATTTATTAACAATCATTGGTCGATGCGGAAAGTTATTGGACTAATAAAACATCAATAAATTATTTAATTAATCATGGTTAATCTAACCGACAAACCTGACCTGAGTTTTTTTTAATATATATATATATATATATATATATATATATATTTGGAGACGAGTCTATCTATTTCAATAAATTATTTTTTTTTGCAATTTAATAATAAATTAGTTGAAGGACTTACAGAATCAAGCAAAATATTGGAGGCCTTAAAATCTCTGTAAATGACTTGTTTTTCAGTAGTATGCAAGAAAGCAAGGCCTCTGGCTGCTCCTACTGCTATTTTCATCCTTATATCCCATGGAATTGGCTCACCACCCTCTGCAAATTCAATTAAATTACAATTTTACCACCCAATTCATTAAATCATTTAAAAATCCAAAAAAAGAAAAAAAAAAAAAAAAAAGAAGATATAGTGGCTTACTTACTTCTAAAGAGGTGAGTTTCTAAGCTTCCCCTTTGCATATATTCGTAGACGAGGAGAAACTGTCTTTCTTCCCAACAGTAACCAATTAATTTTACTAGATTTGGATGACTGTATTTTCCCAAGAATTTTACCTCTGCCTGCAGTGCACAATTATTATTTTTTTCGTGAAATCATTAATCATTAACTTTACTTTACAATTTAAATCAATTTAACCGCAATAAAAAGTAAAAACATATAAATTAAAAAAGAATTATTATTATAAATTAAAAAAGTTTTTTTTTTTCAACCCTAATAAAATTACATGGAAAAAACAACTTGCAAATGAGTTCATTTTTCTAATTCAACAATAGGTGAAGCTAATCACCGCCAGCTAAGAGAATTAAATATAAAAATAATAATAAATAAATAAATAAATCAGCTAAGCTCTTGACTTTTGAATCGACAAAACCCAAGTTTGACTTAAATGCACATCCCATTTATTTTGGTTTAACTGCACCAGTATATATGTTATACAGAAATTAATTCTTTTTAATATATTTAATATTCATATATCTAATTATCATGAAAATTGAAAGAATATACATTTTTTCAATTTACAAATATATAGTTTTTTTTTTTTTTTAAATAATGTTTAAAATAGAAAAAAAGAGAGGAATAAATAAGCTCTTGATTTTCAATAGAAAACCCCAAGTCTGACTTAAATGGACATCCAATTTATTATTGTTTAACTGTCTGTACCACTATATATGTTATACAGAAATTAAAATTTTAAATATATTTCATACTCATATATCTAATGATCATGAAAATTGAAATTGAAAGAGTATACATTTTTTTTCAATATATTAAAGAGAGAGAGAGAGAGAGAGAGAGAGAGAGAGAGAGAGAGAGGAATAACAAACCTGCCATTCTTTGAGGCCTTGTTCACTGTCAGGATTGGACTTTTTGACGGCAACAGGAATACCAATTCCAACCCTAGACGGTGCGTATGTCTTCTGGTCAACGTATCCCTTGTATACCGTCCCAAACCCTCCTTCTCCGAGCACTGTATCTGGTCTGAAATCTCTCGTCGCGCTCCTCAGCTCCCCTAATTTGAACGCCTTCAGGTTCGGTATCACGATCTCCCCGCTCGCCGGAACCGCCGCCCCTCCGCCGCCGCGATCTGTCGACGGAGGACGGTTCTGGCTACGGTTCTTCATCGTCTTCGCATCGCTATTACTGTGGACTGCAAAACGGAGCACGTGTTACTACCGGCCGTTAGATTAATTTGATACACAATCACACGCGCGTGTAGTGTGTGTACAGTGTATATGTATATATGTAAGTACCTGGGCTGGGAGCTCTGGTGTTAGTAGTAGTGGGGAGATTATCAACGGGCTTCGGCCAGCAGCTCCCCATTTTTAATTTCTTCTTCTTCTCTCTCTCTCTCTCTCTCTCTCTCTCTCTAGAATCTAGATTTTGTTTAGTTTCTCTCTCTAGAATCTAGTAGATATATCAGCCGGCAATACTATTAGGAGTAATTTAATTGATGGAGAAGCAAATTAAGAGAGGAAAGTGGTGGTTTGGCACGAAGAAATTATTAACCAACTTCCTCCTCTATACCTCTTTCTCTATTTACATATCTGCATCTATTTATATACATCCATTCATGTATTTTTTTGTGCCCCCAGCCAAATATTAATATTATATTATGGATATGTATTTATTTTTCTCCGTGGACTTTTTCAACTCTCTCTCTCTCTCTCTCTCTCTCTCTCTCTCTCTCTCTCTCTCTCTCTCTCTCTCTCTCTCTCTCTCTCTCTCTCTCTCTCTCTCTCTCTCTCTCTCTCTCTCTCTCTCTCTCTACATACATGCATAAATTGTAGAGATAGCGATACGATATGTAATTTAAATTACTTGTAAATTTAAAATATATTAAATTCATTTATGGAGTGGAGAGTGGGTTTTTTCATTCATACTTAAATTCTTTGGTAAAATCAACTTCTTAGGTAAGAACAAATTGCGATAAAAACATTCATGGTTGAATAATTACAACCACCTCTATAATTATGTATTTGTTTTACAAAAACACCCCTATTTAGTATTTAAATTTGATATTGTAAGAATAAACATCTAAGACAATATATAATTAACAGGAATTGTTATAATTATGTAAACAAGAGGGAACGTCGTAATTTAGTCTTATCTTAGGAGTTGGCGGTAACTTGCCCAAATTCTTTTTTATACAGAAGATGTCTTCACATCCAGCATTAATGAAGTAATGTTCCTCGTTATTTACATTCGGGTATGTAGTGTGCACCCAATTTAACAATTTAACATATGATATTTTATTTAATAAACTAAAATTTAGTATCAACTCCATCATAATTTTTTCTCAAACCTTTATTTTGCCAGAATATCGCATCAAAACACGAGTTTATTAAATTCGGAGTTTAGATGATTTCTCCCCAAATTTAGAAATTCAACAACACCAAATGTAATCAATTTAAATATTTAAAGAGATGATAAATAGGTGGAATGAGATTAAAATTTAAAATTGAAAAAAAATAACTTGCGCTTACTAAAAATCTTCGTGTATTTATCATTTCAGTTTAACAAATTATATTTTGAAATGAAAAGGAAAAAAAAAAGATACAAAGAGTAATAAAAGTATAAAACTAAATAGGGAATACAAGTGAGAAAACAAAAATGTGAAAGGAAATAGATGGGGGTTATGGTTTATGAAGCACATGGTATGAAAGTCAATATCACTTATTTGGTAATTGTAATCGAACCGAGGCCCACTTCATTTGCACGCATTTATTATTACTTTGCAATTTTGTCAATTAAATATAAAATATAAATATATACATACAAATATGAAATATGAAATTATATATATACATTTTTTTTTATTTAATGTTGTTTTCATATTATTGGGTTCTTTTTGTGTGGTGTTAATTCGTGCTCGTAGTATATATATGCTAAATTTATTTTGAATTGATTTTAATAATTAATTTTCATTAATTATTAAAATGCTTATTAAAATCGCAAATAGTAAGCTCACGTGTATAATTGTGACGTTATATATATATATATATATATATATATATATATATATATATATATATATATATATATATATAATTTGGAGTTAATTGCAAATACCACCCCTGTGAAATCTCTAATTGTCAAATACCCCCCTGTCAAAAAATAATTCGCTTATACCCCCCTGTGTAAACAAAGTCAAGGCATTGTGACCCTTGAGAGCAAATCGTGTCTCTCACGCGCTGCTACTGCGATTTTTTCTTAATTTTCAATTGTGAAATGTCAAAAATGTCCCCAAACCCCTTCTCCCTCCCTGTTCTTCATTTTCCATCGTCCCCAACATGTACCATTCTGCATTCTCCATCATCCCAACATGTCGAACAGTCTCATCATTCGAAGCTATCTCCATCTGTCAATGAGAAGGCATGGTACCTCGACCCAGCTGGGCAAGGGACTGCTATTGCAAAAGAATAACTCGTTGTCTTGCATTAGACCAAACTCCATTCGTAAATTTCAACGGGATCCGTTAGCAGGTGCCCCAGACTTCTGCCTTTTTCTTCTGATGTGGGCGGTTGTTTTTATCGGTGAACTACTAGGAGCATATTAATGAAGAGATGGTATAACAAAACTCCAAATCTCCCTTCTACTTCCACAACAACATCGCCGGATCCGCCGCCATTCTTAGACCTGCAAAAACGCGTTCCATAGTCATCTACAGACCCTTCATCAGAAATCGACAAAATCGATCAAGCCGCCACCAAAAAAAATTCCGAGCTTGAAGAAGCCTAAACAATTGATGGATGTGGTGGTGCGTGGTGGGCGGCGGCGGAAATTGAGAGGAAGGTGAGGAATTAGGCTGCCGCTGGGAAAATTGCAATTTAGTCCCCCAATTTAAGTTTTAGAAGTTTGACAAAATTCCAATTTGGCCTCTTACATTATTATAATTTGATGTTATTCCACTTAGGGGTATACTTGTTTTTTTACCTTCAGTCAACCATTAAAATGATAATGGGTGCTGTGAGCTTCGAAAAATATTACATAGGGGGGTATGAACGAATTTTTTTTTTGATAGGGGGTTATTTGATAATTAGAGATTTCACAGGGGTGGTATTTGCAATTTACTCATATAATTTGTCGTTTTCCATAAAGAAAAAAACAGCTGGCATCTGGTGATCTTTGCTTGAATTTGAGTTTTTTATTCAAATATTCTATACCTAAAATTTGATGGTTTTATGACGTCACGTGCCCCATTGTGAATGAAGTCAGGTTGCTGTAAATGTATTTAGACTGGTTCTTCACTTCTTCTACATGTATTTTCGTTTGACTACTTCAAGTTTGTAGTAATACATTGACAAGTAATTAATGCTTAAACTCGCTATTTGAAGAAAAAATAAATCCACCTAAATCATTAATTTAAAAGTTTTTACATAAAGAACTTGAAATAAACATCTTAAATGAAAATAACATTCTTCCACTGCAACCAGTTTTGAAGTGTACATAGTTTTCAGTCTAAGATAACTATTTTATGTCCGAACTTTCTAAATAAGAATGAACTTGTAGCAAAATACGAAGATATAATTTTCCATATTTAAAAGGGTATAATTGACCCCCATAATTTAATTAATTAACTATTGTTGTTTAAAAAAAATATACTTAGGCGTGTGGACTGTATAAAATATAAATATAATGGGTCATAAATTAAATTCACAATAAATATAGAGGATTGACTATTGTTGATGGGGAACATGACATCTTCACTCGGTTTACTAAATTACTAAAAAACCCCTCAAAATTCCCACAGCAGTTACTCGCTTTCTCAGACTGGGTCATCTACTAATACTTTTCATAATAATTAGTAATTACATCCAATATGCGTAGCACACACACTAATATACTCACATCCACACCTACATTTTACAGATGCATGCATATATATAAGTAGTATCTACAAAAGTGAGTATATATATATATATATATATATATATATATATATATATATATATATATATATATATATATATATATATATATGTATATATATGTTTATATATATATAATATAAGTCTGTAAAAACACAAATATGAGTATATTATCCCGAGTGTAATAACTACATAAAAAGAACCAAAAAATGTTGTGTACCTAGCCTATCAACAAAGAGTTAACATTGCAGGAAAAAAAAATAATTAAAAAAAATTAAAAAAATGTCGAAACAACCGGGGATTAATTCATGCCCATTCTGCATTTATACGTCAGCAGTGCCCATAAATCGACTAAACTATATTCTTAGAAAAGACATCCGCTCGCTCGATTTGAAAGTTTCGTTTTTTTTTTTTTTTTTTTTCAAGAATCGATGGACCTGCCTTTACGAGAATCGTCTGCCTTGGAAGCCAAGTATTCAAGTGCGACAACGAGATCGCTTATGAGTGGGCGGGCCCCAGCATGTTCCTGTAGACACATCGAAGTTATTAAAACAGCGTGCTTCAGGCTCTTCACTGAGAATCTCCCTTCTAGCAGAGGATCCACCATTTGTACAAACTTCCTTCCATCCTTAAGAAACGGACGAGACTTCACCGAAAGAAAAAAAAAAAAAAAAAAAATATTATTTTTTACTTGGGGATGCAATAAATGTCGTTTCAGTTTAAATAATATCGTTTCAAACGTGATTTCGACCATTTTCGAGGCTGCGTTTGGCAGAACTCCAAACACGAAACTTGTAGTTCTTTGATATCAGTGAAATTGAAACGACATTTAACAATTCAGTTTCCGTAAACATAATCGAGATTTAATTTAAAACGAGGAGATAGAAAAAGAAAAAAAAAAAAAAAAAAAAAACTCACCCACACAACAAGATTCTGCTCCCCTGGTTTCTTGGAGAAGTCAATAGCCTTTCGCCCGGTAATAAGTTCAAGCAGAACCACACCGAAGCTGTAGATATCTGATTTTAAGGTTAGTTTTCCGCTCATGGCATATTCGGGTGCACAATATCCATAAGTACCCATGACACGTGTCGAAACGTGAGTGTTGTCTCCAACGGGCCCCAGTTTGGCAAGCCCGAAATCGGATAATTTGACATTATAATCGTTGTCCAATAATATATTCGAAGATTTCAAATCACGGTATATAACCGGTGGAGTTGCTTGATGGAGATATTCGAGTCCACGAGCTGCACCAACTGCAATCTTCAATCTCGTACTCCAATCTAGTGGCTTCTGATCAGGCTCTAAATCTGGTACCAAAAAAAAAAAAAATCGATTTTTTCACTATTGTCTATAATCATAAGTGGCGAAACAAAAAAAATAATTGAAAATTAATTACCGAAAAGATGATTTTCAAGGCTGCCCATTGGCATGAACTCGTAAACTAAAAGCCTTTGATCACCATCGATGCAATAACCGATCAAATTAACGAGATTTGGGTGATGGAGAAGGCTTAGCATAAGAACCTCCACCACGAATTCTTGACTTCCTTGAAGCCCTTCGAGATTAAGTTGCTTTATGGCAACAATCTTGATCCATCGAATTAAATCAATTTTTATTTTTCAGATTTTCCCAACATTATTAATAATCAATGGCTAGAAAGAAAATATAATTTCTTGGAAAAAGCGTACCAGGTTAGAGTCGAGCTTGCCTCTGTAAACGCTCCCAAAACCACCTTCACCGATCAAATTAGCTTCCCTGAAATTCTGCGTAGCAATTGCTAGTTCTTTGAACGTGAAGCTTCGAGCCACATTTCCCTTTTGAGAAGTGCTTTCTTTGGCTTTTGATCTGGCCGAACTACCCCTATTTCCGCTCTCTATAAGACACAAACGGATAAATATTAAATACACTTCCGCGCAAATACTTTTTCCAAAAAAAATTGAAACTTTTTTTGTTCTCACCATTGAAAAATGCCTTTCCCTTTAAACTAGCTGCACGCACATCCAAGCATTATTGAATCGAGAACAAAAGAAGCGTTATGAATATAATGTCATCTGCACGAACAAATAACGAAGAAAGAAAAAACGAAAGGGAACAAAACCTGGAGAATTAGTGGATCTTGGGGACAAATCATCATCATAATCTTTCACATCCTTCAATTTAGGGCTTATGCAAGAAAAGCAACTCATGGCACCTTTTTTTTTTCCCCCTTTCGATTTCTTTTGAATATTTTCCCCTCTCAAAAATTCATCCTCCAAATAAATACGGAATTTAGGGAAATTTGAACTCCATTATCATCAAATCAAAGTGAGCACAAAAATCAACAATGTTGGAGAGAGAGAGAGAAGAGAGCTAATATTCCCTCCCCTTTCCACAAAATCAGAAAACCCTAAATCCCAAATGAAAGAAGAACATCAAAAAAAAAAAAAAAAAAAAAAATTCATGCAAACCTTCCCCACAACCACTTGACAGAGATCTACAGTCAATAATGGAAAATTACCAGAAAGGATGCATCAAACGAAACACAACCGAACATAATATATACTAAATAAAGGGTTAACCGAGTTTATGCTTGTTTCCTATAATAAGCTCATCGTAATTTCGATTTTCATTACAGCTGCCCCCTTTTTCGGCGCGGCCATCTTTAAACGTTAATTCCTGGCCTCTCAAATTGGTTTCATGAATCATACCCGAAAATTAAGGGGTGAAATTGCCACCCCCACCCCACCCCACCCCGAGAACCCATCCCTGAAAAAGTACCGATGTACATAAATGTCGAATCATCTCCCCTAATAGAGAGACGTAGCAGTAGCAAGGATGCGTACGTATTATTATAGCCTTCCTCTGAGTAAGCGCGCGTGATGCCACTCGCGGTGGGGTTTGGTTGACAGCCATAGCTACCTACAGCTTTCCCGCTACTCTCCCTCCCAATTTCTCGTACAAATTATACACGACAAAGAAATAGTATATGAAAAAGCGATCCATTTGATTTTTTGTTAATAAATATAATATTTTAATTCAATTAATGTAATATTTTAATTCAATAAAATCGAAACAACTTGTTAATATTCATTGCAAGTGATTTGATATCAATATTTGTGTCCTAAACTTCCATAAATTAATACACTCTAGACCAACCAAACTCTATTAATTTAACGAAACAAAGTTATTAATATATCGAGGTTCTCTGTAATATTAATTTTGAATTGCCACGTCATAATAATTGATATTACAAGATAAGAGGTTACATTACATTTGTTGTTCTTGTTCAGAATCAATCATAAGCAGACAAATATGCTTATTTTCCTGCTCTGGTATTTTATAATAAAAAGTTACAAATGTTAAAACTGTTTTTTTTATAAATAGTTTTTCACCTAAAAAAATCAAGAACCATAATATAATCTATACAAAGCTGTTTCCTAAAATAGATAATTCATAGTTGTAATGCCAAATCAGGTTGTTGGGGTGAGCCAATCTGTAAGCTAGAAGAACTAGGTGAGCCAGCTGGCACTCTTACGTTCAAATCCGGAGGTACCGAAGGAGTAGTACGTCTTTGTGAAGAAAGATCGAGAGCTTCTCCTTGTGAATCGGGCGATTTAATTCGATACCCGAAAGTCCCGTTCAAACCGTTTCTGTATGATTGATGATTCGTGGGAATCTTATGCTGAGCTGGAAACGGGGTTTTCATAGAAGCGGCTACCTCGTTCTGGCTGTTGAGTGTTGTTGTTGTTGTTTTAACAGCTTCGACCACGTCTGACGAACTTAAATTGGTTGTCGTGTTTTTGCCGATCAATTTCTGCTTCTCGATCAAAAGCTGTGAAGGTGCC
This sequence comes from Erythranthe guttata, assembly GCF_056151865.1. Taxonomy (NCBI): domain Eukaryota; kingdom Viridiplantae; phylum Streptophyta; class Magnoliopsida; order Lamiales; family Phrymaceae; genus Erythranthe; species Erythranthe guttata. Next base: position 24,610,560 of record NC_142546.1, read on the forward strand.
TCGTCATCACCCACCCAGCCAGGACCGTATTGTACCCCAGCTGGCAAAACGGCCTCGATTCTCGATGATGCCATTTTCCAGGCTACGGGGCCGAGATTTGCAGCATATCTAGCCAGGCTTCTTGCGTAAGCAAGGGTTTCTTGAAGACCCAACTGTAAAATTCAATTTTTTTTACAGTCAAATAAACGAACTCATATCGAATAAAAACATAATATAATTTAACGATTTTGCAGAATATATATATATACCGGCATTAACCGCTTCATATTTCCAATAGCATTAACGTAAACAGGGGAATTATTATTATTGTCCGATTGCCTGTAGGTATCACGTTTGTTTTCATCCACCGTGAAATTCTTTTTCCCGTGTTTCATATCAGCCCTCAAAATCGATGCTGCAATTTAGGACAAAAAAAAAGAGGGTTAAAAAAAATCAAGAAAATTTTGATGCAGCAGCAAAACAAGCAAAAATTAAATACCTGGAAATTCATTGTTCCAATCAACCAACCATTCGGAATAATTTTCACCGTTTCTCGAAGGTGACGCAAATGAGTGGTCGGTGGACCTAACTCTAAATAAAGCGGGACCCTTTCTTAGATTGTAAGAATTGGATCCGATTTGTTTCTCTTCTCCAGTGGCCAGGGTTGCACCCGAAGGAAGATCAGTGCCAACACGGTCAAGTACGGAAGCTTCCGGAGACTTCTTCTGATTCTTGCTGTTTGGGGGCCTGCCCCTCCGAACGACCTTTGGCTGCGGTTCTCCGTCGTCGCCTTCATGTTTTAGATTTTTGAAGTCTCTTTTCGCCACTTCTTGTATGGATCGTGCCTGATTAACATTGCCCGTTATTTTATTTTATTCAGATTAAAAAAGGAGTATTGACGACTACAAGAAACTGCTAACGTAAAAGACTATTCGAATTTCCAACCTGCCGAAAGTAGACGGTATCTGAAGAATTATACTGCATGGCGTTTGAACATATTAAAAGCACATCAGCCTGAAATCGGAATGAACGGAGAACTAAAAATTAGTTCAAACAAAAACATCAAAACAAATAATCATTGTAAATTCGTATTTTTTCCATCTCGGATTATCGAAAAAACTAACCTCCAATTCTTCCAAGTTTTTATAAGCTCCGTCGTTAAGTTTCTTCCTCACTGTACCAAAATCCATAGGTTGCTCTACTATCTCAAAATAATCAGGCAGCTACAAGACAAAAAAGTATCAGATACTAGGAACATGAAAATCATGGTATTTATTACCAATATCTGTAAAAAGATTTCAAATAATCACCTCATTGGGATCTACAGGCTCAGAAAACACCCCATAAGTGTCCTTCCTGCAACAAACAATACATACACACAAGAGACAAAAAACTCTGTCAAAAACTGACCACTGAAATTACAAACAGTACGAGGTTAGAGAGAAAAAAAAGCCTACTTTTGAAGCCTGTCAAGAATGAAGACCAACAGCTTTTTGTCTGGTAAAGGAGTTGTTGTGGGGCCAGGCTCTAATGGTGAACCTGTCCAAAATAACAAAATTAAATGAAGATACCAAAAAATCAGATGAATCAAAATCAAGTTGCTTTATTTATATTACAAAATCAAGAACGGTTTTTTAACCTACCTGAACCATCTGGTGGAGGTGTGTTTGCTGCAACTACATCCTCTTTATTATCATCCTGGGAAAATCAAACCATCATCCACAATTTACGACACGGCGAACAAGGAAGGAGACAGCATCAGCAAGTACAAGTGTGAATAATAATAATCATAATAAATAATAATAATAAACACATAGTAAAGACAAGCTCTGGACTTTTTTTCTCAAGGCACAATGATCTATAAAACAAATAAAGAAAATATTCACTCCCACTAAAAGATGGTCTACATAAATTAAAGCAATATAAATAAGCAACAGTGAAACATGTAGAAAGTTAAATATGGTCATTCATATATACACACACACATGACACATGTGTGTGTGTGTATGTGTGTGTGTGTGTATAAAGGCTGGATTGTAGAAGCTACAAAAGTGGAAACAAAGTTGAAGTAAAACCCAGATTTCATTACAGAAATAAACACTCAAGCTATATTTTTGCAACATAATCTTTGACTTAGTCAAAACACAAAACACCGACTTCAGATCTGCGGAGAAGCCAGAATTATCCAATGTCAATAATTAAATTTCTTCGCGCGGAATTCAAGAATCCCCTTCAAATAACATCTCAAAAATTTGAACTTCCAGATTTATTTCCGCCACGCAATATTCCCGAAATAGAACACCCACATAAAAAATAGTTGCTATAATTTAAAAATAAAACCCATGCAGCAAAATTTACAAGATGAACTGTAAGCTGAACTCCTCTTCAATTGCATAAAATCACACCCCCAAAAAAATTAAAATTTACAAACCTGATCCAAAACCCCGTCGTCAGATCCGCGATCAACGCCGTTAATTCTGCGTTTCTTCGCACTCCGCTCGCGATCCTCGGACTCCGGCTCCGACCCGGACCCGGAGCCCGAATCGTAATCTCGAGAGTCCGGCCCGCTCTGCCCCAGACGCTTCTCATCCGATTGGGGCAAGCGGACAACGAGCTTGACCTTTTTCTCCTTCCTCTCGTCGTCGTCGTCTTCTTCGTCGTTGAATTCCGGCTGCGGCGGAGAATTCAGTTGATTAGGGTTCCGTCTGGTAGATCGGCGGCCCGTGGAATTGGGAACGGGGGTCTCAGTGGCGGCGGCGGAGAGTGGAGGGCGGTTCTTCGGAGGGCGGCCTTTCTTCTTTTTAATCTTCACCTCCGTTGTAGAAGCTGCTGCAGCAGTTGGTACCTTACCCATTGCTTTGGGCTTCGGACAAACAGAGAAGAGGGGCTCTTTTTTTCTCTCTCTTCCCTCTTTTCTGCTGTTGTTGAACTATTTTTTCAGTGTCTTAACGACGTCGTTTCATGTTTTCTTTTCTAGTCCCCGACAATTTATAACTTGTCCGTTTTGGCCCCTAACTTTCCAAAAGTTGATTTTCCTTAACTATAGAATATTTGCATGTTGCCCCAACGTCAAGAGAGTGGGCTCCGGAATTATTTTGTCAAATTTCAAGTCCTAAAGTTTTTGAATATTGGAAACTAGCCCAACCTCAAATCTGGACCCATCAGATTGGACCCCGTTGAAATAATTGGGCCCATTTTATAAATTTAATTATACCTATATATAAGTATTTAACTATTTAAAATATCACACACCATGAATTTTTATTTTAGAAGATTTACAAAAAGGAAAAATTTCATGTGCATCCAATTTTATTACCATAACATTTTAAATTTATTACATAAAAAAAATACATTTAGTATTTGGGGTCGGTCATGCGTCATAGGTAGTTCGAGAGTTAACCGAGAACGCAAATGGTTGGAACCGCACATAGAACCTAAGAATGATTAAAGGAGAATGCTCACTCAAAATGTTCGTTATAAAGCGCAATTGCAGTTCGATTGCTTTGGTTACTCGTATAGTCGTATTCATAAATCGTATGGAAATAATATATATTTTCTTAAAATTATTTATGTCTATATTCATCAATTTGTAAGAGCTAGGGCGAATTATAGTGCAGTTCAAGTACTATGTTGTAGCTGCAAAACTTTAAGTGATCACTATAAGAGCTAAAGCTACTAAACTATGGACCAAAAAAATAATTTAACAAATAATTTTGCTCTAAATCCATATGTAGAGACGGTGCAAATAAAAATGCATTTAATATTTCGTAACGATAAGATTAAAAGATCAGTGGCGGAACCAGAATTTTACCTTCTCATGGACCAAATACATATTTAAAAAATTCGAGGGGTCCCGACAGTAAGACACTGCTCGAAAAATACCAAATCTCTATTATATCACCCTCATATATGTTCAATGCCACAATGAATGAATCACACTTACATTGGAAGAATAAATTCATCTTGTCTCAACACTAACCCCCACCAATAAAAGCCAGAAAAAGAACAAAAAACAATAAATAACCGCTATATTGAATTTCATTGTCAACAAACTGATGAAGAGTTTATAAGTGTCACTATAGCACTAGCATTAGATATGCCTCTAGCATGCAAATTACAACCAAGATTTCTGCATTTTAGCTAACACTTCCATTTCACTATTTATAGAGCAGATTCTTTCATCACAGAACTCATCAACTTGTGAATCTATTACAAGATGTGTATTGCTGTGTTTATGTGGCAAGCCCACCCTCTGTACCCTTTTCTTCTCTTGCTTAACAGAGATGAATACCACAACAGGCAAGTTCCACACACACACACACACACACACACACACACACATATATATACAAGTATTGTAATATTATTGTGTGTTTTAGGCCTACAAAGCCGGTGGGGTGGTGGGAAGGCGGTGAAATATTAGGCGGCAAAGATGAAGTTGCCGGTGGAACATGGCTCGCCTGCTCAAAACACGGTAGAGTCGGTTTTTTAACAAATGTGCTGGAGCTCCATACACTCCCCGAGGCTAAAAGCAGAGGAGACCTCGTCGTCCGTTTTCTAGAGGTACACACATAATCACTTAGGAGTGTAATTAATTTCATTTATTTATTTGTTTATTTTTTGAGGGACAGAGCGAAAAGTGTCCGAAGGCATTTGCAGAAGAGTTGGTGAAAGAAGCAAACCAGTACAATGGTTTTAACCTGATTGTAGCAGATCTTGCTTCCAAATCAATGGTTTATGTTACAAACAGGCCTAAAGGGGATCTCGTTCCGATTAAACAAGTTCTTCCGGGAATCCACGTCCTTTCAAATGCTACACTCAACGCACCGTGGCCCAAGGTTTTGTTAAAACTTTATTACAAGCTATAAATATAACTTTTTTTTTTTTGCTTCTTTTTATTTGTTTATCCTTTTTCCCGATTATCAGGCCGAGCGTTTGAAACTGAACTTTAAGCTGCAAGTCAAGAAATACGTCGATGGGGAACTCTCAGTGAAAGAAATGGTGGAGAAGCTAATGAGAGACAGGGTAAAAGCTGATAAAAGCATGCTGCCAAATATATGTTCACCTGATTGGGAGTTCAACATAAGCTCCATTTTTGTTGAAGTAGACACCCCACTGGACTAATTACTAATCTCTGATGTAATAAGATGATTAAGCTTCGCTAATCTCCGCTAATCAATCATTGTGTTGGTAAAACAGGGAAAGTGCGGCACTAGAAGCACAGCTGCACTGACTGTAAAAGCTACCGGAGAGACCAGCTTTTACGAGACTTATCTCAAGGGGGATGTATGGAAGCAGCAAACCTTCAAATACCGTATTAAGAAACTGTAATCGTAGGTCGACAAACTTACTATGTATTAGTTTCATATTGTCTGTATGCATTACTATCAAATTTAACTCTTTTAAATTCAATTATCAATGAAAAATAAACAGAACAAATTAGTATCGATTATCAACACATAAAACAAGATATATTATAACCACAAACACAACTTTTCTCGAGCAAAACAAATATAAACCGAACACACTGCAAATAATACACACGCGCGCAATTAGCATACGTGCCAACATCTTTTGACACTCGAGATTTCATTACCTAGAGAAATGCAATAACAAAAGCTTATAACATGCTTAATAAAGCAAGAAAAGAGACATAAGCAATAATAGAGAGAAATATAATATGCACAGCTGCTGCATAACTAATCCTTCCAATTAAGAACTACCATAATATCCATCCACGGTCTAAAAAAGTTACTAAAGCAACTAAGTTAATCCCATATTATATAAACTACTATTCATATCCAGCAAAATTAAAATATACTAACAATGTCAATGTTAGCAGTCAACATATACTGCAGCCAATCATCATATCCCTTGTCAACCTATTCGACGATCCCGACTCCACTTAATCATCATCTTCATCGTCCTACATTAAGTTGACAAAAACTTCTTATCAGTAAATAATTAATTACAAACTCTTGATAATTAACCAAACTAAATACTCAATAAAAAAACTCACATCTCCACTGACTTCCTCGTCATCCTCGTCATTAACCTCTGACTTTGACTTATCAGACTCATCATCACCTCCAGCCTACAAAATGTGCAATATCTCAATTTAAGCAAAGTTGTATTCAAACAGTTACATTTCATCTATATGTATATATATAATGCTTATTGTACTAAGATGGTGAAGGTAATAAGTAATTGTTCATAACGGTAAAAATGGATTACCAATTTCCTGTTGTAGGCTTCCATTTTGCGCTCGTATTCTTCCTTGCGCTTCTCTGCAGCTGCTTGATAGGGAGCTTTTTCCTAACATTTTAAATGTTTGCAGGTATTTGAAGTGAATAAGAACACCAACAAAAAAACAAGACAAAGAAATAATTTATCATCATCAAAAAGCCTCATAAATCTGGCAGGCAGAATATATTATTTACCTCATCACTCAACGACTTCCACTTATCACCACCAGCTTTACCAACCTATATGCCCCCATTAACAACATCAGATACCACAAACAAAACCTTCAAAAAAATCATGCAATACTAAAATTGTTGACAGAAAGAGAAACTTACAACAGCTACAGATTTGTTGGTAGGGTGCTTTTCCTTGTATTGCCTCCTAAAGTCTTCCCTGCAAACGTGAAAAGATCATATAAGAAATTATAAGAATCAGCAATGGAACAAAGCATATGATAAGACAGGCTAATAAACAAAATGGTGATGTCTGAAAAACAGAAACGTTAACATACATGAAGACAAAGAAAGCACTTGGAGGCCTCTTTGGCTTGTTTGGATCCTTTGCTGCTTGCTTCTCCTTCTTTGTCTGCTTCTTGACAGCAAGCCTACTATTACCAGAAATTAATGGTTAATTTATAAGCTCCATCAAACAACATCCGCACAACACGAAGAAACTGAAACCATAGAAGATCCAAAACGAAAGGCCACAACAATAAAACAAACTATCCAATCAATAGATCCATTGTACTTACTGAAAATGCATCAGTCAGAATTTGAACGAAACAAAATAAATCATAACTCGATGAACTGTGACCAGCTCTTCAAAAATAACCAGAGAACATTTTAACAAAAGACTAATCACTGATTATCATCACCAGAAAATCAAATATATTTGGTTAAATAGGATATTCAGTGCAAGGCTATGTAACATATATTTTCAATATTTTACTGAAATGTTTAGGCATCCAAATGATCTGTATCATCAAATACAGTCAATAATGGAAGATAAACAATCAATCACAGATACAAAACTCAGAAAATCATGAGATGTATTTAAAACTATGCTGATTCAAACTTGGTTCTAATCGTATTTAGAACAAAAAAAACTGGATAACACTAATACAAAATCCATTGTAGCACCTACAGGTTGACTTGATTTCAGATCCATCAGAGAAAACGAAAATGAATCTCGTGCTGATTTTATTTAGCAGGAAAAAAAAATAAAGAGGTATTACGAGTGGATCTAATCTGAGACTGAATTATTCGAAGCATTTACCAACAATTTCAATTACCAAACCACTCGTTATATTTCGTCAAGTAAAAATCTGGAAACCAGCAAAAAATTCAAAATACACCCAAAATAAACTCAGTAGAATTATACAGATCAATCAACAGAGAATCAGCCAAAAAATCCAAAACGACAAAAATATAGCAACGAAAAAAAAAAACATCGCCTAACCTGCTGTCGGCCTTCCTGGAATCAGCCTTCGACTTAGCTCCTTTCATGACGAAAATCTTCAGCAAACCAGAGAATCGGATTACAAAAACATCGATAATCCAAACAAAAAATTGAATAAATAAAAGCAGAAAATTACGACGGAGACGAAAGTGTTACGCCTTGCACTCACCACCGCAAACAGCAGCAACCTAGGGTTAGGGTTACGGGGGTAAAATCGCCCTTTTCTCTTAAATTTCCGTGAGGTAATAAACGAGACTGAAAAAAACCAATGGGTCAAGTGTGGGTTTGGAGAATTGAAGAGGGTTAATATAGCGGTGACTATTATAAGGAATGAGTTCGAAAAGATTGAAAAATGACCGTTCGTGTAGCGAATTCAATTAAATAAGCGGGGTTTAGGGCTTTGGGCGCGATGTGAAATTTTCGCCACGTCATTCATACGGGTCTTTTTTGTTATCATATTCATTACTCCCTCTGTCCCATATTATATGTCTTTTTAGAGAGTTTTTTTTGTCCCGGATTATTTGTCATTTTAAATTTTCAATGAAGCTTTAATTGTATTATTTTCAATTTTAACCTTAATCACTCCTAATTAATTAGTTGAGAATCAATTAATGTTGAGGATATTTTAGTAATTTATCTGTTTTTTCACTATAATCTATACACATTTATTATTTTTTTAATATGTGCAAAACAACCCAAAACGACATTTAAATTGGGACGGAGGGAGTACGATTTATTAAATATTAAAATGAACAATATTTATGTAGAATTAAAAAAAAGAAATTATACTTAAAAAATAAGGGTAAATTAAAAGTCACCTCAAATAAAAAAAAATTAAAAAATTATGTTTAGGTAATTACATCCCGTCCCCTTATTACAATTTTTTATACATATTCACCCTTGTGGTGTTAATTTAGTTTAATATTATTTTTACATAGTCTAGAAGATTCCACTAAATTTGACACTACAATGGTGGACTTGTAAGAAGATTCATAGTTGAGGGGCTGATTATAATTACTTAAACAAGATGGATTTTTCATAATTTGACCTTACGCCTTTGGTGGTAATTTACCCAAATAATAAAACTAAAATAGTAAAAAATTAAAGGGAAGACAAAAAAAGGTCGTGATCCAATTTTATGATCCACAATCCAATTGCATTTTCTTCCTACGGACAATTTCATTGCATCCGATTCAATGATCGGCCGTGGGAGAGGAGTTTACGGAACAATTTGAGGCGTATTTCGAAAGGGCTGATTCGGATGGGGACGGCAGAATCAGAGGGGATGAAGCTGTTAATTTCTTCCGGGGAGTCGATTTGCCTCGACCGGTCCTTGCTCAGGTAAATTCAATTTAATGACATTGGATGAAATATTACATCAATCAATTGATTCTTCCTTCATGTAGATATGGAGGCATGACGACCATAATTGCACCGGCTTTCTCAGACGCCCCGCATAGTGTGTGTGTGTGTGTTCTCAATTCTCAATAAAGTCTCGGGTTCGAATTATTGAAGCTTTACGTTTTTAGTAAGCAAAACAGAGCAAGAATTGAATTAATAATGTTGGTATGACATTTACTTCTCAATGACAAAATCTTCAAGCATGTTGTGTGTAAGTGTTAAAAGTGGTTTAATTTGGAACTACATAATAAAATGGATAAAAGCTAATATCGATAATTTTACTAAAACGAGGAGAAGTCAACCGCGATTATTCATCGGTCTTCCGATCCTTCTGCACCTGATCGTAAGCACGAAGCAAAGAAGCCCGTAAATTCGACATTTCTACCAGCGTCTCCAAAGCTGCCAAAACGTGAAAATCAGTAAATAATTATACTTATATATAATCATTCGACTAATATCATTACAAGCCGGAAAAAAAAAAAGAAAAAAAAAAAGAGGAATAATCATCCTAATACCTGTCTCGAATGTTGATTGGGTTGCACGAAGCTTAGGAGAGACGAGTGTTCCAAACATAGAGAGGGATTTAAATCTTTCTTTCTCAGCCTGCCCAAAAATTATTTCAAGATTTAATTAAATTGACTATGCTTTACTATAGCACTTCTATATAGGACAAGATTTAATCGAGGGCTAACTTACATGATTATTAGCAGTAACTGGCGATCCCGATTCTTCTGCCTTTCTCTCTTCAGACTCTTAATTATTACAAGTTAAAAGAACAAAATACTAAATCAATATGTATGGCACCAATGCTTACAAAAAAAACCCGAGAAAATGGCACTGCAAAAATTGAACTTTCGTACATTTAATCTCTCTAAAACATCTAATATGGTGGCAAAAACACAACCGTAACACAATTAAAAAAAAAAACGATTTAGAAGCAAAAGGATATACCCTGATGTTGAACTGGTGGACTATCAGACTTGCTCTTCAACAACTCATCCTCCTCGAGTTTGGCTTCGTCTGAGGACGTCCATTTGCACAGAGTGAAGCGCGGTAGCTCCGTATCGGTGCCAGCTGGAAAAAAATAAACATGAAAATTCTTTACAAACGCACGGCTAATTAAACACTATTACTGCGTATTCTACGAAGTGGTCGATGAACTCAAGGCTTCAAAACATTTCATAAAAAAACATCTCTCCTAAATTTCGATACGATGGGGATATTTCAAAATAGACTTTTTTTCGTCTTTTTTTTTTTCTTTTTGTAATTCCGAATTAAAGAAGTACCATTGTCTACTTGCAATGTAGTTGAAGCATGGTGAGATTTGAGGTCAAACAAGGAGCTGTTGACTCGAGAAGCCCCCATCGAATATCGAGCACTGGCTAACTCCAGCCATCCCTGCAAATGCCACAACAAAAATCAAGATATCAATTACATTTATAAGGCCAATTTTTTTTCATATAAGCAATCAGATCAAGCACAATAATCCAGTTCTGTGGTTAATACTCATAATCCATCATTTAATTTGCTACAGACATTCATAACAAATTAACTATTGAAAATCAAGACAACACAGAACAAACAGTAAGTACACACTTTTTTTTTCTCCTTCAATCAATCACTCGTATTTCGGAATAATCAATTCTAACCTAATAAATCGAAGATTCCATCTATTACTAGAAGAAAACGACTGGAAATTTCGAAATTTGCAAAAATCAATTTATTTATTTTTACCTGGCGAAGCGATGAAGATAATGAATCGACGAGGATTAGGTAATTATCCATGGAGTCCAACAAATTCAGTATATTCTGATCAGCTCCCGCAATTTCAATACTTGATTGATTCCCATCCTCAGGGATCTGCATTTTTTTTCTCTTGAAAAAATTATTTTTGAATCTGTAGTCTTCGTCTGAATCGCCAGAAGAAGAACACAAAACGTAGTGCGTTTTCTAGAACGCTTTCATTAGACCTAGAAAGCGTTTTTCATTTCAGACGGTAATAATTTTTTTTTATAATACAATTTCGGGAAAATTACAGTTTTTACCCCTCAAGTTTGCAGCAATTTCACATTTGGTCATCCGTATTCACAAAAACATATTTGGTCCCTCATGTTCCAATAATTTAATATTTTTGGTCATTTACGTCATTTCATCGTTAGTCCGTTAGTTAAGACAGTGATAAGCACATGCTTGATTCAGTTAGTTTTAAATAGAGATTAACGTGAAGAACTAAAAGCATTGATTTTTTTTAAACATAAGTGCTAAAATATAATTTTTGTGAACATGAAGAACCAAATATGAAATTGGTGCAAACTTAATAGATAAAAAACGGTATTTTTCACATACAATATCATATATTCTTCTTATATAGTGATTTCAGCTCGTAAAAATCCTTGCCTAGTTTCATATACGATTTAGTCCTCATCACTATACTTCAATTTTCATTACTCTTAGGTCTCTATTCATCTGAAATGTCTGAAATGTCCTTCATTAATCAAAACGAACCCCGACATAGTCCTCGTACATGTGTGCTCAAAAATCAAAATACATACAAATTTAATTGCCAATTTCACTTTAAGTTAAATCTCACGAATTAAACATGGGGCCTTTAGCAATAAACCCCTTGGATGAATAATAAATGGTGATATGTCCAACCCTTAAATCTTTCTTTGTGATAACCCCCTAGAAATTTTAATTCCAATACTACCCTTAAGAAATTATAAAATCTCCTACCCAATAATTCATCCCACCTTCCTTAATAATAGCCAATATAATAGGAATATTTCCCACTCAATATGATGCGTGTATATATATATATATATATATATATATATATATATATATATATATATATATATATATATATATATATATATATATATATATATATATATATATATATATATATATATATATATTTTTTATAAATTCTTTTTAAGCGAAAAATTGAATTTTTCCCCCGATAATTTTACTACGTCGAATAGGACTATAGTTGAATATGACTATAGTCTAATATGACTATATGAGACTATATCAACTGTAGTCATATTCTTTCTTTATATTGTCATTTTTACATTTTCAACTTAATAATTCTGATTATATAGTAGAGTACATTTATTTTTACCAAATTATATATAAAAAAACGAAAATTGCACGACAAAAAAAATACAATTTGAATCTTATTATTACATATCAACTTGAATGAGAACATAGAACATATTTGAATATGACTACAGTCACATTCAACAATAGTCATATTCGAATATGACTATATCATGTTACTGTTAATTTTTTATGGGAGATAGTTCTTCGAAACGCTTGGGGATGTCCTTGTTAATTCCTCTTGAAGACTGCGGCAAATTCCATCAAAATTGCAGCAACAAGAAGCAAATCTGTATGAACCAAACTCAAATTCATAAAACAAAAGGCAATGAGAAAAAAGACAAAAAAAATGCAGATGCTAAATTAACATAAACATATTACATTCATTAACATAAACACCCCAGCCCCAATTAAATTACCATATTAATTACCTCTTCCTCCACCACGAGGGACTCAATTACCACCATTTATCTAACCTTGTTACTATCCCATCATTCAGACAAAACAACAATTATTAGAGATTACGACTTGGATGAAAATCTGAAATTCATAGAAGTAGAGAAAACACCAATTTTCAAGATTCCCTATTGTTTACGAAAACAATCCAATCAACATCCACACAAAAAAACATAATTTGAAACGAGAAGATAGAACATACTCAAATATGACTACAGTCATATTCAACAAATAGTCATATTCGAACATGGCTATAGTCATGTTTAATCTAAAACTCTATATTCAGATCTCGAGAAAAAAATTAATAAATAAATAAATAAAACGTATTTGTTTTCCCTTTCAATTTCAATTGCAACTTGAAATCAAACTCATTTGCAAAAAATAAGAGCAAAAAAAAAGAAATTAAACACATGACACCTCATGGTTGATTCTGCAGATTTTCACAAAATAGAATCGAACCTTGGCGGCAGTAGCAGGCTAGCAGCAGCACTGGCGGTGGAGGACTCAACAACCGCGGTTGCGCCCTCAGATCGGGAATTTCACCGTCGCCGCCTTTTCCATCGCCTCCCGCGTCGTTGTCGTTTCTCCACCGTTCGTCGATTTGCGTGCACTTGCCTAGCAGTCGCTCCTTCTCCGGCCGCCATAGTCAGCCTCCCGTCGCCGACGCCGAGAGAGATTGAGAGGAGATAGATACGGATATTGTGACAGAGAAAAAAACGAGAATTGTGGGTTTGAGATCTAGGGTTGTGTTGTGTACTAAAAGGGTAAAATAGAGATAACATATTTTTAAGGGGGGTCTCACTAATTTAAATTGACATGTGGGTTTTGAAAAAAGTCTTCAAAGTTAATTGGGTTTAGTTCAAAATATTTTTCATTTGAGGGGGTTATTGCATATTTCCCCATTAAACATACTATTAACTTAATTACTAATTATAATTATAATATATAATTGCTAATTAGGATTAACAAACCGCCAGGCTGGCGGTTGGAGGTCTGTATACAGTAAGTAAGATCCCACGACCAAGAAATTTCTTCACGTTGTCCCCAACACTACAACTGCTGCGTACAATCTACTGTTCAACAACGAAGACTATTCTGCTCTCAGTCAACGCTTCCATTTTCAAGATTTTCTTTTTTTAATTTTTTTTTCTTTTAACTAAATAAATGTTGTTTGTTGTTTTCCTTTTGTCTTTGATTTCCAAAGCTGTAACACCTGGCCACCTCTTCCTTCCTCATCTTTTTCCCCAAGAATCCATGATTCAAGATTCATCGTCGGTAATCGGAATACAAACACATACTTAACCGCTTTTTCTCTGCTTTATTGTGTTTCTTGATCACAATTTGATTTCGAAATTGAGTTTATTTCCCCCCAGCAAAAGCATCTGCAAGATTCTTTTTTTAAGGTAATTATAGTTCAATAATTATTTTTTATGTTAAAAATGTTGATTAATTGTGGGATTGGACAAATTTCTTGCTGTTTTGCCACGTGGGCTTGGGGAATTTTGTTGAAATAATACTATGTTGAGATGGGTTTTGGTCTAATTTGTATATTAATTAATTAGGTCTTCATGATTGATGATCAGAGGTTGTTCTTGAGAACAAGAATTACTAGGGTTTAGATGTGTCAACAAATTGTTTTGATTTCTGTACATAATATATTATAAATAAAAATATTGATTATTTCGAATATATCTGGTTAAAGATTTAATGGCGGAAAGCTGGGATGGAAGTAGTAGTAACAATGACTCAGCTTCGCAATCCGAAGAGAGCCACCATTTCGAAAGGCTCCGTATCGAGCCAATCTACGATTCCTTCCTATGCCCGTTATCCAAACAAGTGATGCACGATCCCGTCACTTTAGAAAATGGGCAAACGTTCGAGCGAGCAGCCATCGAGAAATGGCTCAACGAGTGCAGAGAAGCCGGAAAAAGACCGACTTGCCCCCTCACACTTCGAGAGTTACGAAGCACGGAACTGAACCCTAGCATCGCCTTGCGCCACACCATTGAGGAGTGGAACGCGAGAAACGAAGCGGCAAAGCTCGACATGGCTCGGAGATGCCTGTCGTTGAACATACCCGAAAATGATGTTCTTCAGGCGCTGAAATTCGTGCAGCACCTCTGCCTCAACAATCCCGTTAACAAGCAAGTGATACGTAATGCCGATTTGATACCGATGATTGTTGATGTGTTGAAGAGCAGTAGCCGTAGGGTTAGGTGCACTTCTCTCGAAACCCTTCGGATTGTGGTTGAGGAAGATTTCGATAATAAGGTTTGTCGAAAATTTTCTTGATTTTTTTTTTTTTCATTTTTTTATCGTCATTAGTTTGAGATTGAGTTGTGTTAGTATTCGTGCAGGAAATAATGGCTGAAGGGGTGACTGTGAGAACGATAGTAAAATTCTTGTCACACGAGCAGTCGAAAGAGAGAGAAGAAGCTGTTTCGTTGCTTTATGAGCTTTCCAAATCCGAAAGGCTGTGTGAAAAGATTGGTTCGGTTAACGGTGCGATTCTCATTTTAGTGGGAATGGCTAGCAGCAACTCGGAGAATCTTATTACAGTCGAAAAGGCCGATAAAACCCTCGATAATCTTGCACAGTGTGAGAACAACGTAAGACAAATGGCTGAAAGTGGAAGGTTGCAGCCTCTTCTCACACTTCTTCTAGAAGGTTCGGTATATTGTCCATATTATATGTCGCTTTACATATTATCTGTCACTTTAGAATTCCAATTATGTTTTAAATGCACTTATTACCATTTTACCCTTATTAATCCAACTATATTCAGTATTCACCATTAGCTCTCTCTGATCACCTCACTAAATGGTAAAGGGTATTTTAGTCTTTTTTTACGCGTGTTTCCTAAAATTCAACCATATATAACAATTTTCGAGATTCTAACAATTTTTTATTTTTTTTGCAGGATCTCAAGAAACTAAATTATCGATGGCAACATACCTCGGCGAACTTGTCCTAAACAACGATGCAAGAGTCTACGTGGCAAGAACAGTCGGTTTCTCCCTCGTAAACCTCATGAAGCACAACAACATGCAGTCGAGAGAGGCCGCTCTCAAAGCACTAAACCAAATTTCATCGTACGAAGAAAGTGCCAAAATCTTGATCGAGGCCGGAATTCTCCCCCCGCTAGTCAAAGACCTCTTCACCGTCGGATCGAATCAACTCCCCATGCGCCTCAAAGAAGTCTCCGCCACCATCCTCGCCAATGTAGTCAACTCCGGCCACGATTTCGACTCCATTCCGGTGGGGCCCGGTCGGCAAACCCTAGCCTCGGAGGAAACAATCCACAACCTCCTCCACCTCATCAGCAACACGGGTCCCACAATCGAGTGCAAGCTTATCCAAATCCTCGTCGGGCTGACCAATCCTCCGGCGACATCTGTCTCGAGCGTCGTGTACGCTATCAAAAGCTCCGGTGCCACCAACAGTTTGGTTCAGTTCATCGAAGCGCCCCAGAGAGATTTATGCGTGGCTTCTTTGAAGCTACTTCAGAATCTGTCACCTCACATGGGCAATGAGCTTGCCAGCTCACTGCGGGGCCCGTCTGGCCAGCTCAGCAGCTTAATCGCGTTGGTGTCGGAAAGCGCTGTAATAACAGAGGAGCAGGCGGCGGCTGTTTGTCTGCTAGCCGACCTCCCCGAACAAGACAAGGGTTTGACGAGACAGATGCTGAACGAAGGGGCGTTTCAGTCATTTATTTCGAGAATTGTTAGTATACGACAAGGCGAAACGAGAGGGAACCGTTTTATGACACCCTATCTAGAAGGGCTCGTTAAGGTTCTTTCAAGAATCACTTTTGCCTTGTCTGAACAGTCTGCTTTTCAAGTTTGCCGTGAGAATAACCTAGCTTCGCTTTTTATCGAACTTCTGCAAACCAACGGATTGGATAACGTACAGATGGCATCCGCCACAGCTTTAGAGAACCTGTCACAAGAAACGAAAAATTTAACAAAATTACCAGAATACCCTCCACCTCGTTTTTGTGCCTCGATATTCCCCTGCTTGAGCAAGCCAGCTGTCATAACGGGATTGTGCCGCGTGCATCGAGGGGCTTGTTCCTTGAAGGAAACGTTTTGTCTGCTGGAAGGGCAGGCGGTGGATAAACTGGTGGCACTTTTGGACCACAAAAACGAGAAGGTGGTGGAGGCTTCGCTGGCGGCATTGGCCACTTTGTTGGATGACGGTGTTGTAATAGAAGAGGGTGTGCAGGTACTTATAGATGCTGAGGCAGTGAAACCGATACTCGATGTTTTGCTCGAGAAACGAACGGAGAATCTTACAAGAAGGGCTGTTTGGACAGTTGAGAGATTGTTGAGGAGTGAGGAGATTGCTTACGTTGTTGCGGATGATCCTAATGTAAGTACAGCTTTGGTTGATTCTTTCCAGCATGGTGATTATCGAACGAAGCAGATTGCTGAGCGTGCGTTGATGCATGTTGATAAGATTCCCAACTTTTCGAGTATCTTTTCAAACACGACATAATCTTTTTTTTTTCCTTTCTTAATTTGATTTATTTATACTAGACTGTTCTGTGTTTATTCCCTCCTCTATCTGGTTTTTTTGTTTACTGTAATTTTTGTAATGAAATGTAAAAAAGAAAGTATTTTGTCTGGTTTGTATTATGTGAGCTTTCACAATTTTTTTCCATTTTCTTGAAGTTATTACAAGTTAATTTTGTGCATCACTTTGTCAAGTACTGGTTCCTATGTTGTTTTGTCAAGTATTTTCTTGAAGTTATTGTTTGCAGAAGAATGTATGAAAAATAAAAATAAAAATAAATCAAAAAGAATTCAATAAAGACACCATGAATTGCATCATAATTCATTACAAGAAAAATCAAACAACAAATAACTACAAACGAACAACAGCCATCGATTTCGTGACGCACGAAGAAGCATCCAAATCGTGCGCAACCCTATTCCTCGAAATATGACTCCACCCATTCCCATTCCCAACTCCGCAAGTATCAAACAACGTCACGAAATCCAAAACCTGTCCGAAAATCTTAAACATTTCAACCCCGAAAACGAACTCTCCATCACAAACAAACGCAGCATTCCAATCCATCGGTGCGTCCGGGTGCACCGAAACTTCCCTCCAAGCAAAGCACGCGAGATCCATCTCCCAAAGCTTCCTCACCGCTTTATTCCTCCTCCCAATCTCACCATCTCCCTCACACCAAGAAACAGAGAGCATAAAAATCCGATCTTTACACGTGATCACCTTCGGATAGTACTCATGCACGCGTGGCGGTATAGGGCCCGTTTGGATTCTCACCCAATAACCCTTTTCGATGTCGTATCCAGCTAGCTTATCGGTTTCCGAATAAACGTAGAAACTCCCACGACAAACAGCCCCCGAACAAGCCACACCGAAATCGAGAGGCAGCCTCTGTATTTCGGACCATTTATTCGAAACGGGGTCGTAAATTTCGCCCGAGTCTAGTGGCTCGTCCCATGCCCCAAGTCCTCCGACTGCAATCATTACAAACATTCGATTATCTTTACTCGAAGAGCTTCCATTTTTTTGCCTTACGAGCTTTATTGGCTTGACGTTTTCTTCAAGAGAGTGCCTGGACTGTCTTCTAACCGAAAGCCTGTGTGGATCTTCGTACACATCGGATACACCGCCTGTTCTTGGTCGGTAAAAATGTCTTTCCGATCGGTTTTGTTGGTTTCTGGATAATGACAAACAATCTTGATTGACTTCTGAAGTACCCAAAACAGGCGATGACCTGGCGTACTTCATGGAAGCGGATTTACGCCACGACTTGTTCATGGGACTAAAGACCAAAACGCCCTTGTGCGTCTTGAATGAGCTCCGATCGACTCGTCCGAAGTTCGTCAAGCTAGAGCAGCCCCCGACAACATATACATCTTCCTTAATGCTTGCAACGGAAAACAGAAACCTCCCTTTAATTATGGGAGAATCTATTTTGTGCCATCGGTTTAGTGACACATCCAGTACGTGTATCTCTCCCGAGCAAAACCCGTCTTTTACGAAACCGAAGAGAAACAGCCACGAGGTTTGGAACAAACCCTCTCTCCTAATCTGCATAAAACGAGGTGTGGTAGTCATGTTTCTCCATTTCTTGCATACGAGACGAGCGTTCATCAGACTTGCCATTGGGAGCCTAACCAAACACATTTCAAGAATATCGTCCGGAAGAATTACGTTCATGCCATTGCTTTGTGGTTGAACCGGGATATGTGTTAGGAACTTTCTGTTGTTCCTCCGAAAGAATTTCTCCCTCATACCGTGAGAGAAGCAGTTGACAGTTGCGTCGTCTTTTCCGCACATTGTAGTATTGTAACTTTTTCCATCTTCGCTTGCACTCGATCTTCTTCTAATGCTCGGATCTCCCAACTCTTCGCACATGTCGGCACCCACTTTGCAGCCTCCGCCTCTGCCGTAAAGTGTAAGGCATCTCAAAGAAACACCACTCATTTCATCTTCTTTAGAACCTTCTTCGTTTTTATGACTTTTTCTTTTCAATTTTTGGCTCATGCTTCTTACAAGACGCTTCGAAACGCTCAATTCTTCTTCTGGTAATCTTTGAGAGGCCATTCCCGTGTCCTATTTGTTTACGACATGTTAAAACACGAGCCTCCTAGCAATCCGGGTAATGCCAAATTGGATGTTTTTACATTCACCTACATGAACATTTTGAAGTGAACTTAGGCCACATTCATAATATCGACGGTAACAGACACAATAAGAACTCTTTTTTCCAGATTATTCTGCTACCTGAAATTTAGAGATACATGTGTATAAAGAATGTCTTATCTAATTGGTGGTTCGATCTCGACGGGCTTTGTTGAAATGAAAATTAAGACGATTTTAGGGTTCATCTGCGTATCCTTTTTTCAGTAAGCATCTAAAAATGGAAGTGTTGGAGCAAAATAGATCTACCAATTGATGCGAGTAAGCTTTGATTTAACAATGATAAAGTGTTCAAGCAAAAACCCACTCTAGAGAAAGAAAAAAAACACACACACGCAATCAATCAATCAAGAAATCAAACTACAGATCTACCAATCCGACAAAACCCTGATCAAATTCAAGAATGCGCTAAACATGTAAGAACAACATATACATATACATACATACATACATACATACATACATACATATATGCAAGAAAAACGGAAAGGCAGAAACAGAAACCAAACCATTTACAGCTGCAAAATCACTAACCAGAGGTAAATAGAGAGAGCCCATCTGAGAAATCACTCCAGAAAATACAAGGAGATGCAATCTGCATATAAAAATCAAATCTTAAACCTTCTTCACATATTAAAATCAACCAATGGTTGTGGTGTGAACATGGAAAACCGAACAAACGAATAAAAAAAAGAAAAATTATATGCCTTGGGAATAAATTTAATTACATGATGGGCATTATCTTTTGTTTCTTTCCTTTACATTTGGTCGGGAATTCTTTCTTTCTTTCCTTTTTTTTTTTTTGGGTTAAAGAAAGTGAAGTGATGACACGACCAACCTTTCCTTTTCTTGAATTCTTCAGTGATATATATATCATATATGTATTATGTATATATTTCTTTTTTTTTTTTTAAGATATGTATATATTTCTCTCTCTGCCCTTTTTGTTTTTCTATGTTTTTCTTTTTTATTTGTTGAATTTGTTTTATAGTTTCCACTTTTATATGTTTGTGGATGAAATCATTAAATTTGATAGTCCCACATTAGCTTTTCCTTTTATGCTGATCATCATTTCACCCTTTGTTCCATCATTTCCCCTAATCTCTACCCATTTTTCTGCATATTATAATAATAATATTAATTAAAAAAATGGTATTTATTTGCAAAATTATGTCATTTATAATTTTTTTTCCTGACATATTCGATTAGAAAAAATCTGGAATTCATGGCACCATAATTAAAGGTATTTTATGGCTTTAACTGCGAACATGTTAGAAGAGGCCCTATTCTCCTTAGAAATAATAAATAATAAATAAATAAAATACGAACACGATGAATATTTAAATTGGTGAATTAGGTAGGTAGAAGATGGGTCCATTTAATGACTTGTTCTTAGTGCTTAATTTAGTGTAATTTATTTATAGATGGCGACTTCAATTCTTTTCACCAAATTTTTGGCTCTATTGTTTTAGTATTTCCAATGAAACATCCATATCAATTACAAAATCATTATCGTTTTATCAATAAAATTATGATTTTAATTAAAAATAATACTTTGTTTTCCCAATTTTACCCTTTGCATACAATGACAGGATTAATCAAGCAAGAAAAAATGTATACAGCTAATGCTCTATACACATAACCATAAAATCATCCTCAACATATTAATAAAATGTAAAAAAAAAAAAAAAAAAAAAAAAAAAACTAACACATAAAATTCATCGAAAAATCGATACAACACTTAACGAAAAAACCTCCTCACTAATTACCTTCCAAAACACCTTTAAGAAGATTAAGCCCTTCTGCAGAAATACTCCTCCGAACCCTGCTCGGAGCAATCTCAATCCGAGGCGGAGGGTCCATCGAGAAACAAATAACCAAAACGGTTAAATTGTCGCACGTATTTCTCTTAAGCGCCTCTCTAACAAGTTCCCTCGAGCATCGTTCCGGGTCGTTATGTAGCATCAATTCTTTCCTAGCCATAGTGACGGCGCATTGGCTACTCATAACATCCCATAAACCATCGCACCCTATAATCAAGAACTCGTCATCCTCCGTTAAAAAAGTCTCCTGCAATTCCGGCTCGGCGCTTAGAGGGCAAGCCGACCCTTTCGACCCTTTCATATGCCAGTCACCTAAAGCACGCGAAACCGACAGCTGTCCGTTTAGGTACCCGTCATATATCGCTCCTCCTAGTTTTTCGATTCTGAGTTTTTCCGATGTGTAGTTAGGTTTGTGGTCTTTCGATAGTTCGACTGCTTTGCCTCGTTTACCGAGCACCGCTCTGCAGTCTCCAGCATTTGCCACTACCATTTTTCTGCAGAGATTAAGAATCGTATTAAGACAGTAATCATTCATATTTAATATTTATATTTCGGTTATTCAAATACCTTCCGGATAGGAAAGCGGTTAAGGCGGTTGTTCCGGAAGATATGTCGAGTGAGCTGTCGTCGGCGAATGCGTAGTCGGCCTTTTGAAATGCATTCTTGATTGCTTTTTCCAAACAATTGGGGAAAAACGAGTTCTCGATTATGAATTTGAGGATGTTGTTTCTGATGAAATATGCTGCGTCGGAACCTCCATGACCATCGAACACCTGCTTAACATACAACATGAATCAGTAAAGCAAACATCGATCATATGAAAAAATAAACGATACGTAATTAATTAATTATTCGGCGAAGAATATATTAACGGGATCAAAATTACGTACCCCATAGAAAGCTCCGTGTGTCGGGAAATTGGCATTGGCAATATCGCCTAAATGTTGAGTCAAATTATCGATGCAGATATGTTCGTCTTCCATGTATGGTTTCGGTCCTTTTTCAGCACAGCTTCCGGATCGAAAAACAGGTATATAGTTCGATAATAAATCCGTCGGCGACTTAATTCCAGTGATGCCAACACACGAATCCTTCAAAGCATAAATATATACCATAAATAAAGAAAAAATAATAACTTCAACTCAGCATTGAAAACCACAATCTAAGATCAAGTGGCAATCATGTAATTACTCGATAAAACTGAAAGAATTATTACACGGAGAAGAATCTAACTCACCAGTTCCGAGGGCGACAGGAACGAAGTGGTGCTGATAGAATGCCGTACGACCGAAATATGACGTGGCGGTTTACCATTCACCGTCTGTTTCGATTCCTCCGAATTTTCGGATATTTCGTCTTTCACAAGAGTAAGATCGCTTCTATCGTTGCCAAATCCACATTCTACATTATTAGCGAACGGATGCGAAAAATCGGTAGCAGTAGCCATACTTAGTTTTGCAAAAGCATCAACCCTAAGTTTCTTCAACAAAGATCAACCACTAAAATGAAACCCAACTTTCAACGATAAATTCCGAAATTGGAATATTCGGCTTGATCAAATATCAACCAACTGCTATGAATTGCTAAAAAAAATACCTATAATCAATAAGAACCCTTTTATTCCTTACCAACACTAAAAAAAATTCAAAAAAAAAATCCCTCAATTCTCCAGCAGGATGAAATTCCAATCAATTAAAAACATCCGACTCTGCAAAACTAGCCCTAACCCTAGATCAAATCCATGATACCAAAATTATTAAATTCCACCAAGCTCAGAAGATTCCCCCAAAGCCAAAATTCAGGAACCAATGGATGCAATTAAACAAAAAATTACGAAAAAAATACAGAATAAAATGAAAATAGAAGCAGTTTATGATTAAATGCGCAGCTTCGGATGATCCCTCTTTGTTTTATCTCACTATACAAAATACGAATTTTTTTTATTTTTTTGCAGAAAATCCCTTTTGAAAGAGGAAAAAGAAGAGAATAAAAACAGAGGTAGTAAATTTGTTTGGGAAGGAAAAATTGTGATGCGGTTGGTTTCGACCGGCGATTGTAGGTAAAATAGATGTACTTTACCGACACGTGACGTGTATTGGTTGGTTAGTTGGTAGATGGGAGACTGCAATTGCTTCCCAGCCGTCGGATTAAGTAATTGACCGGTAGGATTTAATTGCCTTTTGCGGTTTTGAGAGGACGGCCGTTGAAAACCGCGGCAGATTTTCGGGACACGTGTCGTGTTTTGGTTGGATGGTTTTCCGGCTAAGGTAAAAGGACTTTCCTCTTTTTTCTTCGTCACTTGCTAAAAATAGAATATTTTGCCTTCTCAAGAGTTTGACCTATTATTATCTTATTAATTTTTATTTTTTTTTAAAATAAATAAAAAATTATGAAGATAACTCCTGCATTTCAAATTCACTTGAATAACTATCTCAAAACTGTGAAAATTAACATGAATCAATGAAACAAAGCAAAGTAAGAAGTCAACAAATTTCAAGGGTCAAAACTATCTCAACAGTGTAACAAATGCGAAGAAATCGAACCTAGCAAACACGAATATCGACCAACAGAACAAAAAGATCAAGAAACGATCCGTATTTATTTCTTGCACAAATCATCTCAATTCGGAAACCCCTTTCACCGTATAAATCAATATCGTAAAACGTTCAATACATACGAGTTACGACCACATTGTAGCCACCCGCAAATTACCTATTAATACTAGCCACTTCATTAGCCAGATCACACTCTCCACAAACATTAAGACGTTCGATTATATTCTCGGCGCAGGTAGATTTCAGGCGAATTCTCCCCTCTACCATAACGCTAACAATCCTCGCAGCTTCTACGAAACAATTCTCTTCACAAAGCCCTGCCAATAAATTCGAGTAAACATCCGAATGAACAGCTACCAAATTTCCCGACTTCTCAAGCGCATCAAACACAAGAAACCCATCCATCACCCTTCCCTCCAAAACCATCGTTCTAATAATATTACTCGACGCCAAACCATTAGGTCTCATTCCACGAGCCATCATCTTACTAAAAATATTCTCCGACTCGTTTTTCTTGCCAGCTCGCATTAGTGACATCACAAGCAAACTATACAGCTCATCATTCTCAACTCCTCCACCTCCTTCACTAAATCTATTAACCACCCCACAAGCCTCCTCCACATGCCCTTGTTTGCAGAGCCCGTCGAGAATTGCGGCAAACGTCACTATATTCGGTTTGATTCTTGACTCATCCATTCGATCCAAGATCTTTAACGCCTCCTTCGCCCTCCCCTTTTCGACAAAGCCCTTTATCATCGTTGTGTACGTTACAACATTCGGCTTGCAATCTCCGTCTTCTTTCTCCATCCCACATAAAAGCTCCGACGCCATATCCAAATTCCCGTGAGTACAAATCCCATCAAGAATTGTCGAGTAGACAACCGCATTCGCCACACAGCCGTGCCCTTTCATAAGCTTAATCAATCCAAAAGCATCCTCCAATCTCCCTGCATCACAAAACCCTTTAATAATCGAAACGTAGGTAACCATATCAGGATAAAGATCGATTAAACCCATCTCCCTCATCAATCCCAAAGCCTCGTCTAACTGACTCTTCTCCACAAGCAACCTAATTACAAGATTGTACGACACCGTATCGGGCCTGCAGTTAAATTCCTTCATTTTTCTCAAAACCAATAATCCCAATTTCGCGTCTTTCGCTGCTCTACACAAATTCAAAACAACCTTAAACATTTTGATGCTAACAACAAAACCTTCAGCCATATATCCATCAATGACATCGACGATAATTCGGGGGTTCTGCTCGACATCGAGCAATTTACAAGCTTTGTTGTACATGTATGAAGTGTGCCTGTGGTTGGGGTGAAGGCCAGCCCAAATGAAGAACCTGATACCTAATTGAGGTTTATCGATAGCGCACCTTTCTACCACTTGTGCCACGCAGAGGGAATCCAGCTTGGCTTTCACTGTGTTGAGGGTTTTCTCGACGTGCGTTTGATCTTTCCCCAAATGAATCAGAAATTGCTCGGCTGCGATCGAAGAACAAGTGCTGAAAAGGGGGTATTTTTTGAGTGAATAATTAGGGTTTTTAGCAGCTATTAACAGGGAAGAATGCCGAATGGCTGACGCGGAAATTGGCATTTTTTTTTAAATCGAATTGAATTTGTACGAAGAGATAGGGTTTTTATGAGCTTATGAATCCGAAAGCTTGACAACCACCGAGTTATAATCCATATCTGAAACCTCCGTTGGTAGGAAAAACTCCGCCACGATTACAATTTCCAGTTCCGATTTTATTTTTTTTTTTCTCTGACTCGATCTAAGAAATTCCGCCGCTGAAGAAGAGCAAAAGGTTTTTCTAAAGAGGTGGTAGTGAGGGAAAACGGTTGCGGCGGCGGCGGCGGCGGCGGCCGTGGGCGGGTCGGCACAATGGAGTAGGTAGTATTTTTGGCTAAATATAAGAGTAAAAAGTCAATTTTGTACATCACCGGATTTAAAAATAAATACACTAATTTATTTATTTTAAATTAACTATTAATAATATCATTTAATTTAATTTACCCGGTGAAAAAAAATCTAATTACAAAATGTTAAAACTTGAATTTCAATTAATTTATTGATTTTTTTTTTAATATGTTTGCTATTTTGTGGTGATAATTAGTTAAAATGTAAATTTAATATTTCTTCACATTAAAAAGTCAAATTTCTGAATTGAACCAAAATATTGTTATTCTATAAATTACAACATCAATATTCGATGAAAATATCATACATATATAAACTACATTATGATTAAAAACATCGTACTAAACAACCGATAATCAATGTTGATCGGATGATTTTACGAAAGAAAAGTCGACGTTATGAGAATCCGTATTTGTTTGCATCAGATGATTGTCAAGTACCGACGAAGGTGTCGGTTCATGTTTGCCTCGATTCGAATTAGACTCGAGTTCGGAAAGCTCCGTGTCGGATATGTAAGACCTGGCCGGAGAGAGGTCGGCCAAGCTCTCAGAATCCGTCGCCGGAGCAGTGGAGGAGCGGCGGTTGTAGTGGTGGAGCAAGTGGAGTGGGGAGGTTGCTCGAGACGGAGTTGTATCCCCACTCGTATAAGAAGCATCGACTTTGCGCAGTTTCTTCCTTTGCTTTGCAGCTTGGTGCCATTTCTTTAGGGCTTTTGCAGTTTGTTCCTCAAATATTGATTTCTTCATATGTGACCCCATCTATATTTACATATTAACCATGTAATTAATTAATTAAACACTCAATTAGTTTGTTGTTTTAAATTTACTGATTTTATAATTTATTAAGGCCTCGTTTGGTTGGCAAGATAAGATTAGCCAAGATAAGATTAAATAATCTAATGAGACCCAATTATTTTATTGGAGCTTGAAAGGTGCAACAAAAAAAACTCATTAAAAGGCAAGATAAGGCAAGATAAGCCATGATTATATAATTTTGGCGGGTCGACCCGGCAAGTTATTGAGGATACCAAACATCAAATTAAGTCCAACTATTTAGTTAATCATGGCTTATCTTGGCAACCAAACGGGGCCTTAAGTATTTAACAATGCGCCCGTTCGTCTACACACAAAAACTCACACGTCTATATTACTAGTACTTTCATAAAAAAAAAATTTATGAAGTAAAACAAATTCGAATAGGCGGAAATTGGAATTTGAAATGAAAATATTATGTGAAAATAAAATATATAAAAGAAATCAGATTGAGATCGAGGATTTTTTTTTGAAAGTTTGTTCCGATTTCACCCCTACGTTTAGGTGAACTACTTTAAATTTATGAAAATAAATAAATATATATATATATATATATATATTACCTGTGTTACCAAGGCATAGAGTGGGAATGTAATATAGCTGCACAAGATTTGGAGGGCCACTCCTAAAAATACTCTAACCAAAACCATATGAAGTTTCTCATGGAAGCATGTTGTAATTCCAAACTCATACTGCAATAATCATAAAAAAATTAAAAAATTAAAAATTAAAGAAATAATAATAATTATAAATTGTATTTCGGATCATCACTTACCCATTTCCATAAAAAATAAGCCATTTGGTATGCATTCTGCAAATAAAATAAAAGAGATTAATGAATATATGTGAAACGGGCCCTTACATAAAATAAAGCCCAATTAAAAATAAGAGAAAAGCCCGAACCTGAAATAGGGTGAAATGTATGAGAAAAAGAATCCACTGTGGCCGATTGAACCAAAAGAAGTTGTTAGTGGGCTCCACAAGTGGAGCTCCTCTCACCACAGCCGTCCGATCTTGAATTTGTTGAGCCATCTCAACGATCACCAGTTCTAGTTTAGTGCCCACCAACACTATTATCTGACCACCAAAATAGTTTTTATTTAATAAATCTTTTTTTACTGGTGCATATTTTTATTTGAGACTTACAATAACTGGAATTAATGTAATCCATGCCAGTGTGTGCCATCCTGCATAATTTAATTATTAAATTTAATAAATTATTATAATATTCAAATTTATGCATAACTCCATTTTTATTTTATTAACTTTTTATTTTTGGTGAAAGAAATACTTACTGTAAATGTTGAGGAATAAAAACATTATAGCAAAGAACCACAAGGGAATACTGCATAACAATAATACATACAAAATAATTAAATATATTAAATTATTATTATTAATTTAGAGAAATATAAAATTAGAAAAGTATAAAAAATAATTATTAATAAATTAAGGGAGAGGCTAAAACAAATACTGATTTTTTCTTATTTCAATACCAACAACATAAAAAAAATTTAGATAATAAATAGATAATGACAATATTATCCTTAATGAAAATCAATATCACTCACAAAATTTGTGTGGCATTGATTTTATTAAGGGTATTAACGTCATTAGCTATAATTTTTTTATTTTTCTATTAGTGTATTGAAGTGAGAAAAAAACAGTTTTTGTTTTAGCCGTTCCCATTAATTAATTAATTACGCATACCTTATTCCCAATACAGATTTGTAATCATCCTCCATGGATCTTTTTATGTATTTGTGGAAGTCAAATTTAGTATTTGGAGCCAAATGGGCCTGCATGTTGTTAAAAGGCCCAATCCAAATTGAGATGATTTTAATACAATATAAGCTGGTAAAAAAAGTTCATAAGATGTTTAATAGCTTATAAGCACTTCCAAAGTTTTTGGTAAGTTTTCTTACAAAGATCTTAAGAGTTCAAAAAATAAGGTGTATGAGAGTTTTTTCCTTTTTTTTTTAAGATCTTATAATTAATAAAAACAGTTTATATAGTCATTATCCAAACAGTTTAAAAATTAAATATAAAAATAAGTTGAAACAACTTATTAGCTCTTAAAACAGCTTATGTGATGTGAGAGCTTATCAAATGTTTAAAATAAGTTTAGCCAAACGGACTCCGGAAACTTACGTTAATAAATCCATTGCGGATGGCTATATAATCGACCTTAGAAATCGACCCGAAAAATTGCCGGAAAAATGCTACCTGTTGCATATTCAGAATAAAATAAAATGTAATATAAAAAAATTATGCAAAATAAATAAATAAATAATAATATTGTCTTACAATCCATTTAAGCACAGGAGTGCTGTAGATTCCGGTGTGACGCCTGACGAAGGAGGTTTGATGAGCAAACCTAAATCTAGCTGGATCTGTTAAATCAATTAATTAAACCTTTTTTAAATCTTAAACAAATATTTTTTATTTTATTTTATTTTTTATTTATACGTAAAAAGAGTAGTTAAGAAAAATAAAAAAAATTACCGTTTGTAAATTCATATTCCAAGGAGGTGGTCTCCAATTCCCAGGCCTTCCACTTCTTCATCTGAGTAATTAACATCAATATTCAATATTGTTTTTTTTCTTCTATTTATTTATTTGTACGAAATAATTTGTTTTGTGTGAAATAAAATAAAACCAATTAAAGAATTAATTAGTTAAATTAATTACCTTGGCATTTCCTAATACCATGAGAGTAACACTGTAAAAAACATGCATAACTGCCAGCACAAATATGAATATGTGAAGCTGGTGAACTCCTGAATATGAAATCAATGACACTTTCCCCTGCTTATTTTATTCCAACCAAATTAAACTAAAAATTAAAAATTATTAATCCATCAAAATTAAATAAAAGAATAATTAAAATTCATGAAAATATACTTTTGCACCACAGTAGTCATAATTATCAGTTCCAGCAGCCAAAGATCTACGCCACATCATTCGATCCTCATCGTACGAGAACAATTTTCTCTTCCCATTTTGCCCCTCATCGTCGTTTTCCACTTCCTTATCGCACGGAAGCCATTTATTCCCAAGCTTTTCAGGCACGCATATTTTTGTGATGTACGTCGTTCCGACGGTAAGAAGTAAAGAAATAAATCCCAACAGCATCAATTCTATTTTGTTAAAAATAATTTAATTAGTAAAAAAAATGATGTTCATAAAAATTAAAAAAAAAATTAAAAAAAAATTGTAACCTGCTTTAATCTTTTCAAGGGCTTCGATCATGGACTTCTTATCGCGTTTCTTGAACCACTTTGCAAGTGATTCGATTCCGTGTTCGATGGCAACAGAAATAATTACGAAAACGGCACAGACGATCGCAACTGCCCATGTCGAGGTTTGTTCTAGGGACCTTTCTCCTGAACTTGCACCACCAGCCATGGTTAGATAGATAGATAGATAGATAGATAAAATTAATTAGATGAATTAAGAAGAGATTAATTAGTGTTAATTGATGGTGCAATAATTATAACATAGTATTAAGAAAGATTGACTTGGTCTGGGAATTAAATCTTGTCATTTACTACATTGTTGTTACTATGTTGATTAATTATGATGAAATTAATCAAAGACTTTTGTCTTAAGCAGAACAAGAGTAAAAATAGTGATCACTTGTGAGTCAAGAATATACTAGCCGGCCGTCTGTATATATGTGTTGTATGTATATATTAATTAATTAATGTGACAAATTGGAGAATGAAAATATAATTATATAGTATATATACTTTTGTCTAAAAATGGTTTAGTTACAATACCTTTCACAACTCCATTGTACAATACAATAGAATATTCTGAAAAATCGGGAATCGGAATGTTCTATTGGGATATTTTCGGATCGGAATTGGCGGAATTCGAAAATATGTAGAAATTTGACTTGGAACAAAATTAATTAAAATTTTAGATAAAAACTAAATTTTGGATAATACAACTCAAATTTTAAATGTGAAAGTAATGGATTTTATAATAGGAAAAATATAGTGTGTATCCCTTAAGTTTGTACTGATTTCACATTTGGTCCTCCATGTTCACAAAAAAAATATTTGGTCATTTCTGTCAATTTTTCGTTAAAACTAATGGAATCAAGTGTGTGCCTATCACGTGGTCTTAACTAACGGACTGACGGTAAATTGACGAAAATGATCAAAAGGGTTAAATTATTGGAACATGAATGACAAAATGTGTTTTTTGTTAACATGGAGGACCAAATATAAAATCGAAGCAAACTTGAGGGGTGAAAACTGTAATTTCCCATTTTATAATGTATTGAAGTCGCGTTTTGAGAAAACGAGTATAAAGGAAACAAAACAGAGATAAAAACAGAAAAGGATAAAACGCGTGTTTGCCGCTTGGCTTCTTCGATTTCATCGACACAAGAAGAGAGAGAAAATACGAAAACAAGATTTACGTTGTTTCGCACACTCACTGTGTTTTTTTCTTCTCGAATTTCTCGCACTTGTTCAATCCACCATTTTTCTCTCTCTCTGAAATCTCTGCAGGATGACGGCTCTGTGCAAGACTGTTGTGATTCCAAGGAGCCCCACAACCCATTTTTCTTCTGGTAATATTTTCATCGAATCTGATGATTTGCTTAAATGCCCATTTTAGGTTTAATTTCTTGCTTCTTCAACTCGCTAGACTATATCCCTGACAATTGAAATTGGGGTTTATTGAAACGCATTTGTATATAAGAAGAATCAGAGCTTTTTTTTTCTCATTTTCTAACTGTGATGAATTGCTGTTCATGAGTTGTCTGAACTGATAGGGTGGTTTACAGCTCGTTCACATGGTGTTTGATGAATTGTCTGAATGGGATTCTGCTGTATGCAGGCCTATTTTGTGGATGAACATCTAATTGCATTCACAGTAAAATTTATTCATGCTTGTTACTGTAATCTTAGTCACTGAGCTATAGAGTATGTAAGCCGAAAATAAGGTCTCGTATGGAAATTATATATTCTCGAGTTTCCAAAATGCAGATCTGTGGATTTCCAAGAACAAAGAACTCGATATAAAAATTATTTCTCTCGAAGTACTGGAAAGGAAAATGCATTTGCTAGTAAAATACATAAGATCACTGTCTTCTGTCTTCGGTGCATCTAGGTATCTGTGTCTCGATGAGAGATTATTACGAATACGGAAACAACTTCTTTTGCTGATGACCTACATGTCAGAAACGCATTCTCAATTCAAAATTTCTTAGTGATTGTGCCTTTAACGATTCTCATTTCAAATATGCAATGAAAAGAATATCGTTTTCCGTTTTGGTGTAGGCTCTTCTTTCAAGTCAGAGCAAGATGTGGTGTCAACCAAACTGGCCTTCAGTTCAAAGGGAACGAGATCATCGGCCCAGAGGAGAGCTCTCACCATTCAAGCAAGTTATAGGTACTTAAATTTTATTGAATGCAACGTGGACATGCTATAATATGTTCGAAAAACAGAGCTACAAATGTACGGTTCAAACCTAGATATATATAAGTATAACATTCTGCAGTTCTCTATACGAGTTAGTTTCTAATCTTGGATAAATACGAGCTGCATTGAATTTGAAATGACGATTTAAATAGAATGCGGTTCCTAGCAAAAGGTTTCAATAATCAAGAGAAGACTTTTGACTTTTTTTCTTTCGCAAGCACTTACTTGAAATCTCGTGTATTTATGCATTTGATATTTCGATGGCAGTGATGGTGGAAGGTCATCAGGCAGCACGAGCATCTTTGTCGGTGGCTTTGTTTTAGGTGGATTAATCGTCGGCACACTCGGCTGTGTTTATGCTCCTCAGGTGATTTAAAAAATAAGAACCTCCGGCATGCAGTTTTATCATATTACAAAACGACTTTTTTTGTCTGATTTTCTTGCTATTCAATTAACAGATAAGCAAGGCTTTAACTGGAGCCGACAAAAAGGATCTCATGAAAAAGCTGCCCAAATTTATCTACGACGAAGAAAAGGCTTTAGAGGTACACAAATTTATCGACCATTTTTTTAGAAGTTATGGATTGTGTTAATTGATATAGAAAAGAAAATATTTTTGATTAATATTTCTTGCTCCATAACTACTAACAGAAGCAACGCAAGAAACTGGCGGAGAAAATCGAACAGCTCAACTCTGCTATTGATAACGTGTCCAATCAGTTGCGATCGGACGAAGCACCAAATGGAGCGGCAGTGAGTTCAGATGACATTGAAGCTCTCATTTAAGGTTCTTGATTTTCAGCAGTTATTAGACAATCTTTTAATGTATTGCCACTTAATTCAGATGATAATCTTCACTGCTCAAATTCGGTTTTTCAGACTATAAATAAGTACTTGGATAATGTTTGTGAAAAATTGTGACAAGTTCAATTTGAAGTGGGAATTCAACTAGATTGCAAACTACTGTGAATCGGAAGAATCAAATCGGAATTAGTAATTTCAGAAGAAAAAAACTACAATTTTTTTTGGGCAGCGAAAAGTTAATTTCAATTCCGTTCCAAGAAAAAACTTCATAAAAATAGGAATTAAATTGAAAAAAATGTTCCAAAATTGGAAATTTCTTCTTTGGATTTGCGGAATTTAGAGTTTTTTATTAGTCATTTATAATATAAAATAAAATATTGTTATTCACTTATAACTAGTTTCAAATACGAAGCACCGATTCAGAATTGGACAACCTTAATTCTCACACCCATTCGGCAAAAGAAAAAAAGGCACCAACTTGAAATCAAATGTTGTAACCATTCACTAAAAAAAACAGCCTATAAGAAAAAAGTATAAGTGCCCTCCAACAGACTAAAGTCAAACGCTTTATTTCGCCTTTGCATTTATCAAAAAAAAGGAAGAAGAAGAAAAAATGGCAAGAAAAAGAAGTTGGATTACTGTAGTTGCTGCAATCGCGATTTCCGTGGCGGCGGCGGCGCTGATGGCGGTGGTGGAAGCGGAGGAGAAAAACTCCGACGCATATTGCATAACGGAGTGTTGTTACTCGAACTGCACGCGCGTGATAAAAATTTGCACGTGGGGCGAGTGCAAGACGGAAAGCGTGTTTGCTTGTGCAGAGCGTTTTTGTAAGAAAAGCGTTAGATAAGAAGAGTGATTCTGTATAGCAACTTATTTAATTAGCGGATCAACATAGATTAATTCTGAATATTACGAAAAAACCCACAGCCTTTTCTTGTAGTTGTATTATTCATTAGTATTTTAATTTACGCAATGTTTTCTTGCTTCATAATTAAATACAAATGAATTTGAATATTAAATTCAAGTATATTAAATTATTTCTTTTGAGAAACTATTCACAAAAAAATGCTATAATAAATATATATTTATAGATAATTAAAATAGTATTTAATATTACTTTTTACGGTAAATTACAAAAATCTCCCTGAACTTAGGCTAAATAACGAAAAACACTCCACACCTACCCGTTTGTAAAAAACGGGTGGATGGAGAAGTGCGTGAGAGTGAATACAGAAGAAGAAGAAGAAGCAAAATAGAAGTGAAACTTTTTTTTTAAATTTTTTAAATGATGGAATTAAAAACAAGAAGAGATTGAATTAATAAAGTAAATAAAAAAAGTATGGACCGAGTAAAATATAGAAAACTATAGACCCGGGTTGACCCCGATTGAACTGGTCGAATCGTAACCTGGTTTTATGTCCGGTCCGATTCCGACAACAATGTAACCTACCTGCTTACCTAAGGAGTTGCTGCAGTCCGAGGAAGGTCTGTTTGAACTCACTATAGAGGCGAAGATCTTTTTTGCGTTGAGGGGGGCATTCTTGTAAAAGAGTCTCCACATCTTTCCCATAAGACACGTTTGCCAATGTAGGTACATACCCATAGAAATTCTGATTCCAATCCGCCCACCCTCCCACTTTCCCGCCAGTTTCTGTCCATTCCCGCCTTTTCAAATTATACATCCAAACACCCCCTCCGTCAACCATCACCCTCAGGTGTAGGAACACCTGCTCCCCGTCGAAGTACACCGGCACCCCGTCCCTCAGCACGTTGTTCTTCTCACGCTCGCACATGTTCGGGATCCTGTGCGCTAGCCTCCACTTGCCCTTACGGTGGTCGTGCGTGTGCACCACGATCTCTTCCGGCAATACGTACACGAAGTGGAGCGACCCCTTCGCGAACCCGAACCACTTGTCTACCCGTTTGTGGAACCCGTAGGGTTTGTGTTTTCGGATCGGCCCGTTTATGATTCTCGCTCGTGGGCGTAAACTGGCCGGAGGCTTACGTCGTCGTGCGCGCATGTGAATTGCGCGCTCGTGCAATTAAACTCAACCGCCGATTCGACCATCTCGCCCCCGGAGGGGACAGCCACCGTGAAACGCATAACCGTTCCGCGGTGTTCGGCGATCACTACCTTGAAGGAGGGGGAGGAGGACGGGTCCGCCGCCGGAAAGTCGACTGCGAGGCCGACGCTAGCGTGCTGGCTTGGAATGTTGTAACCGAGAAACATGTTTCCGCCGGTGAGCGGGTTGAGGACGAAATAGTGGGAGGGTTTCAGACGGAGGAGAAAGACCCCGTTGCACGATGCCATGATCGAAGCCTCGGCTGCCACGTTTATGGAAGCCGACGCCGCCGGAGAATTGAGTACGGTGAAAAGCATGGCCTGGAAGGCCGAGCAGTGGAAGATGATAATCCAGCCGGAGGATGGCGCCGCCGAAGCCGACTCGGATGATAGGAGCGCGTGTTTGCGTGCGAAACTCGGATCGGTGATGTAGCTTCTGAAGTTTTTGCTGACACACGAGTACTGGAGTGCGTTCCTCAGGGGTAGTAGTTTGATGATCTCGAAGACGAGATCCTCCGGCAGCTCCGGCAGCTCCGCGGCCGCGTGTTTGCCCAGAGATATTCCGCGATTGTATTCCTCATTCTGGAGATGATTTTTTATTTAATTTTTTTTATTCAGAGAGGTTTATGATTCCATGTATTCTGTACAATGTTTATATATACATTGTAGGTGGATTGGAATACATTGTAAATATGTATTTACTCTTTATAATTATATTGGCTTTCCAATTTAATTTAAATTAATATTTGATAATTCAATATTTTGCAAACTTAATAGAATCTTGCTAATCCCAACTATATTAATTTATATAAAGTTTAACTATAGCTACAATTAAAATCATACGAAAGAGTTGTGCCATCTTTTTATGTATATTTTTTTTACTTGAATATGTAATCGATGATTGCGAAAATCAGTTAATTATTAATTGTTTTGGACAATTGCGAAGATGAGTTAATTATTATTTGTTTTGGACGATTGCGAAAGTGAATTTGGACCGATGTTGTTTTTCATCCAATATCTTAAATTATATTAGCTTTATATTATCATTTTTAATTTGTATCATGCTTTGTTGAACGTTCTTTTTATATTTTCTTTTACTTGAATATGGAATCAACAAAGAATAGTAAAGTAAGTTATTTTAATGGTGTCTTAAATTTATTTCGGTAGAAATTTCAACATAACTTTCTTTAGGTAAAATTGAAACCCTTCAGGTATCAAAAGTAAATAAATTTTATTTATTCGCAAAAAAATTAGAAACATGGCAAATTGCTTGCACCAAAAGGCGAAATACCTTGCTGCATAATCAATATATTAATTCATTCATGAATAAAAATGTATCTAATCTACATACACAAGTATACAACAATTAAAAACATGTTGATACTAATTAGGATTAATTAGAACACCTAAGAACACTTTGCATTGCATAGAAACTAACATTTGCCCATTGAAATCTCTTCCAATGCTCGTTCGAAACGCTAGCCAAGGTCGGAATAAACTCGAAAAAAACTTCGTCGCCACACCCCACTTTTCCCTTCTTCTCCCACTTACCACTACAATGCACGTAAATCCTTTTTCCGAGTCGGACAAACAATCGTTGCCCGTCGAATAACACCGGGGTTCCATGATTATTAATCACGGCCCGAGGATTATATATATTACCAATCTTGTGAGACACACGCCACCTGTCGTTGGCGTAATCGTGTTTATAAACCACGATTACTTCCGGTGAGCCGTGAACGAATTGGAGTGAGCCTTGAGCAACTCCGAACCATTTGCCGCCTTCGCCATCGGCGGCGGCGTCTTTATTTAAGGATCCGTTCTTTAACGGCCCGTCCGTGATTCTCGGTTTCTCCTTTACGACATTGAAGGAAACAATGCTTTCCGCGTCGTCTCCGAGCCAGTGGACGCAACCGTGTGCGTATACCGGCCGGATACTCCGGTCGGCCATACGGGCGAAGTTCTTGCACTTGAAAACCACCTCCGGTTTCACCACCGTGGCGGGATATCCGGCGGGGATGGGGGCGCCGGAGTGGACGACCACGGCGAATCTCAGGGTGCTCCAGTACCTTGTAGGGTTAGGGTTTACATCAAATGTCACCAATTTGAACTGAAATTTACTGCTCAGCGAGATAGGGTTGACCAAGTCAACGGCCAGGGCTATGTCCTGGGAGCGGCCGATGCGGTGGTCGACGACCGTCGCTCCGCCGGTGATGGGGTTCAATACGTGGTACTCGTTGTAGCAGTCGATCCGGGCGAGGAGGACGCCGTTGCAGGAGGCAAGGATTGAGATCCCGATGGGTAGGGCCGTGGATATCGGATCCGACCCGGATAACGGGTCGATTCTGGTGAAGGATCTGGAATTTACGGCCGGGCAGTGGAATACGGTCGGATTGGACGACCGGAGGGCGTGGAGACGGCCGAATTTTGCGGTGGAGATGATTCCGTTGTAATTCTTGCTGAGGAGTTTGCACCGGACGGCGGATTTTAGAGGTAATCGGGAGATGATTCTGAGAATGAGATCGTCGCTTAGCTTCGCCATTGTTGCGAGTTCTGTTAGCTCTCCACAATTGTTGGTTACTAGGGTTTTGTGTGTGTGTTTTTTGTGCGTGTTTTGCGACTGTGTGGGATTAATGATAGGGATGAAGAGACGTAGTATTTATCACTGATTAAAAAAGAGAGACGTAGTATATATGGACACGTGTGCGTTAATAGGGAACAAATGGGCTAAATATTACAAAAATCATATACTTAAATGTGGGCCAACAATTATGGCAACCTTTTAATTGTTATTATTATTTTTATTAAATCGATGCTAAAATAATTTCGAGTCAAAGTAGAAGAGGTAAATCGATGAATTGAGAGTAGAAGGGGGTAAAGTGATATCGAATCAAAGTACACGGTGCTAAATCGATGCAATTAATAGTACAAGAGGTAAAGTGGAATTTACCATTTTTCTAATTGTTATTATTATATTTATCTCCTATTTTTCAGTCTATTTTTCTCTAATTCTTCTTTACTTTATTTATTTAAAAATCAATTTAATATCATAACAATTAAATGTATATAATTTTTGTACATATTAAGTTTTTATTATTAAATTTGTATAAATATTGATGTTCTTACTGATATCACTAATAAATTTTATTATAATTGTAATTTTCATGTATTAAACTTATTTGTTTTCACTTTTGAAATGTTCGTGAAAAATGCTAGTAATTATTAAAAAGGGCCTTGGCCAAGAAAAAGTATATATTAAAAAAAAAACTATTGATTTCCAATTTGATGAAATGTAATAAGGGTTAGTTGAAATAATAAATCCCAAATTAAAAGACCTACTAATTAATCTCTACCTCCCTTTCAACGGTCAACGAATCTCCGTAGTCCGTACAATCCCGGTTCAATTCAGTTGAAACGACCTCGAACCGGTCACCCCTGTTTTCTTCAAACCAGAGTTCTCCTGGCATTCATATTCATCAAACGTTAAACCCAAGGAGAGGGGAACTTTAATTAGTTAATTCTTTTTCTTCTTTTTTATTTTTATTTTTTTCCCTCTTCTCTTTCTTTTTTGATAGATATTAATCTGCAAAAAGAAAGAGAGGGGAAAACAAAAATGGCCGGAGGAGGAACCCACGGTTCGAGGGAGCTCGACCAGACTCCGACATGGGCCGTTTCCTTCGTTTGCTCCGTCATCGTTATTATTTCCATCATTTTGGAAAAAACCCTTCATAAAATCAGAGAGGTATTTTTATTCGTTTTCACAATTTTTTAATTTAGATTTGTCTTCAAGAACGAAAATCGGAATGTAGGAATTACATTTTTTTTTTCGGAATTTTCGTGACGAAAATTTAACATGGCATATAATTTCATTTAATCGTAATTTCGCGATCGTTTACTAAATCTTGTAGAGTTTATCAAGGAGAAGAAAGTTCGCTTTAGTCGAAGCTCTGGAGAAGATTAAATCAGGTGAGACGATTATTGCATCCATACGTAACATTTCGTTTAAGCATAATTAAAAAAGTCCACTAATCACGAGTTTCCGTAATTACATATGTAATCACCCGGTGGCAGAGCTTATGATTCTGGGGTTTATTTCGTTACTTCTGACATTCGGACAAAACTACATAACACGAATCTGCATTCCCGTAAGAATAGCGAATACTATGTTGCCATGCGCACATTTGAAACGACATTTCCATGAAAAAGATAAAGATCACCACCACCGAAGGCTTCTGTGGTACGAACATCGAATCTTGGCCGCCGATAGTCCAACCAGATCATGCAAAAGAGTTCGTTAATTTATTCTTACAAAAATCATCGATTAGTTAATCATGTTTTATCACGCATCTTATGTTTTTTTTTCTTTTTTCTTTGAATATATGTAATAGGGTCATATACCTATTATATCTGTCAATGGTCTACATCAGCTCCACATCTTCATATTCTTTCTTGCTATATTCCACGTCTTTTATAGCGCTATAACGATGATGCTCGGCAGGATGAAGGTATTTTTCAATTTTCGTATTTCATAATTATATATAATTTTTTTTCCTGATATACTATTGTGGGGCCGCAGATTCGTGAATGGAAAGAATGGGAACGAGAGATTGCAAATAATACTAACGAATCCATTGGTACGTATTGTTCTCGTAATTTTTTGTTTGTTTTGGCTCGAAAAGATAAATAATATTAGTGTTTGTTTTCGTACAAAAAGATTCTGCTCAGTTTAGGCTTACGCACGAGGATTCGTTTGTGAAAGGGCATACTAGTCCATGGACAAAACACCCTGTCCTTTTCTACATTGTAAGTATAATCAAGACAGTATAAATTAAATTTTAGTACATTCAAGAAACTAGTTTTGATATATATATATATTAATATACGCGAATACGTTAGGCTTGCTTTTTCCGGCACATGTTATGGTCGGTTCGCAGAGCCGACTACTTGACCCTGCGAAACGGGTTCATCTCAGTAAGTACTTTAACTACATTGAATATTTATATAGATAAAATAACGATACATTTAAATTAACGCGACGCGAACAAATTTAGGTGCATTTGGCCCCGGGAACTAAGTTCAACTTTCAGAAGTACATCAAAAGATCATTAGAAGATGACTTCAAAGTGATCGTC
The DNA here is from genome assembly GCF_056151865.1 of Erythranthe guttata. Classification (NCBI taxonomy): domain Eukaryota; kingdom Viridiplantae; phylum Streptophyta; class Magnoliopsida; order Lamiales; family Phrymaceae; genus Erythranthe; species Erythranthe guttata. The sequence continues at coordinate 24,650,430 of NC_142546.1, forward strand.
GGAATCCCGTATGCAATTTCTTTCCCGCCTCTCTCTTAAAATATATTAATTCTTAATATTCTTGTCTGAAAAAAGAAAAACTTAATATATTTTCTTGATTATACTCTCTCAGGCCTCTTTTATGGACTGCTGCAGTCGTATATCTGCTAGTGAACGTTAATGGTTATTCTCGTAATTCCTCCCATTTCGATTAAAAAATGTGAAGCATCTTTTAATAAAAGTTTATTATTAAAATTTTTAATCTTGCATTTTCGACTTGATCAGGATCTCAAGCTATGTTTTGGCTGTCAGTTATGCCCCTAGTGGTACGATTATCTTTAATTTCGTCGCATTATATTCACAAATTAAATTAATTAATTAAATAGTGGAAATTAAGACAAGAAAAAACTGATTCTTGATATGGGTAAAGATAATTTTAGCAGTAGGCACAAAGCTACAATCGATCATAACTCGAATGGCAATCGAGATTCAAGAAAGGCATGCGGTAGTTCAAGGGATTCCACTCGTGCAAGTCTCGGACGAGCATTTTTGGTTTAATTGGCCTGAGTTAGTTCTTCATCTCATCCATCTTACCCTCTTCCAGGTCCAAAATTGCTACTTCCACTCCACACTCCTTTTTTTTCTCTTCTCGATATTTATATATAGAACCATATGCATGTATGCATTCTTAATTCGCTTTCGTGTTGCTTCTACTGATTTTACAGAATGCATTTGAGATAACTTATTTCATCTGGATAACGGTAACGAAGTTCGCTTCCGAATTTACCCTTTATCTTCTATATCACGGCTATCAAATTAATTACAAAAAATAATAATGCATTTCTTTTTTAAATATGCAGTATGAATTTGGGTTGTATTCTTGCTTCCATAGCTTTTTCCTTCTAGCCGTTATTAGAATCTGTATTGGGTAAACACTTTTAAATTTTGTGTGTATTTATTTATTTATTATATATATATATATAATTTTATATTTTTAAACATGAAGAAAGTCATTTATTTTGTATTTGCAGGATTGGAGTTCAGTTTTTGTGCAGCTACATTACCCTTCCACTCTATGCACTTGTGACACAGGTACAACTCAAAGAATCTCTATACTCTCAACCGACAAAATGACCATTCTGCCCCTATGCGTCGTTTTTCGTTGTTCTTGAATTTTGCCATTTTATTTATTATACGGCAAAAAAAAAAAAATTCAGATGGGATCGCATATGAAGGCGGCAATTTTTGATGAGCAAACTTCGAGGGCGTTAATGAACTGGCATAAAAAAGCAAAGAAAAAGAAAGAAGGTTCCCAGGGACGGGCCCGCAAATTAGGAGGAAGCCGCGAAAATTCACCGGAGAAAGATTCTCCGGCTGCCACCGAACCGACGGACGAGACTCCTCCGGCCACCGGAGAAGATACATCTTCATGACATTCAAAACAAGGAGAGACTTTAAATAGTAGATTGATAAAATTCTTGTTTTCGATATATTATAGCATACACATTAATTTTTGTTAGTGGAAAAAGAAATTATTTTTTGAATTTAAATTTCTCTTTATTAAATGTAGAAAATAGATAGACATTAATATTAATATATTATACATAATTTTCAAGAAAAATAAGGAAAGACAATTTCCATAAGGAGTTTTTGGTAATTTAAAGTACAATAAATTGAAGGGCTAAATACAGTTTCCACCCTTAAAGTATAGGGTTGGTAACACTTACCCCCTTAAAGTTACAAATGTAACACTTACCCCCCTCATTAATGAATTTAATGATATAAAACTTTGACTTTGAATGATGTGACATTTTTTCTTCATAAATTATCCTTCTAGCTATTATATTGATGCATATATAATAATATATTTTCAATAATATTTCAAAAACTAAATTTTATTAAAATATAATAATTATTAAAAAAATATTTTGATTTATGTTTAACTTCACATTTTAATTACTATAGACCCTAATATAAATAAAAATCTCAATATTTTAAAAAATATATAAAATACGTTAAACATTTGCAAGAAAAAAAAATATTTTCAAGACTTAAACGTCTAATTTTTTTTATAATAATTATTCATTTGAAATTTTATTTCAGTTACTTAAATTGCAATAAAAAAATATTTCAATATTTAGACGTTTAAATTATAATTTCTTATTAACTTTTGAATACATTTTGTGATTCTCAGAGGAAAAAGTGAGATGATTATATTAGAGTCATATACGCATTAAAATAACTATATAAACTATATAATCATAATTAAAATTTGTTAGCTACAAATGAACGCAATGTAAAACAAAAATGAAACTAAAATTCAATTTGTTTCATTCATAAATTTACAATATTAAAATAATAAAATTAAGTTTTTGCAAAGTTGCCGATTTTTTTATTATTACATATTCATTATTTATACAATGGCTAGAAGGACAATTTGGGAAGAAAAAATGCCACATCATTCAAAAGTCAAAATTTGGCCTTTAGATTCATTAATGAGGGGGGTAAGTGTTACATTTGTAACTTTAAGGGGGTAAGTGTTACCACCCCTATACTTTAAGGGTGGCAACTGTATTTAGCCCTAAATTGAATATTCGGCCAAACGCGGTCTTATAGTCCAAAACCCCTAAAGAAACCCTTAATTCCCCTTTGCACTCTCTTTCGCGCTCCCCGATTCCAAATCCTAGGGTTTCTCAGAAACCCCATCTCCCTTCTTCACTTCACTTCTTCGGAGCTCACCAATTCTTCAATCACCATGTACTTGTACAGCCTAACTCTTCAAAAAGCCACCGGAATCATTTGCGCCATCAACGGCAACTTCTCCGGCGGTAAATCCCAAGAAATAGTTGTCGCGCGTGGCAAAGTTCTCGATCTACTCCGCCCCGACGAAAATGGTAAGCTCCAATCCCTTCTATCTGTCGAAATCTTCGGCGCCATTCGCTCCTTGGCTCAATTTCGCCTCACCGGCGCACAGAAAGACTACATCGTTGTCGGCTCAGATTCCGGGCGCATTGTTATCCTCGAATACAATAAGGAAAAGAACACCTTCGAAAAAATTCACCAGGAAACTTTTGGTAAATCTGGGTGCCGGAGGATTGTCCCTGGTCAATACTTGGCCGTTGACCCCAAGGGTAGGGCTGTAATGATTGGTGCTTGCGAGAAGCAGAAGCTCGTTTATGTTCTGAACAGGGACACTTCAGCTAGGTTGACTATTTCCTCGCCTCTCGAGGCACATAAGAGCCACACTATAGTTTATTCGATTTGTGGGGTTGATTGTGGGTTCGACAACCCTATATTTGCAGCAATTGAGTTGGATTATTCCGAGGCTGACCAGGATCCCACTGGACAGGCAGCCAACGAGGCGCAGAAGCTATTGACCTTTTATGAATTGGATTTGGGTCTTAACCATGTTTCGAGGAAATGGTCCGAGCAGGTTGATAATGGTGCTAACTTGCTTGTGACTGTGCCTGGTGGTGGAGATGGACCGAGTGGTGTGCTCGTTTGTGCGGAAAATTTTGTTATATATAAGAATCAAGGGCATCCAGATGTAAGAGCGGTTATTCCGAGACGAGAGGACCTGCCAGCTGAGCGTGGGGTGTTGATTGTCTCTGCTGCCATGCATAAGCAGAAAACCATGTTTTTCTTTCTTCTGCAAACTGAGTATGGTGATATTTTTAGAGTGACGTTGGACCACGATAATGATAGAGTGAAAGAGTTGAAGATCAAGTATTTTGATACTATTCCTGTGACTTCTTCACTATGTGTGCTGAAGTCGGGGTTCCTTTTTGCCGCGTCAGAGTTTGGGAACCATGCCTTGTATCAGTTTCAGGCTATAGGAGATGATCCAGATGTAGAGGCCTCGTCGGCTACACTGATGGAAACCGAAGAAGGTTTTCAACCTGTTTTTTTCCAGCCGAGGAAACTGAAGAATCTAGTCAGGATTGACCAGGTTGAGAGCTTGATGTCGATGATGGATATGAAAGTTTCAAACCTCTTTGAAGAAGAAACCCCTCAGATATTTACACTTTGCGGACGTGGTCCTCGTTCATCTCTCCGGATATTGAGGCCAGGTTTAGCTATCAGTGAAATGGCAGTGTCACAGTTACCTGGTGTTCCAAGTGCTGTCTGGACAGTGAAAAAGAATGTCAACGATGAATTTGATGCTTATATTGTCGTTTCTTTCGCAAATGCCACTCTTGTGCTTTCCATCGGTGAGACTGTTGAAGAAGTTAGTGATAGTGGATTTCTCGACACAACACCTTCCCTCTCCGTGTCTTTGATTGGGGATGACTCTCTAATGCAAGTCCATCCAAGCGGGATTAGACATATCAGAGAAGACGGGCGTATTAACGAGTGGAGAACTCCTGGGAAGAGAACGATTGTTAAGGTTGGGTCTAATAGACTTCAGGTTGTCATTGCTCTGAGTGGTGGGGAGCTTATATATTTTGAAGTTGATATGACTGGGCAGCTGATGGAGGTTGAGAAGCATGAAATGTCAGGAGATGTTGCCTGTTTGGATATTGCCCCTGTCCCTGAAGGAAGACAGAGATCACGGTTCCTTGCCGTTGGATCTTACGACAATACTATCCGCATCTTATCTTTGGATCCTGATGATTGTATGCAGATTCTTAGCCTGCAAAGTGTTTCTTCTCCTCCTGAGTCTCTCCTCTTTCTTGAAGTCCAGGCTTCTATTGGAGGGGAGGATGGAGCAGATCACCCTGCCAGCCTCTTTCTTAATGCTGGTCTACAAAATGGTGTCTTATTCAGGACAGTAGTGGATATGGTGACTGGTCAGCTTTCAGATGCCCGCTCTCGGTTCTTAGGACTCAGAGCACCGAAGCTCTTCTCTATTGCTGTGAGAGGGCGAAGGGCTATGCTTTGCTTGTCAAGTAGACCTTGGCTCGGTTATATACACCAAGGACACTTCCTCCTGACACCTCTGTCGTACGAGACTCTTGAATTTGCTGCTTCATTTTCATCAGATCAGTGTGCAGAAGGTGTTGTTGCTGTTGCTGGTGATGCTTTAAGGGTTTTCACCATTGAGAGACTGGGAGAATCGTTTAACGAAACTGCTATACCTTTGAGGTATACCCCGAGAAAGTTTGTACTTCACCCCAAACGCAAGCTGTTGGTAACAATTGAGAGTGACCAGGGAGCATTTACTGCAGAAGAGCGTGAAGCTGCGAAAAAAGAATCATTTGAAGCGGCTGGAATGGGAGAAAATGGGAACGCAAATCAGATAGAGAATGGTGACGATGAGGATAACAGTGATCCGCTTTCCGATGAACAGTATGGTTATCCAAAGGCAGAGTCGGGAAAGTGGGTTTCTTGCATCAGAGTTCTGGATCCAAGGACAGCACAAACGACCTGTCTACTGGAGCTTCAGGACAATGAAGCTGCCTTCAGCATGTGCACTGTAAATTTTCATGATAAGGAGTATGGAACTCTTTTAGCAGTTGGTACAGCAAAGGGCCTGCAGTTTTGGCCCAAAAGATCCTTTGAGGCTGGATTTATCCATATATATAGGTTTAAGGAAGATGGAAAGGTCCTTGAACTTCTGCACAAGACTCAAGTGGAAGGTGTTCCTCTTGCGTTGTGCCAATTCCAAGGGAGATTGCTAGCTGGGATAGGACCAATACTCAGATTGTATGATTTGGGGAAAAGGAGGTTGCTGAGGAAGTGTGAGAATAAGCTGTTTCCGAACTCTATCACCTCTATCCACACTTACCGTGATCGGATCTTCGTTGGTGATATGCAAGAGGTAAGTCCTCTGAGCATATAGCTTATTAATGTTTGCCACTGTTAATAGTTTTAGGGCTTTGATGCGAATGGACACATCTTTTTCCTTATTTTGACTAAATCATTGTTAAAATGATTTGAAAATGATTTTTGAGCTTCCATTTTTATGCATTTTGCGACGTTTTAATGTTAGATTTTCCTGTCATGAGCAATTGATGGAATTTGAGGATAAAATATTTTGGAAATTTTCATTTTTGTTTTGCACATATTTTCACTCTGAGTAAAAGTTCTGAAAACTTTCCTTTTCGGTTAACGAAGTCTTTTTTTTAAATGTTGGGTGAAACTAGTGAGATATCCCAGAGAGTGGTATCAATCATTAGAAGCAAACATAGTTTACAGAAGGTTTGCGGAAGCATTGACCTACTATAAAGTTAGCAGTGGTTCCTAATTTAGTTTGTGCAGTATGTTAATATCAATTGATATTGCGTGTTTGTAATCTGAAAACTTATGTGGATTGGTTTTTGTTTATATTTTGTCACAGTCGTTCCACTACTGCAAGTACAGACGTGATGAAAACCAGCTGTACATATTTGCGGATGACACTGTTCCAAGATGGCTCACTGCAGCACACCACATAGACTTTGACACAATGGCAGGCACAGACAAATTCGGAAACGTTTTCTTCGTACGGTTACCACAGGATGTGTCAGACGAGATCGAAGAAGATCCAACTGGTGGTAAGATTAAATGGGAGCAAGGGAAGTTAAATGGGGCTCCAAACAAAGTAGAGGAGATAGTCCAATTCCACGTCGGTGATGTTGTCAGTTGCTTGTATAAGGCAACTCTGATTCCAGGCGGTGGAGAGTGCATTTTATACGGAACTGTAATGGGCAGTTTGGGCGCCTTTCTTCCATTCGCTTCGCGTGATGATGTTGACTTTTTCTCCCATTTGGAGATGCACATGAGGCAGGAGCATCCACCTTTATGTGGCAGAGATCACATGGCCTACAGATCTTCCTATTTCCCTGTGAAGGTCAGTTACCTCTATTTTTTATTATATTTAACATAATGTCTTGGGTATTACATATTCAAGTTATCGGGTTCTTTCGATAATTAACATATCAGGGTTTTTTTTTAATTTTTTTTTGGGGTTGCTGTGGGAACGAGGGCATTTTGTATTTTGGATACAGAAATAAATTAGTGAACTATCCATAAAGCTGATTCTGATTGTCTGTGTTTCCGACAGATGATGGTTTCATTATTTCTTGTAGATTCGAGGATGGTGTCTTGGTAGACTAAAACATGACTATGAATGTCTTTGAGGGGCTAATATTATCTGAGTCTATAGCAATTGAAATTGGATGCAGCTTTGACTAATATTGACTTTTTTTTTCTTCATAAATATTACATTAGAAGTATCTTGATTTTTATTTGCGATGGCTGATGATATGAAGGTTTGCGACGATTTTGCAGGATGTGATTGATGGAGATTTGTGTGAGCAGTTCCCAACTTTGCCAATGGATATGCAACGTAAAATCGCGGATGAGCTGGATAGAACTCCTGGGGAGATTTTGAAGAAACTGGAAGAGATAAGGAATAAAATAATTTGAGGTAAATGCTCTTGGCAATGGAAAAAGTTTTCCGAACCATTGAATTTGGATTATCTGTGACTTTTTAAATTAGTATTTTGTCTTCTAATTATTTGGTTACAGATTTATGTATCGTTCCTTTGGTGTAATAGTTCACTGTTTTCCGTGTATCAAGTTTCGGCATGACATTTAGTTGCTATATCATTTTGATACAGGTTATTACTCGTGTGCTTCTTCTGTTCATTGATTTGAAATATGACAGACATGGCGAAAGTGTTATAACCGGATTGTGCCATATGTTTCATAGAAGTAAGATGTTTCGTATATAAACAACACACATTAGATAGATCAATTTCGAAAGTTGGCTATGCTCTTGCTAGTTATCCGTGTTAACCGAAAAAACCTGTGCAGAACCGGTCTCCAAACGAAAGCGTGGCATGGAAGAGACAATGTAAGAAAACAGGGAAGTGGATGTTGTAGCTCCAACTTGCTTAGCAACGGATTAATATATATTATGCCTTTTTCTTTTTCTTTTTTTTTCTTCTTTTTTGCGTGTGTAATTTAAGGTAGTGTAATTGCTCTCTCAGTTGACTAGTCAACCATAGACTAATATATTTATTTTGAACTTATTTTTCTCTACAAGTTACAATTTGAGAGTTTTCTTGTGTAAATTTTCACAATCAGAGTTTCTTTGATTTATTAATAATAAAAAGAATCGAAAACTTTGAAATCACATACAAAAAACTCAGGAGTGAAATAAACTTTGAACTCCAAAAATTCAGTTACTTAGTACAATTATTTGAAGCTAAATAATTAATAAAATTTATTTATTTATTCTAATAGTATTCAATTTATTTTTTATTAATTGAATAGTTAAAAGAAAAAAAAAATTGAATTGAAATATTACAAAGACAATTTTTTTCTAGCTGACTTACGTTTTTTTTTTTTTTTTTCGTTTTTCCTTTTCTCTCTCCTTTTCTTAATATATATATTTTTGTTAATTAATTGTTAATTATTATTTATATATATATATATATATATATATATATATATATATATATATATATATATATATATATATATATATATATATATATATATATATATATATATATATAGTGTCTCATGCATGCGTTAATTATTTTGCACCCACCCCAAGCCCTTGTTCCCTTTTTATTGTCCTTGTCTATTTCTTCTTTCCATCTACATCACCCAGCCTCCGTCCCGACTAGAGATTTTCTTCAAAATATCTACAAAAAAAATTAAGTAAGTTGTCATTGCAATATATATTTTTTAATATATTTTTTTCCTTAATTGTTTGTATGTAAAAATCTAATTAGCATTGGTGGTGAGTAAATAGAATTCCATTTTGATTCAGCTGCTTCGCAGATTTAGAATTAAAATAAAATTGAATCCTCTTGTCTGTTTCTAATAGATCCACCTATCGCGTCTTTATATATCATGAATCTCCTTTGACAAAGATTTAATTTTTTTTGGGGGTGAAATTTCGAGGTTATTAATTGAGATCAATTCTCATCTCTCCTTTATAAAGATTGGATTTTTTTTGGGGTGAAATTTCGAGGTTATTAATTGAGATCAATTCTCATCTCTCCTTGATAAAGACTGGATTTGTATCGCAGAGAATGGGAAAACGAATCAAGAGACAGAGCATCAACCACGAAGTTCCTGAAGAAATAATCGAGGAAATATTGACGAATTTGCCGGTGAAATCCCTGATTAGATTCAAGTGTGTTTCGAAACAATGGCGCTCTGTTATCTCCAGCAAAAGTTTTATCCAAGAGCATCTCAAGAAATCGATGCAATTCAACCGTCAACACCTCATCTATAGCTCTTTCGACACTAACCCTAACAACCGTAGCTCTGGTGGATTTGATTATACCCGTCAGCGTCTACGGTCATGTTCTCTTAACTATTTTCTCCATGAACCAAAAAAGGGTTGTTCCAAGATCACAACATTGGATAATCATCCCGGAAACCCTGATTTATTCAGCCAGAACATGAAAGGTTGTATTATTTGTCCGCCGAGTATATGCATTCGGATCATAGGTTCATGTAATGGGCTAGTACTCGTCACCTTTAACTTTAAAGATATATTTCTTTGGAACCTTTCAACAAGAAAATTCAAGTCTATTCCAACTACATATTTTCCAAAAAAATCATTGTTCCACAAATTCCAATACGGTTTCGGGTACGATGATTCTACCGATGACTACAAGATTGTTTGCACTTCCTTCTGTGCGGAACCCTATCAGACAAAGATTTACAGTCTCAAGACCGATTCTTGGAAGAGAATCGAGCATTGGGTGTTGGTAGTGAAGGCATATTTGTGAAAGGAAAGTTTTATTGGGAAACCGTGGATTGGAAAGCAGCGGAGAAGTGTGATCGCTGGAAAATTGTTTCTCTTAGTTTTGTGGAAGAAAAGTTTGAATTTGTGGCTCGACCTAAACACTTTTTGGAGTATGAGTTTAATGCACGCACGAGTTCTGCAAGTTTTGGGAGGCTATCTTAGTTTCGTCGGTATTAGTAGTACATTGGATGTAAATATATGGGTTATGAACAAGTACAGTGAGGCAAATCAAGAAACATGGACTAAGATTTGGACACTTTCTGATTTTTGTCATCCGAAGAGGTATAACAATGGTCCAAGACCAAAGCCAATATGGATGAACAAGAATGGGGATATTGGAGTGGCTTTTGGTGAATCGATTATTGTTGTTTATAATTACAAAAGCAAGTCGCGCATGTACCGAGTTGATGAAATAATATTAGCAAGCAATATTTACGTTGAAAGCTTAGTTTCTCCATTTGGTGATCAAGATCTTCCCCAATGATTATCATACTCATATATAGTGGGGACTACGATGCTACATATTATTTTGATCAACGATAATGGTAAACACAATTAAATATTCGTTAAACATAATTTAATATTCGATTGCATTATTAAATATTCGTTAAATACTATTTACCCTCACTGTTGGTGTTGTCCTCTTCCTCATTATCCGACTCCCGATTCATCACTAGCCTCGGTGTCGCCATATTCCTCCTCCTAAGTCAAAGTTTACAAAAAAGAAATATTTTAAACTCTCGATAATTAAAATACTCGGTAAACAAACTCACCTCGTTAATGTTGTTTTCCGCTTGTTCCTCTATCTCGTCCAACTCTGTATCTTCTTCATCCTCCTATACCAAAGTTTATTGTCAACGGGAATACAAAATTCTCCATAATCGACTACAATAATTAAATAATCGGTAAACATAACTCACCTCGCTAGTATCGATTTCCTCTTTTTCCTCTACCTCATCAAACTCCGATGTCGAGTCATGCCCCTATATCAAAGTTTACGATAAAACATTGTCAACACGAATACAAAAATCTCCATAAATCTCCATAATCGATTGCATATTATTTAAACACTTCGTAAACATAACTCACATCTGTAGCATCGTATTCCTCTTGTTCCTCCTCCTCATCGATTTCCGAGTTTGGTTCATACTCCTGTATCAAAGTTTACAACGAAATATTGTTAACACGAATACAAAACTCTCCATAATCTTGCATATTTAAATACTCGTTAAATCGCCAGTATTGTTTTTCTCTTTTTCCTCATCATCATCACTCTCGGAGATTGATTCATCGTCCTATATCAAAGTTTAGAATAAAATATTTTCAACGTGAATACGAAGTCACGATAATTGACTACGTAACTAAATTCTTGGTAAAAACAATTATCCTCGCTAGAGTTGTCTTCCTCTTCATCATTCGGGTAAAATATCAAGCTTGGTTCGTCACCATCACCTTCAGCCTATAAAATATGCCATAAAACCATTTAAGCAAGTTGGCATATTATTTTGATCAACGAGAATGGTAAACACAAATAAATATTCGTTAAACATAATTTAATATTCGATTGCATTATTAAATATTCGTTAAATACTATTTACCCTCACTATTGGTGTTGTCCTCTTCCTCATTATCCGACTCCCGATTCATCACTAGCCTCGGTGTCGCCATATTCCTCCTCCTAAGTCAAAGTTTATAAAAAAGAAATATTTTAAACTCTCGATAATTAAAATACTCGGTAAACAAACTCACCTCGTTAATGTTGTTTTCCGCTTGTTCCTATTCCTCGTCCAACTCTGTATCTTCTTCATCCTCCTATACCAAAGTTTATTGTCAACGGGAATACAAAATTCTCCATAATCGTCTACAATAATTAAATAATCGGTAAACATAACTCACCTCGCTAGTATCGATTTCCTCTTTTTCCTCTACCTCATCAAACTCCGAGGTCGAGTCATGCCCCTATATCAAAGTTCACGATAAAACATTGTCAACACGAATACAAAAATCTCCATAAATCTCCATAATCGATTGCATATTATTTAAACACTTCGTAAACATAACTCACATCTGTAGCATCGTATTCCTCTTGTTCCTCCTCCTCATCGATTTCCGAGTTTGGTTCATACTCCTGTATCAAAGTTTACAACGAAATATTGTTAACACGAATACAAAACTCTACATAATCTTGCATATTTAAATACTCGTTAAATCGCCAGTATTGTTTTTCTCTTTTTCCTCATCATCATCACTCTCGGAGATTGATTCATCGTCCTATATCAAAGTTTAGAATAAAATATTTTCAACGTGAATACGAAGTCACGATAATTGACTACGTAACTAAATTCTTGGTAAAAACAATTAACCTCGCTAGAGTTGTCTTGGTCTTCATCATTCGGGTAAAATATCAAGCTTGGTTCGTCACCATCACCTTCAGCCTATAAAATATGCCATAAAACCATTTAAGCAAGTTGGCATATTATTTTGATCAACGAGAATGGTAAACACAAATAAATATTCGTTAAACATAATTTAATATTCGATTGCATTATTAAATATTCGTTAAATACTATTTACCCTCACTATTGGTGTTGTCCTCTTCCTCATTATCCGACTCCCGATTCATCACTAGCCTCGGTGTCGCCATATTCCTCCTCCTAAGTCAAAGTTTACAAAAAAGAAATATTTTAAACTCTCGATAATTAAAATACTCGGTAAACAAACTCACCTCGTTAATGTTGTTTTCCGCTTGTTCCTATTCCTCGTCCAACTCTGTATCTTCTTCATCCTCCTATACCAAAGTTTATTGTCAACGGGAATACAAAATTCTCCATAATCGTCTACAATAATTAAATAATCGGTAAACATAACTCACCTCGCTAGTATCGATTTCCTCTTTTTCCTCTACCTCATCAAACTCCGAGGTCGAGTCATGCCCCTATATCAAAGTTCACGATAAAACATTGTCAACACGAATACAAAAATCTCCATAAATCTCCATAATCGATTGCATATTATTTAAACACTTCGTAAACATAACTCACATCTGTAGCATCGTATTCCTCTTGTTCATCCTCCTCATCGATTTCCGAGTTTGGTTCATACTCCTGTATCAAAGTTTACAACGAAATATTGTTAACACGAATACAAAACTCTACATAATCTTGCATATTTAAATACTCGTTAAATCGCCAGTATTGTTTTTCTCTTTTTCCTCATCATCATCACTCTCGGAGATTGATTCATCGTCCTATATCAAAGTTTAGAATAAAATATTTTCAACGTGAATACGAAGTCACGATAATTGACTACGTAACTAAATTCTTGGTAAAAACAATTATCCTCGCTAGAGTTGTCTTGCTCTTCATCATTCGGGTAAAATATCAAGCTTGGTTCATCACCATCACCTTCAGCCTATAAAATATGCCATAAAACCATTTGAGCAAGTTGGCATATTATTTTGATCAACGAGAATGGTAAACACAAATAAATATTCGTTAAACATAATTTAATATTCGATTGCATTATTAAATATTCGTTAAATACTATTTACCCTCACTATTGGTGTTGTCCTCTTCCTCATTATCCGACTCCCGATTCATCACTAGCCTCGGTGTCGCCATATTCCTCCTCCTAAGTCAAAGTTTACAAAAAAGAAATATTTTAAACTCTCGATAATTAAAATACTCGGTAAACAAACTCACCTCGTTAATGTTGTTTTCCGCTTGTTCCTATTCCTCGTCCAACTCTGTATCTTCTTCATCCTCCTATACCAAAGTTTATTGTCAACGGGAATACAAAATTCTCCATAATCGTCTACAATAATTAAATAATCGGTAAACATAACTCACCTCGCTAGTATCGATTTCCTCTTTTTCCCCTACCTCATCAAACTCCGAGGTCGAGTCATGCCCCTATATCAAAGTTCACGATAAAACATTGTCAACACGAATACAAAAATCTCCATAAATCTCCATAATCGATTGCATATTATTTAAACACTTCGTAAACATAACTCACATCTGTAGCATCGTATTCCTCTTGTTCCTCCTCCTCATCGATTTCCGAGTTTGGTTCATACTCCTGTATCAAAGTTTACAACGAAATATTGTTAACACGAATACAAAACTCTACATAATCTTGCATATTTAAATACTCGTTAAATCGCCAGTATTGTTTTTCTCTTTTTCCTCATCATCATCACTCTCGGAGATTGATTCATCGTCCTATATCAAAGTTTAGAATAAAATATTTTCAACGTGAATACGAAGTCACGATAATTGACTACGTAACTAAATTCTTGGTAAAAACAATTATCCTCGCTAGAGTTGTCTTCCTCTTCATCATTCGGGTAAAATATCAAGCTTGGTTCGTCACCATCACCTTCAGCCTATAAAATATGCCATAAAACTATTTAAGCAAGTTGGCATATTATTTTGATCAACGAGAATGGTAAACACAATTAAATATTCGTTAAACATAATTTAATATTCGATTGCATTATTAAATATTCGTTAAATACAATTTACCCTCACTATTGGTGTTGTCCTCTTCCTCATTATCCGACTCCTGATTCATCACTAGCCTCGTTGTCGCCATATTCCTTCTCATAAGTCAAAGTTTACAAAAAAGAAATATTTTAAACTCTCGATAATTAAAATACTCGGTAAACAAACTCACCTCGTTAATGTTGTTTTACGCTTGTTCCTCTTCCTCGTCCAACTCTATATCTTCTTCATCCTCCTATACCAAAGTTTATTGTCAACGGGAATACAAAATTCTCCATAATCGACTACAATAATTAAATAATCGGTAAACATAACTCACCTCGCTAGTATCGATTTCCTCTTTTTCCTCTACCTCATCAAACTCCGAGGTCGAGTCATGCCCCTATATCAAAGTTTACGATAAAACATTGTCAACACGAATACAAAAATCTCCATAAATCTCCATAATCGATTGCATATTATTTAAACACTTCGTAAACATAACTCACCTCTGTAGCATCGTATTCCTGTTGTTCCTCCTTTTCATCGATTTCCGAGTTTGGTTCATACTCCTGTATCACAGTTTACAACGAAATATTGTTAACACGAATACAAAACTCTCCATAATCTTGCATATTTAAATACTCGTTAAATCGTCAGTATTGTTTCTCTCTTTTTCCTCATCATCATCACTCTCGGAGATTGATTCATCGTCCTATATCAAAGTTTAGAATAAAATATTTTCAACGTGAATACGAAGTCACGATAATTGACTACGTAACTAAATTCTTGGTACCTCGCTAGAGTTGTCTTGGTCTTCATCATTCGGGTAAAATATCAAGCTTGGTTCGTCACCATCACCTTCAGCCTATAAAATATGCCATAAAGCCATTTAAGCAAGTTGGCATATTATTTTTATCAAATAAACACAACAATTAGAATATCTAATAATAAATTATTTAATAATAAGTTATATTAAAAAAAGTGCATACAGTTGAAATTAGTTAGATCCAATTTTCAATTTAATTTATATGTGTTCCATTTTATTCTAGTATCTTGATATATTTTATTGTCACGATAGAAGACAATTTGTAAAACCGAGTAGAAATTCAGAACACAAGGATAATTGACATTTTGCATCCATCAATTAGCTTAGGTGTGTTTGCAAAAATATAATTTTTAACGCTTTGCAAAAATATAATTTTTAAGACAGTAGCACACTAATTTATCAAACCCTCAATATTAATTTTTAGTTGCATGAGATAATTTTTTTTTTAACAGAAATGGTGCCAATTATAACAAAAAAAAAATATTAAAAAAAATATTGTGAATTTATAAAATTTTAAAACTCATGTTGAAGATGAATAGAGAGATCCTTAACTAACCTCTTCATCATCATCGGCTCCATCATCGGCTCCATCACCGGGCTCATTGCCACTACCTCCAACTTGTTTTGAGGCCCGGTACAAACAAATCATCTTGTCACCGACCGAACAGACGAGCAACTCGTGGCCTGTCCAATCCGGAGGGTTGACGGTAAGAAACGCACTACCGGCGACACATATCCAATGACCGTGACCGATGTAAACTTGATCGAACAATGTTTTTAAGCGGTTAACCAATACATCGATATCATTATCAGGCAGCTGCATATGGTTTGTACGAAATCAAGAAACAATCATACAAGAAAGAGAAAAATCAAATGAAGTAAAAATAAAATAAGGCCAAAGTAAAAACTAATTTTTCTTTATCTCTAAATTTATTTCAAAAAAATCATTTAAAAAATAAAAAATGAAAAACCAATTATGCTACCTCAAGCATTGAGTTAAATGCACAAACAATCATCATGATATGCATTTCGTAACACGAATGTACTGTTAAAGTTTTACTCGGTAGGACACGAGTATTGAGTCTACTTCTTCGTGGTTGGAACAAACAGATTAAACACAATGAATACAATTTTCAATTTTATGGCCTGACACGATTTGACCACTATTTCTTTGACATTTATTGAGTCGGCATACTCTACCACGATGTTGGGTGCTTCATTACTAACAAAAAAAATTAAGTTGTCATTGCAATATTTATTTTTTTACTTCTTCGTTAAACTCCGTATTTGACTCATCCTTCTATATCATAGTTTTGTTTAGTCGGAGTTTGATTCATCCTTCTATATCATAGTTTTGTTTTCCTCTTCCTCGTCATCAAAGTCCGAGTTTGATTCATTCTTCTATATCAAAGTTTACACAAAAAATGCTTCATTACTAACAGAATAATAGAGAAACAAAAAATAAAAATAAAAATTATTACAAAGATGTCATTAGGGTTGCAGATGATTTCTCTTTCTTTATATATAAGATTTATATTTTTCCACCTCTTTCGTGAATGGTGAAAATTGATTTACTCATATAGTAAAGAGTGGCTTTGTAGAGCACTACATGGATATTCTAGGAATTTTCTAGAAAATTAGGATAATAGAGAGATTTTAAAAAAGTTCATGTAAATTTCTGAAATTCAGTTACATTTTCATACATATTTCTAACAATTTCCTATCATCAAGAAACTAAGTTATCAATATTGCATGCATACCTCAGCAAACTTGTCCTAAACATTAGTGATGTGAGAGTCTACGTGGCAAGAACATCCAATTTCTCACTCGTGATTTCTTCTAATGACGAAAGCGCCAAAGTCTTGATCGAGGCTGGTACATATTATTCCCCCTCCCCGTAAAGGATCCCTTCACAATCGGATAGAATCAGCTCCCAATACGACTCAAATAAGTTTTCAACCACAAATTTCTCCAACGTCATAAACGGCCCCCACAATCGAGTGCAAGCTTCTTCAAATCCTCGTTGATTTCAATTTCAGCTATGGTACATGATTGTCTTGTATTATGTGAGCTATATGCTTTTACATTTGTCCAATTTCATCTATTCATTTCAATTCCGTGCACCATTGTCATATATATATATATATATATATATATATATATATATAATTTGAAGACTTAACAACTTTTTTCTCCTACACATATATATGGTGGCCTCAACAACCTTTTAGATAGTTGAGTTACATACTCAAATATTTCTAAGTATTGATGTGTAAGTTTAAGTTACTTGCAACCTACGTTTTATCAATTTATTGCATACAATAGTTAGTTGTGCTTCTTAATTTTGTCCCAATTTCTGAGGTAAGACGTATAGTAATTTTTATGGTCGGTGCAACATGACAACTACTTGCCAAACAATATCATCTTTTGGATAACTATCTTTCACTAATTATGAGTTGCATTAGAGTTCTCACAAATTAAGTTACTTTCTTCTTTTGGTATTCATACTAAACTAATCAATGTATCATATTTTTAGTGACTTAAGTTTCCCCTCTTCAATCAAGTGTCCCAAAATTCTAGATTTGTCACTTCTTTTGTTTTCTTTTTGTTTCTAATTAAAGTTCATTAAGATTATATAATTTGGTGTAAATTACGGCTATCCCTGAAGTAACGTCAAATTACGAAACCCCCTCATGTTTTGATAATTACAACCACCTCCCTTAACTATGAATCTTTTTACATGTCCACCCTCAAATTCAACATAATATTCTCGATTCCATTGGAGAAAAAAAAAGTATTTTTTGCACCACAATCTGATATTTACAAGCCAATAGTCACATCTTATGATCATCTTGTTTCAAAATGTGGAGCTCGAATGTGATAAAACACTTACAGACTGAAGAATATTCCACTAAATTTGATACCGGAAATGTGGACGTGTAAGATGATCCATATTTGAGGGATGTAGTTGTAGTTATCCAAACATGAGGGTTTTTTTCGTAATATGACCTATCTCATGGGGGTGGCCGTAATTTACTATAATTTATGTAATAAGTTAATAATAAACAACAAAAAACCTATTATCATATAAGCTTTCTTGATGAAACGTTGAATTTAAGATATCATGTTATAAATAATCGAAACATAATAAAAATGTTTTATTTTATCTATTATTGCCAAAAAAATAAGGGAAAGCGTGTGTATACAGTATATATATATATAAAGGGTAAATTACAAATACCCCCTGAGGTATGGTTAAATTACAAAAACCCCCCTCTTGTTTGGATAATTACATCTACCCCCCTCAACTATGTTTTTTTCTTACACCTCCACCCTTATGGTGCCAAATTCAAAATAATCATCTAGATTCCGTGAAATTTGCTCTAGTTTGTACTCGTTTTGTGTAAAAATACAGTTTTCGATGCACCAAAAACTGATATATACAAGCTAAAAATCACATATTATGATCATCTTGCTTCATAATGTAGAGTTTGAATGAGATAAAACGGGTACAAAAGTGATAATATTCCATATAATCTCGAAGATTTCACTAAATTTGAGGAGTTGGGGGTGGTTGTAATTATCCAAACAAGAGGGGTGTTTTTGTAATTTGACCATACCTCAGGGGGGTGTTTGTAATTTACCCATATATAAATGAAAGGGCTAAAAACAAATTTGTAAGAATTGCAGAAAACCCCCTCAAAAGCATGTGTTTTCAGTGTGTGCATTTGGAATGTCAGTTACACAGTTACTTCTCCGAACTAATTTTTCCATCTTATAAAATAAAATGATCAAGCTTACCGGAAATTCAAATTACACACACACACAATCACTACTCTCTCTCTCTCTCTCTCCTCTCACACACACACACACGTACACACATAGTTTCTCTCTCTACTCTCTACATGACTGCCAGGTCACGTCTCCTCGGCGGCGCAAATCCACCGCCGCCCAAATCAATTCCGGCGAACGACACCTTGTCGGCAGTGGAAGCTCTCAACCCCGACTTGGTAGTGATAGTCGCCGGTCTTCTCTGCGCCCTCATCTGCGTTCTCGGACTCGTTACCGTCGCACGCTGCGCCTTGCTCCGCCGCATCACCGGCCGGAGCTCAGCCTCCCCTGCATCATCTTCAACAGTGCCTCCTCCTCCGCCGCCTCCGCCCGCCAACAGAGGCCTGAAAAAGAAGGTACTGAATTCGCTGCCGAAATTTACCTACGGCGACGAAGAAAACCAACAGGCCGCCGCCGCCGCCGCGAAGCTCTTCGATTGTGCCATCTGTCTGTCGGAGTTTGCCGCCGGCGAGGAAGTACGAGTCCTGCCTCAGTGCGGCCACGGATTTCACGTCGTGTGCATTGACACGTGGCTAGGAGGCCACTCTTCGTGTCCGTCGTGCCGCCATGTTTTGGAGGTGTCTCGGTGTGGGAAGTGCGGCCGCTTGCCGGCATCCACCTGTTCCGCCGCCGCTGCGCAGCTTAATCAACCAAGACAAAGCCACGTGGATAGCTTTCTACCTTAAATCAGTTTAAATTACTGCACTAATTAAATAGTCTGTACTCTGTAGTTTGTAAACCAAATACCCATTTGTTAAATAATAATAATATACATTCTAAATATAATTTTCATATGAGAAAACATTAAAAACAAATAAAAATAAAAAAATGAAGAAATTACCAACATATGAGCTGGCACGACTAAAAAGTTTAGTGGAAGAGATTATGATTAATTAAACCAAGACCGAAAATAAATAGTGGAATGAGTTAGATTACGATGAATCATATATACTTACGTTCACCACTTTTCCACTATAAATAAATAGATGTATATAAATATTTACCTTAATTAATTTCTTTTTATGTAATAATCATTAAGACATTGACACATGATTTTCAACGGCTCTTTTAGAATTTTTTTAATTCATTCAGTCCCCCAATTTAAAATTCTGACTTCACTACTTTTTAAATCGTTGAATGAGATTTAAATTAAATTAATTAGTAAGAATAGTCCAAATTAAATGATAAGCAAATATATATTGTAAATGATATAATCAACTAATACATGATCTTTAAATGTCAAACATATGAAGGAACTTTCGATAAGATTAAATAACAACCAACTATTAAATGTGATAAAAGCTCCCAACTTCTAACCAAAAAAAGATGACGTCAGCCCAACATAATAGTGATTGCAATAGTCTAATATCAATTAATAACCTTTTAATAAGAGCCGTCCAAATACTACTACTACGTTCCAAGATGTAGGGTCCTCCATAATTAATCCCACTAACAACTTAAAAGTCGTTCAAAAGTTGATTAATGTTCGCATTAGGAAGTAGAATCAACACTATGTAAAGTTTATTCAAAAATTCCCAAATTTATCATAAGAATTGCAGACAAGCCCCCCCAGAATCATTTATTTACAGTGTGACCATTCGGATTGTCAGTTATATATCTACTTCTCCGAACTAATTAATTTTCCCTCCTATAAATAAAACCAACGCCGCCTAAACAGCTGACGCTTAACAATAACTACCTCTCTCTCTCTCTCTCTCTCTCACACGCGCACACACACACGTAAGTTCTGTCTCTGCTCTCTACATGACTGCCAGGTCACGTATCCTCGGCGGAGTAAGTTCACCGCCGCCGAAATCAACTCCGGCGAAAGACACCTCATCATCGGCGGTGGACAATCCCAACCCCGACTTGCTAGTGATCGTGGCCGGTCTTCTATGCGCCCTCATCTGCGTTCTCGGACTCGTCACTGTAGCACGCTGCCCCTTGCTCAGCCGCATCGCCGGCAGAGCCTCAGCCTCCCCTGCTCCTCCGGCAGCAGCGGCGGCGCCGCCGCCGCCCGCCGCCAACAAAGGCCTGAAAAAGAAGGTACTGGATTCACTGCCGAAATTTACCTACGGCGATCACGAAGACAGCGAACAGGCCAAGCTTTCCGACTGCGCCATCTGTCTGGCGGAGTTTGCCGCCGGCGACGAAATACGAGTCCTGCCTCACTGCGGCCATGGATTTCACGTCGGGTGCATCGACACGTGGCTAGGGTCTCACTCTTCGTGCCCGTCGTGCCGACAGGTCCTGGAGGTGGCTCGGTGCCGGAAGTGCGGCCGCTTGCCGGAATCCACCTGTTCAGCCGGCGCCGGTGCGCAGCCGCCTGATCATCAGCCAAGACAAAATTTTCTATTATAATAAATTGCACGAAGAGATTGTGATTTAAAGTTTAATATTAATTTAATATAAACCAAGAAAAGTACATAAGAGAGGAATGAGTTAGCTAAAGAATTAGGATTAATTAATTAACGGCACCATTTAATTCCCTTTTAATAAGAGCCGTCCAAGTACTACAATTATACTCCCACTAACAATGGTCTTCCAAAAAGTTGATTAATGTTCACATTAATTAGGAACAAAAACACATTATAATTTCTAGATACTTCTAATTAGTATTATTCTGGTAGGATTTAACTGTCATTTTCCAAATATTTTCCCAATAATATTTGGTTGTAATAATTTGTTCCAAGGAAATAATGGCAATACTATATGGGTAAATTACAACCACATATGTTGTATTGTTAAGTTACGAAAAAATTCTTATATTTGAACATCTACTTCTTAACATGAATCTTCTTATACATTCACCCTTATGATGTGAAATTCAATATAATCATCTAGATTATACGGGATACTCTATAGTTTGTACAAAAATACAGTTTCTGATGCACCACAATCTGATACATACAAGCCAAAAGCACATCTTATGATCATCTAGCTTCAAATGTGGAGTTCGAATGAGATACAACATGTACAAAATTGAGAATATTCCACATAATCCAGAATGTCCATTAAATTTGAAACCATAAGGGTAGATGTGTAAGTACTAAGAAGATTTATAGTTGAGGGGTAGTTGTAATTATCAAAACATGGAGGAGTTTTCGTAATTTAACTATACCTCAGGGGTAGTTGTATTTCAATAATTTGTCGAGTATTGGGCTGCGCCGCATAAAAGGCCCATTCAGTTGAGAAATTCCCCGATTTATTTTCCCATTCACAAATTCCCCAAATCACCCCAAATTCAATTCAGCTCAACCCTCGCCCTAATTCTTCCCCAATTTGCCGGTATGATTTCCCGTTCTTCGTTCTAGCAATAACTGTAATAACTGAAATGGCTTCGATTTGGACTCTACACGTCGGCGCGACGTCGTTCCTTCCTGTAAGTCAACAGCCGTGATGTTTCTCTCCCAGCATTTCAACATTTTCCCCTTTTCTTCATGTGTGTGTTTTTTGGTTTCAACTCAATTCGTGCATTTTCTGATTATAAGGTTCGAAGTTTGTTGGATGGACATCAATATCGATCGGAATTTGGATTGGATAGTAAGTTTAGCTGTACGAACTGGAATCGAAGAGCTGCGTACAGAACGTTGGTGGTGAAAGCAGTAGATTCTGATGGTGGTGATAGGCCCCTCCAAAACGACGTAGTTGTTGTCAGAAAGTCGGAGGAAGATAATGCTAAGAAACCCCAGCAAAATATAGTTGCTAAATTGCAAGAAACAATTGGTTCTCTTCCCGTGTTTGTCTACTCGGTAAACTTTCTGCTTGCCTTGGGTTTTTTATTTTGTCCTTTTATTCCTCAAGTAGACTAAAGCTCGGAATGGGGCTTTATGCAATTTAATTTCAAAATATTGCTTTTCGAAGTCTTGAATATGTTTTGCCAAGTTCATGCTTCAGTAGAAAAGGGCCGTATAATTTTGGCTTTTGGGATTAGTATTCTGTATTTTAATGTTGCCTAATAACAAGAAGGTGACGTTTTTAATCAAAATTTACGTTCTTCATTTGTCTGTTTTTTTGGCAGACTGGAAAACTTTCTGGTACGAATCTCGCAATCGGAATATGCATTGTGGCAACAATGCTTGTTATTGTGGTGAGAGGTTACGCAACAAGGAAGTCCAGCGAAAACCGTGCAGGATCTGTAGCTGACCTCGTCCGCCGCGGACAAGTTAGATCCGATAGAAGAGGCATGTATGATTCTTACATCCGTTTCTTTAGCTCTAGAATTCTATACTTTATCGTCAATCATGAATATGGTCGACGAAAATCATAATTATCTTTTTTTATCAGTTGTTGGAAGTTTTCTTTTTTTGAGTTATACAAAGATTTTCAGGTTAATTTCGAGTTATTTTTTTCAATTGTAATGATTTATTCCGTCATTCATTTTTCTTCACAGCTCCACGCCTCTCAAGTACGAAGACCCCTTTAATAACCCTATGGTGAAGGTTAGCAAAAGCAATTCAACTGTTGAGATGTGTGGGAAAGTGTACCGCCTAGCTCCAGTGGTTCTTACGGACGAGTTACAGACAGTACATCAAAAACGAAGATCGCGTGCATATCAGTGGAAGAGACCTACAATATTTCTCAAGGAAGGAGAATCGGTACCCCCCGATGTAGACCCTGATACCGTAAGATGGATCCCCGCAAATCATCCCTTTGCAACAACTTCTAGTGATATTGATGAAGACTTGGCTCAAAACAATGTTCGTCAGAAGCATGGTGTTCCGTTCCGTATCAAGGCCGAACACGAGGCACTGCAGAAAAAACTCGAAGCACTACAAAATGTAAAAAAAAAACTTTTTTTTTTTGGGAAAACAAAAAAAACCCAAAAAAAAAAGAATATGTAGTTGACTTGTTTTTGGTTGTGAATTTTACAGGACCAAAAGCTGAGCAAATTAGTGATAGATCCTGGTGCAGCAAGAGACTTCGAGAGGCCGATGAAATCGAACATTTTGAAGTCGGAAAATCAAGTTGACCAGAGCACCTCAAATCCTTCTATATCCGATCAAGTTAGTAAACCACCAACTGAGGAGACGATAAACCCTTGAGTTTTCATCGTAGCAGCAAATGCGGATTTTTTCGATGTCGACTGAGAATTAGTAACTGCATGTTTTTCTTTTACGTGGGCGATTCTGAAAGTTTTATGTTGTGAAACTTGATCTGATGTAAATAGATTTTGTGTTGGTTTTTGGATTCACATATTTTAATGTTTACTATCTGCAAATAGTATCTATAAAACATAATGAGAAATCGTTTATACTTAATGAAGATGCAAACACGTTTTTGTGAAGAAATTATACAATGATTAATTTACGGGAAATTGACTGTTTTGATCCCTCATGTTTCAAAAACCTAACATTTTTTATTATTTTCGTCAATTTATAGATTATCGTCTGTTAAGTCAGGGATAAATGAAACATGAGGGACCAAATGTGTAATCCGTGCAAACTTGAGGGATGAAAACAGTAATTTTCCCATTAATTTACATGACTAATAATTCATTAAAAAAAAGCCCACTAAGAAAAGCCCACTAAATATATCTCGATTTATACAGATAATCTTCGTATAATCAAAAAGCCCAGTAAGATTGCGTTTCTTAGGTAACCGGGTCTGGATCTTCCTCTGTTCAATTCCATCGTTATCGAAATTGTTAGCTGTGAAGCAGCAATAGACGTGGGGGTGTTTCTGTCGATTTTTGTCTAAGAAAAGCGACCGGAAAAAGAAAAATTGAGGCAATGGTGCTTGGCGTGTTGAAAGGGGAGCCGCTGGTCACGAAGCTGGCGGCGTTGGCGAAGTACGGCGTGCTTCCGGGGGCGATGATCGCCGCCCTCATCTACTCGCCGCCGGATTACAGTTTGCCCAAAAAATCAGCTGATTCAGGATCCTCGACTTCTTCTTAATAGACGAAAAAGGTTGATTTTCATTGTTCTCATTCTCGATTGTGTTTTTCATATTCTTCAACCATGGCGATTGGTTAGGGTTTTGTCTTTTGTTGCTTTTAAAATGTTCTGCTTGTTTCACGATTTCGGTTAGTCGAATTGATTTTTAGCTTAATTGATTCAAATTTATGTATAATAGAATTAAGAACGAAGAGGATTAAAGCTTGAGGAGTTAGATTTAATAATGATTATAGAATTGGGGAGGATATAAAAGTTAGATTTCATGTCTTAATTCGGAAATATAATCGACATTCGAAAAATCTGTGCTAATGATTATTCGGAAGTGTTGATCGAGGAAGGAATGCGTACTATTTTACTTTCTTTTTGTAAATGATTTAATTGACATGCTGCTCGGCTGAAATTTAGAAATGACTGTGTTTTGTTTATGAAGATTACTAGTAACTTGTGATTATTTTGTTTGTGATGATACAGATCTTTCTTTCTGGCTGGATAAACGTGCATCTTCTTCAGGTTGAGCTCGTGTTTTGTGGATGAAAATGGTATGTAATAATTGCAGTGCCGCATTGCGGCTGCGAAACAGTTGTGTAAACATTGAATAGTCTTGAAGAAATGCTTTCCTTTCTTTGTTATTATTTGCTTCGAAGTTTGGTATAATTTGATAAACGCGCATGATTTATTATTGAGGTATGATTCCCCTGATATTTCTGTAATTACTTGCTCTAGTTTTCTTTGATTTTCACCTGGTAAACATCGACATTGCTAAAATGTGACATCAAGTTAACACTTCACTGCATCAACTTCGATATTTTGAGTTTGTTTGGACTCCACATCTGCTTTTTCATTGAAGTAAACGATTCTCCTAGCGTTGATCTATCGGTTTTTGGCTATATGCTTATCCTATTTATTTCAAAATGATGCAATTGAGAAGCTATAGGAACAGAGTGGCCTTCTCATTGACTACCACACTTTTTTCGTATCTTCTTTATTTTCAAGATTCCTTTGGTAGTTATCATTCTCTCGTAAAAGGTAGGGTCTGGGCACTAACTGGGGGAAACTCTCGAGACTTTCTGTGTGCATCTTATCTCAAAAGTCCGAAATATAAGCAGAGTTTTCTCCCCAGATTATTTTGATATTGGTTCCTTATCAATAGAGAAGTGAAGATTCCCTTTCAGATGCCACCATTGTTTCCAGCTTAGATATAACTTTATCCGGCTAACATTTTCAACTCTATCTTAATATCTCATTTTCATCTTATTGTGGATGTTAAAATGAATGAAAGCATTATCAGTCGAAGATTCCCTGAGTATTCAGATTATTCAATTGAAGCTTAAGTGCGACTTTGGTACTAGTTTTTTTTATTTGGTTTCTTTTTTTAAAGGACACACGGTTCAAACCTGTTGCCGAACACTACTACAGGAGAGGTTCCGATACTTCTAAGCTAAACGCTGGTGCTAGTTTATTTCTCTTAAGACGGCCGTTCCAGTTTCTTAAAGCCATTATTTGTATTTACTGATCTTTTGATACCAAGGTCTAATCTATCACGAGATAAGATTTTCTTTTTTTCCGTAACGAGATTAGCTAATTAGGGTCGTGAATGATTGTAAGTGGGCTGAACTTAGAATCGTCTCATTTCGGCTTTTGCACGCATGCGCCTAACCCTATTAAGCGAACACTAATCTGGATTTTAGAACCACATCCATTTTAAACACTTGAGAATTGATACAGTTTTTAGAAAATGTCAGGAAACTGCGAAGATATTTGATGCAGTGAACTAGGAATGCCCAACATTTTTTGTACAATGTTTTGTCATAAATTTTTACAGCAACCAACTCTTGAGAGAGAGAATGAGTGTGTATGCAGCTATAACCTAGGGCTAGAGGCATGCATTTGTAGGATTTCAAGATGGGGCCCACAAGTTAATCTTGGCCGTCCAATTTGCATGCAAATCGTAGGGCCATCTGAAACGTGACACATTCAAATAATAAAGCCAAACTCCAAAATCACATCTCACAATCACATCCCCAACTACTGCTACCAAATGAAATCACCCCAGCCCTTGATTTCCTACCACATGATTATTAATTATAATAATATCTCTTTCCACTTTCTATTGGCTCAAACCAAAAGATTTTGCTCATGTACCATACAGTAGTAGTTATATTATCTCATCATATTTAACTTTTTATATATAAAAATAAGCAAAAATAGTGCTCATTCTTTTGGTCTTCATAAATGCCACTACCCAAGTTTCGCAATCTCTACTTACATATTTATCAGAATCTCTACTAGATTCTGTGCATATACATAGAAATCAGACCCAACAATAAATTAATTAATTATATATAAATATTCCATTTTTTCAATGAAAGAGTAGATATATAAATACAAATATAAATATAGATAAATATTTAGACTACCACCATCTGAAAGCCGGCTCTGTTGACATCACATGATAAATAGCAGCTGTATCCATGGCAGTAACATTGTTATCATCAATCCCTCCCACTGTTGCTCCAGGTGTCAGTGGGACCCCCATTTCACCACCACCGCCCGACCCGAATAGAAACGGGTTCGGGTAGTACTTGTTACTATTCTCTTCAACCCATCTCATATTATTATTATTAAATCCATCATGGAATTCAAAATTAGCCTCTTTCTTGCACTTCTTTGTAATAGCGCAGCTGAGTTCCTTGTAAGTGAAGTCTTGGTTTGCAAAAGATGCTGATGACGTGGCAATGGGGTTGAGTGAGTTGACCGGAAATAGGTGGTCAACGAGAAGTGGGTTGATTAGGGTTTTTAAATGGTCGGATTCTTGGGTAAAAGCGTCGTCGTTTTGGTTTAGGGTTTGCATTATTCCTGGAGGCTCGAGCAATGGAGGCAATGAATAGTTATTGGAGATTTGTTGCTGTGACTGAAGCATTGTTTGACTTTTCTTCTCCCCCATTTTGTGAATTATTCTGCAAATCACCCATTCCTCCTGTCAAAATAATAATTATTAATTAATTTTAATGTATTGTATTACAGAATGTGATTTAAATGAATTAACCGTTAACAAAATGTGCAGTGGTGTCAATCATTTCAAAATCCCAGGTCTGGAAATCCTCTGTTGTCACTACTCGTTTAACTTATATATAATATTTAATTAATAATTAATTCTCTAATAATTTTTTTCCCCATTTTTTTCTGTTTAGTCGGCAGACAAAATATTGTCACCAATACACTTCCATCAATAAAATAAATAAATAAATAAAAGAAATATTAACAAAAAGTCAACCCTACGAAAGGACAAAACATTAGCACAAACACGTGCAGATGTAAATTTAGGATTTATATCCAATCATTAATTGGAATTATTATTATTATTATTTTTTGCCCTAATTAAAGAATGAATGATTGATGCATGTGGAAATAATAATTCCGGTGATCCGAAAGAGAGGGTACCTTGCCGGTGTGGCGGCAAGAGAAGTCGCCGTCGAGGCGGTATTCGTGCATGACCCACTTGGTTTTCTCGCCACGTGGGGCCCTCCCTTTGTAGAAAACAAGTGTTTTCTTCATTCCAAGAAGCTGTGCACCACCACCACTACTAGAACTGTAAACTTCTCTGTCTTTTCCGGTGGCTTTCCAGTAACCGGCGCCGGTGGCTCGGTTTGTTCTGAGGCCAGTTGGGTACTTTCTGTCTCTCAAGCTGAAGAAATACCACTCTCTCTCTCCCATTTTCGCCACATCTACAATTATAACCATCTCTTACTTAATTCTGTCTGTTACTGTAATAAGTGCTGCTGCTACATATATATTTGCAGGAAGATGTAATATTGTCTAGATTTTCTTGCAGAAAAAGTAAAAAGTGATGTAATAATTTATCTGTTATGAACTTTTCAGTTTCTGGAAATGGCTCATTAAAAAGTTGATTTATAATATAAAAGCTCTTTCCAAACTTTTTGCTGGCTATAGTAAAAGCTATATATATACAAATGCAGTAGTAGTAAATGATGAGTATAATTTCTTCTCTGTTTTTTTCAGCTCAACAAATGGTAATTTCCAGACAAAAATAAAAACATAGTCACAAACATATATCTCATTTACATAATATGATCATATAATATATAGCAAAAACAAGAAACTCAGAAATGAAAGTGCTACTACATGCAAACCCTACTTCTGTTTTTTTTTTTTTTTTTTTTTTAATTCAGAGAATTAATGAAATGAAAAAAAGACAGTAAATTTAAAAAAATAAAAAGTTACCAGGAAGTTGCCAAGGTTCGCATCTGTTAAGGTCAACCTCAGCAATATCTACACCGCAGAAGGTGCCATTGAAGACTTTGGAAGCTAAGTAGAAGGTGATAAGCTCTTCATCAGTAGGGTGAAACCTAAAACCAGGTGGCAACCCTTGTTCATTCACTTCTTCTCTTTCAAGCTCACACAATATTTCCTCTATTCCCAACATCTTTCTTCTTTAATTTTAATTACATACAGAAGATTCTTTTCTTTTCTTTTCTTTCCTTTCCTTGATATATATAAACATGCAATACAATGAAGGATTGAGTGAGGGTTTATATATATATATAATGGGAGTAAATAAAATAAAAATAATATAATATTGAGGTGGGAATTTTGGAAGCACTGAAAACGAAGGGAGATGGGAATAGATTTTTTAGAGGAGGGAGGGAGGTGGTAATAAAAGCTAATCTGCACAAGACCTGTAAAAGCCACCTGAGAAGGGTTCCAAAAGAGGCAAATTAATTATTATTCAGAAAAAAAAAAACATTATTAAGAGATGAATGGATGTACAGGGGGGGTGGGGGTGGGGGTGGGGTAGTTAGAGGAGTAAATGCAATATTGGGGAGTTGGTTGCAGAGATTTATGCGTGCGCTTGTGAGCATGTTTTAGATGATCATGACTCACTCTCTCTCTCTCTCTCTCAGATTCATACTGCACCTATGCCCTAATTCATCACCCTATTTATATATATTATTTTATATATTTATATATATACGCCTGTAATTATTTAATTTTCATGATTAGGAGGGTTTTTATTGAATTTTTTCTTTTATTTCTTCTCATTCACAAGTAATTTACACATTTTATTTATCTTTTCAAAATTACATAAAAAAAAAAGTTTATTTTTTTATTTTTGGAGTAAATGTAATTCACAAACAATAGGGGTTATTTTGTAATTTGGTCTTAATTCAGGGAGTTTTTCGTAATTTATCTATATACAATTTTTTAAAAAAAATAGGTATAATGAATTTCAAAAATTAACATGGTGGACACTAATAAGATAGGAAAAATGATGGAAATTACAGCAAGAGGGGCGAGGGCCCCCATGAAGTAGCCGAAGTAGTATTCAAGTACATTTTTTTTGTGTAACCCAAAAATAATAAAAAAAAAAAAAAAAAGAAAAGGGAAGAAGTAGAAATAAAAGAGGCTAAATACAAAGGTCAGCTTTATAACAGCATCCTTAAAATTGAGAGGCAAATGGACTTTGCACCAATTTGTAGGTTTCGTGTTCTTTTTTGTTCTGACCAATTTTCCTTCACCGGTGCGCACACACTTATCTTCTTTACAATTTACATTACTCTCTCTCTCTCTCTAAACTCTAAACCATATATCTAACGGTTTTCTATATTTTCCACTGCCACCTCATCACTTTCTTTTCCCTTTTCTTTTTTCCTCCTTTTTTTTTTCAATTTATTAATCTTATGTACATAAATATTCTTCTATCTAATTTTTTTAAATAAAATATTTTACTCCACATAAATTTAAATGTGTTTTTTTGTGTGAATAAATGATTGTCATAATAATCTACTTAAGCATAAAAAATCTACTATACAAACTCATCTTTGAGGGAATAATAAAATAATTTTCTTGATATATATTCCTTGTCGTTAAATAACCGTGGATCTACTCGATGTAAATAATCAGGTATAACATCTAACTAACGTGTATTTTCTGCAACTTGCAAAATTGAGGTAGAGAAAGAAACACACAAAAAGGTGAAAAATATAATTACATATTGAGTGTGCTACCATGTTTTTGCCCAATTCCATGACAAATCAAATCAAATTTACTTATGCCCTTTTCAATTACCACAACTTTTATTTTTCAGAAATCCTTAATATATTTCGAATTGTTAACTCACTATTACACCATTAATATAGTTTTCTCCTAACCAAAAATAACATTCAAACAATCAGCAAAATAAATTAAAAAGAATTGCAAAAGGAAGGCTGATTTTGTATTTTATTTTATTAGTTTAAATTTAATATTTTGTACGTATGTTGTATATATAATATAAAATAATAGGTACAATAATGCAGAGAGTATTTAGTGAGTTAAGCAAGTAAAAGATAGCAACAGTGAGAATCTAATGGCAGCAAAAGAAGCAGACCCTAATATATGCACACGTACGTATTTGTAACCCACACCTATATCCCTACCTACTTCCCCCTATTTTATTTTTATTATTATTATTATTATTATTATTATATAAATAGCTTTCTGCCACTCTAATTAAGGATTCCCATCACCAATTATTTTTATTTTCATTACTACGTTTCCAATATGTTTCTTCAAGAAAATATTTTTCCTATTGCATTAAATGTTACATTAGTTGATCTCCATTCACCTCAACTTTTTTAAATGTTAGTATTTTTATGGGGTATCGTATGGTACTGTAGCGTGTAAACAAGTCGAGCTCAAGTAAAATCGAGTCTGTCGAGAAAAAAATTACCAAACATTTTTAAGCTTTTAAGCATCTTATAATAAGTTTAACCAACACACTATAAAAATCATATTTGGATTGTATTATTATTAAAAAAAATAATAAAAAGTTTGATACAATTAAAAAGTTTATAGTTGCAAATTGCAATAATATTAGTGAGATAGTGACGTGTGATATCATAGGGTAGAGGGGTAGTAGAGAAAAATATAGGGTAAATTGGATGGGTATGTTGAGATTCGAGCCCTCTTAAATTCCATTATTGTTTGTCCAATTGCATCCCTTTGCTTCACTCTCTCCTCTTTACCTGCACTTACATTATTTTTTTCCATTTATTGCGATGCCCTTTTTCATTTTCATATATATTTATTTAAAAGTAAAAGTGTTTTATTAATTGTATTGTGTTATTTTAGTGTATACAAGTGAAATTAGTATATATGCTTGTGCATATAAAAAAACTTACTACACCGCTTTAATTTAAAAGATTTGATGTTACAGATATTTCATTATTATTATATATTTTTTTAATAACTCGAACAAGCTTCTCGCATAATTCTCGACAACATATCTCGGACATTACTTCAGGGGAGTTCTCATAATTTATCAATTGTTTTTTTTTCCAAATAACAAAAGGGTAAAACAGACAAAATACATTTTTTTGTGAGTTTAAACTGATAAGGGCATTTTCGTAATTACTAATATGAGGGTGATTTTTGTAATTAGTCCTTACCTCGTGGAGCTTTTCGTAATTTCCCCTACTAGTTAATGAAAAGGGAAGAAGTAATTAGTAGCGTATAAGTGAGAGTGTACGTACGACGTAGCATTGTATTGCAAATTTGCAATCATGAAGCTCTGATTTTTTTCTCTGCGGTTTTCCTCTCCGGTGGAACGCTGCTTTTCGTACAATTAATTGCATTCAGTTCACCATCACACACACAAACACACGCAGTTGACGTTTCTCATAATTCTTTTTTCTTTTTTTTTTTTTGGTCTCCACGCTTCTTTTAAAATGCGCTTTCAGATCTTTAAAACTAACGTTTTTTAGTGAACTTTTATTTGTCTATTGTCTTTTGGACTAGGTTTGAGTTGTTTTGTCCGAACACCGGATTCCTCCGGCCGAACCGAGTTTCGTTATTAGACACCATCATTTTAAATTTTCGGGCTTGAGAGATCAGACTTGACTTTCTTATCGCCAGGTTGCGGTCGAACCGGCCAATCGGTTCCAATTCTAAAAACATTAGCATAAACAACTCATGTTTACAAAATTACCCGATGTTTTTCATCAGACGTAACATTTCATGGGCCATAATTTAGTGGCCCAATTACAACAAAGATGTTATACCAAAACAAAATACAGATCCATAACCAAATATGGTATGATTTAGTTTGGGCTTCAGCCCAAGAATGACCTTATTTGTTTTGACATTGTTGGAGGCCCATCTTTTATTATATTAACGTTGAATGCAAGTTTAACCACTAATTCTCGTTAATTATTTCCATATTACCCTCCACATCGAACACTGTGTTCATTTAAATATAGTTCATTTTTAACGAGTTTTCAAAATTGCATTTGGGTTGAATTTGATTCAAATATCATAGTTTATCGAACAATTGAGGCAAACACCATAGTTTACCGAACAAAAAATACATATATATATATATATTCGAGTTTGATTCGTAACGTTAACAAAACTGAACCCAGATAAGCCTTTAATTTGTTAAACTTCAAGAAAACATTAAAAAAACCACATTATTTTAAGGGTAAAATTACAACTACCCATGAGATATGGTCAAATTACAAATTTTTTTGATGTTTGGGTAATTACAATCACCCACTCAACTATAAATCTTCTTACACGTCCATCCTTGCGGTTTTAAATTTAGTGGAATCTTCTAGATTATATGGAATATTCTCAATTTTGTACCCGTTTTATTCAATTCAAGCTCCACATTTTGAAGCCAAGATGATCATAAGATGTATTTTTTGGCTTGTATATATCAGATTGTTGTGCATCAGAAACTGTATTTTTGCACAAAACGAGTACAAACTAGAGAACATTCGACGGAATCTAGATGATTATGTTGAATTTGACACTATAAGGGTGGAGATGTAGTAAGATTCATAGTTGAGGAAGATAGATGTAATTATCCAAACAGTAGGGTTTTTTTCGTAATTTCACCATATCTCATGGGTGGTTGTAATAATTTACCCTTAATTTAATTTAGTTGGGACTTTCTCCATGGCAAATTATAGCATCATGCATGCATGTGTGTACAGTCAGACTTTCTGTACATGAAAGCCATTACAAAATAATTCAAGAAAGCATGCTTTGATTTAAAGAAATCTTTCCATTAATACAAACCAACCTTAAAAGTCTCAAACACCTTAACTTAGAAGCAAACCCTATCATATATTATTTCTTTATTTTTTTATAATAATTATTATTATTTCATACACACACACACACACACAACAAAAACCTGTATCTATAAAAACCCTACATCTTCTCCACCATCAATCATCTCTCTCACACATCATCAAATACACAAAACTATCTGATCAAAAAATAATGTCTCCCAACAAACTATTATTTCTCGCAGCCGGCTTTCTCTTGTCGTCTCTCTTCATCGCAGCGCATGCACGCGATTTCTCGATTGTGGGCTACACTCCCGAAGACTTGACCTGCATAGACAAGCTCATCAATCTCTTCGAATCATGGCTCGAAAAGCACAGCAAGAATTACGAAACCCTAGAAGAGAAGCTCCACAGGTTCGAGATCTTTAAGGACAATC
Organism: Erythranthe guttata; assembly: GCF_056151865.1. Classification (NCBI taxonomy): domain Eukaryota; kingdom Viridiplantae; phylum Streptophyta; class Magnoliopsida; order Lamiales; family Phrymaceae; genus Erythranthe; species Erythranthe guttata. The sequence continues at coordinate 24,684,658 of NC_142546.1, forward strand.
TAAAACACATCGACGAGAAGAATAAAGCCACCACCAACTACTGGCTTGGCCTCAACGAATTCGCCGACTTGAGCCACGACGAATTCAAGAAAATGTATTTAGGCCTCAAGGTGGATGACAAAATGCCTAAGAGAAAAGATTCCCCCGAAGAATTCAAGTACCGCGACTTCGAGGCGTTGCCTAAATCCGTCGACTGGAGAAAGAAAGGCGCCGTCGCTGCCATCAAGAATCAAGGCTCGTGCGGTACGTAATAATTCCCTTTTTTTTCTTTTTGTACAAAATCGAGTACACGTAAAATAATAAATATGTGTATGTATTATTGTTATTATAGGGAGTTGTTGGGCGTTTTCGACTGTGGCGGCGGTGGAGGGGATAAACCAGATCGTGACGGGGAATTTGACGGAGCTGTCGGAACAAGAACTGATTGATTGCGACACAAGTTACAACAATGGATGCAATGGTGGATTAATGGATTATGCATTTGCATACATTGTTTCCAAAGGTGGTCTTCATAAGGAAGAAGACTACCCTTACCTTATGGAAGAAGGAACTTGTGAAGAAAATAGGGTAATTATAATAATAAACAATCATTAATTAACTACATAAGTAACAATATATATATGCATGCATGCAATTTTAATTTTGTTTTTTTTGCAATAAATATTCAGGAAGAATCGGAGGTGGTGACGATAACGGGATACAACGATGTACCGGCAAACGACGAGCAAAGTCTGTTGAAGGCATTGGCTCATCAGCCACTGAGTGTAGCAATTGATGCTTCCGGCAGAGATTTCCAGTTCTACAGTGGGGTACGTACATTTTAAGATACAAGGGCAAAATTGGTAAAAAGAAATCATGTTTTTTTAAATTATTAATTTTTAATGAATGGGGTTTTGATTATATATAGGGTGTGTTTGATGGGCATTGTGGAACGGATCTTGATCATGGAGTGGCAGCCGTTGGATATGGAACAAGCAAAGGGTCGGATTATATAATAGTGAAGAATTCATGGGGGCCAAAATGGGGGGAGAAAGGATTTATTAGGATGAAGAGGAATACTGGCAAACCTTCTGGAATGTGTGGTATTAACAAAATGGCCTCTTTTCCTACCAAAACTGTCTGATAAATTTCAACTCTGACTTGCCTTTTTTTTTTTTTTTTATTATTATATTTACTATTTCTGTAATAAATAATGTTTGGGTTTTTTTTTTTCTTTGGCTTCTGGTAAAATGTAATTTTTCTGGAAATTTGTATGGGAAATTCTCATTTGTTTGAAAGAAATTATTTGTGTGAATTATCTAGGCTATGTTTGTTATCGTTTTCAAATTCTTTTCACACTTTTCCCAAAATGAAAATTATCTTTCTACACTATTTTCAAAAACTTTCCCCAAAACAAATTCAAATATTTCTCTCTCTAACAAACATGATTTGACCGCTACAGTGAAAATTGTCTTCACTAAAATACAAAATCAAATCACTTTATCTTTTAAATTCTTCTTCCAAAATACATTTTCCCAACACCTTTCAGACATGATTTGACTTGCTACAGTACAAATTGTCTCCTCCCAAAACACAAACAAACTTTATTTAATTTTCAAATTCTTCTCCCAAAATATCTTTCCCCAAAATAAAATGGAAATGGAAGCCCAAAAGCTTACCAAACACAGCCCTAGTGTTTATTACTTTTATACGGTAAATTACGCCCAACCCCTCGAGATAGGGTTAACTTACGAAAAAATTATATTTTTTTTAATTACAATCACTCGTCAACTATAAATATTCTTAGACGTCTACCTTTGTGGTATTAAATATAGTGGAATCTTCTAGATTAGTATATGGAATATTCTTCAATTTGTACACGTTAAATCACATTCGAGCCCCACATGTTAAAACAAGATGATCATAAGATGTATCTCTTGGCTTGTAAATATCATATTGTGATACATCAGAAACTGCACTTTTGCACAAAACGAGTACAAACTAAAGAACATTCACATAATCTAGAAGATTATATCGAATTTGACAATACAATGGTAGACGTGTAAGAAAATTCATAGTTAAGAAACGACTGTGATGACTCAAACATTAGAATTTTTTTTCGTAATTTGACATTACCTTGTACTCTTCCCGCAATTTAGTCTACTTTTATATATAAGATGTATAAAACTCAATAATTACCTGGCCTTATTTAATTGTTTATTGACAAGATCCAGAATTCAACATAGCTGTAATGAGGAGGGTAGGTTTAATCTTAAACTCAAGTAATTAATTAATTAATTAATTAATTAATTAATTAAAATATTTGGCATGAAACACACGCACCTTATTTCTTCTTTTTTCTTCTTTTCTTTTATAAAACACAGACAGACCTTACGCCATACCATTGTTGCCCAAATAAATCAGTTTTTATAATTTGTTTAATAATAATAAATTATTATTAATGAGAGATTGAATTTGAAGATGCATTTGAGCGAGAGTGAGGGGATAGAGAAGAAGACCTTCGTCGTCACCGGCGGCCTAGGTTTTGTTGGTTCAGCTCTCTGCTTGGAGCTCGTTAGAAGAGGCGCCCACCAAGTCCGCTCCTTTGATATCCGCCCGGAATCCCCCTGGTCCGACGATCTCCGCCGTGACGGCGTTTCCTGTATTCAAGGTTTGTTTCTACGTTTTCTCTACTTAGTAGTATGAAATTAACTCAACTTTATTACTCGCGATCCCAATTCTCACTGATTGAAAGTGAAATTGACGAGATGGAGATTTTCTGGAATGCATTTTGTTCATGTTATTTTCAGTTAGGGTTTTTGGTTTCTTAGGTTTATGGTGAATCTGCTATCAATTAACTGAGTGCGAGCTAATTACAATTATTTCTGTGTTGTGGATTGGAAATTATTTTTGCTACAGACGATTTTTCGGATTTTGAGGTTTTGTTAAAACAGAAGATATAAGAAACACAGATTGAAGATTTATGTTCATTAATGCAAGGAATAAAGGATCTGGATTAGGTTTCTAATTGTGTATAGTTTGTGATTGCTTAAAATAGAAACCATTGTTTCTACTATTCATCGGCGATCCTATTAGGCCTTGTTTGGGATTGTTGATGAGATTGGTTAGGATTAAGTTGTCCATGATAATATGATATGTGATTATCTTAGGTTTGACAGTTGTGATCATACAATTCTTGCATTTGGTAATATCTATCATCGAATTGTGTGACAATAGGGGTTGACTTTGGACTAAATTATTGACAAACCTTAAACATTTGACAAAACTTGATTAATGTTGTCTATCGAAACTTATCATAATTTCCAAACAAATCCTTGTTATTTCAGCCCTTAGCTTCAATAAATCAGTTTACACGAAAACGTATGTACTTTTCTAGGGGACATTTCCAAGAAGCAAGACGTTGAAAATGCATTACAAGGGGCGGACTGTGTTTTCCACCTTGCTTCATATGGCATGTCCGGCAAAGAAATGCTTCAGTATGGCCGAATCGATGAAGTAAACATAAACGGAACTTGCCATATTTTGGATTCTTGTCTGGAAAAAGGAGTCAGTAGACTTGTCTATGTTAGCACATACAACGTTGTTTTTGGTGGCCAAGAAATCACAAACGGGAACGAAGCATTACCTTACTTCCCCATCGACGACCATGTGGACTCGTACAGTCGAAGTAAATCCATAGCCGAACAATTAGTCCTCAAGAGCAATGGTCGTCCCTTCAAGTAAGTTAGTAACAATAATTAAAAAATAAAAATTAACATTTGTAATAGGGCTTTCCATTTTAGTGAATCATTCATAATTCGACAGAAAAAAGAAAGGAAAACTCTACTCGTGTGCAATTCGCCCCGCTGCTATATATGGACCGGGTGAAGAAAGACACTTACCTAGGATTATAAAGCTTGCGAAATTGGGACTTCTTCCGTTTAAAATCGGCGAAACGAATGCGAAATCGGATTGGGTTTATGTTGACAACCTCGTGCTAGGACTGCTCTTAGCTAGCATGGGGCTTTTGGACGACATTCCTGGGAGAACAGGACAACCCGTTGCTGCTGGACAACCTTATTTCATATCGGATGGTAAGTTTTTGGTCTTATCTTTTAGCGGATGGCATTAATTTGAATAACCTCTTTTAATTTTCCTTATAAATCTCAACCTCAACAGGTTATCCAGTCAATAGTTTTGAGTTCCTTCGGCCACTACTCAAAAGTTTGGACTATGATGTGCCAAAATCGTCATTACCTGTGCCAAAAGCTCTTATTTTAGGGAAGATTTTTTGGGTTTTTTACTCGTTTTTATATCCATGGCTAAGTCAAAAATGGCTTCCTCAGCCGTTGATTCTTCCTGCTGAAGTGTACAAGGTTCTTGATTTATATTCTTTTATGATTTTCTTAGACCACACAAGAATAATTTTATTTTTTATTTGATATATTTTCTTGAATGATGGGGGCAGGTAGGTGTGAGCCATTACTTCTCGTTTCTGAAAGCAAAGGAGGAATTGGGCTATCGGCCGATGGTTAGTCCTCAAAAGGGTATGCAAGAAACAATTACGTACTGGAAGGAGAGAAAACGGAGAGAATTGGATGGGCCCACACTATTGACATGGATATTAGTTGTGATTGGAATGACAATTCTATTCTGTGCAGCATACATGCCTGCCTATGGCCCTGTTCCCCTGTTTAGAGCAATTAACCTTTTCGTCTTTCGATCTATCCGCACTGTACGAGTTGTTTTTCTTGTCTCGATGGCTTTGCATTTGGGTGAGGCTGTCTATGCGTGGCAGCTTGCAAGAAAGTGCGATCCTGCTAATGCAAGAGGTTGGTTTTGGCAGACGTTTGTTTTGGGGGTTTTTTCGTTGCGTTGTCTCTTGAAGAGAGCTTGAAAATGTTGTTGACAAGTTAATTGTAGTATTTGTTGTGTTGTAAGAAACTTCTTTGAATTATGACAATGTGTAAGTAACCAATATTTCATTTGATTATAAGATCTCCCATATTATATAATATTAATAGACAACAGAAACAAAATACATCTGCATGGGTAGAAAACTACATTCAACATGTAAGAACACCTCGTCGTCTTTACTCCGGTAATATAATACAGGCCAAAAAAAAAAAAAAAAAAAAAAAGACGAAGGTAAGATTTTCGCAGAAAGGGTAGTTTATTTCCACGGCAAGCCAGACATGACCTGGGGGTGGTGGTTGTTATTATAAGTGCCGGAACTGAGATTGAGGGGGCTAGCGGCACCACCGCCGGAGGATTCGCTGAAAGTCCCTCTCGACGGCGAGCTGCTGCCACCGAGGTTCATTTTAGGCGGAGCAGATGAAGGCTGGTGCTCCATGTAGTTTGATGATTTCTTGTCTCTCCTACCATCTGCTATGAAGCTTCCAACTATTACCTGCAATTTTTAATCACCATTATTGATTAACAAAAATGTAATTAGCATTAATGATACTTACAATTTAATTAAAATCTAAAACAATGTACCTGAACAGGGGATGATGCAATAAGTAAACCAGCCACACAACCACCGAAAACTCTTCCATCAGGTCCAGCTAACGTCGTGCTTAACCCACCAGTTCTGCTTTTTTGACCGCCAACATCAGTTTGCATAAACGAGCCTGACAGGGACAATAGATCAAACCGCCCCTACACGATAATACAAATTAATTTATTAAAAATAAATAAAGCTTAAACATCGAAATTTTATTTATTATATAGCCAAACCTCGTAAGTGGCAGTTCCGCCAGATGTCGCAGACTGGCGAAGCGTCACGTTAGATACGGTACCATTGGCAGATAAGATGCAAATAGCCCTTGGACCATTCTGAGAAAATGCCATTATTTTTGAAGATACATCCTGTGTGGATTTAATAAGCTTTGCATTACAATTTACAAATGGAAATTTAATATTTAATGTGTTACTTGAGGATTCAAAAATTAAGTATTTGAGAGATAACATATCCGTAACAGAAACGAACTATCCGAAGCTATAGAGTGAGATGCTAGAGTATCGTAATAAAGACACTCCTGACATGAAATAAAGCAAAAACAAAATGAATGTCTCTCTGTTCACTTAAAAAGAAAAATATATAAATATATATAAATATATATAAAGGGTTAAATTGTTAACCTCTCCCGGCTTTACGTTGATAACATGAGGTATAAACCCAATCCCAGTTGAACCTGTTACGAGTAACTTTAGATCCGATTTTCAAGTTATAAGATAAGTGGAAAAACAATGAGTACATTGCCACACAAACCAAATAAAGAGTAATCGAAAAGAAAGCAAGATTGTGGAGCACAAGGATTGTTAATCATAAAATGTTAAAGAGATAAATACCATAAAACTATAATCTCGACTTCTCGAGTCTCAACCAATTCTTTTTTTTTCTTTTTCAACTCATAAAAGATGGACAAGATAACAAATGCGAAACAACATGCGACGAAACAAGTCACCATACATGTTTAAGAAAAGGCAAGAAGAATAAGAATCTGTCTGAATAGAGAGGGGCATGCTTGTAAATTCCACTTCTATTAGATTCTTGAGTTGCTTAGATACAGCAGATTCCCGGATCTAGCACACTTTGCTAATAAATAAAAGATCATTCTTCTTTAAAGCAGCACCACAAAAAATCCATTTGCAACACTGTAAATATATTCCAGCATCAAAATAAAACATCATGATTGACCTATTTATAGTTCGTTCCCTCGATTTAACTATATAACTAACACAAAGTCACAAACACTAAAAGCTTCAAATATATATATATATTTAACAAATCATATTGAATATATAAAGTTAATTACCTATAGCTTCCATTTGCCTTCTCTTATTGCTTGAACCAGGTGGTCTTCCCCTTGCTTTCTTGCCGGTGGGTGAGGCCGATCCACCTGCTAGCGGTGGCTGAGACTCCATCGGAATCGAAGAGGGGCCTGCCAAAGGGGAAGCAAATGTCTGCGTTTGTGGTGGCATTAATGGCTGCTGGGCAGAAGCCATGACCATGGCGGTGCTTACATCTGAACCATACTTCCTCGGCCGCCCCCTTTTCCGCTTCTGATCGCCGGAGTTCAAATTCATCACCTGCTTGTTCACGTCGCCGCCGGGGATTGGTTGGTACGGCGGCGAAGAGGTCGGTGGTCTGTACGCGCCGCCGTCGGGCGGGTAGTTCACGCGCATGTGTTGGTCCAGCTGAGGCTGTGAGGCAGCCGTATTTTGCGGCGGCACCGGTGACATGGTCGGAGCGACTGTGAAAAACTCGCGGCTTGCCATGACGGATGCAGCTTCCGGCGCACCCGACATTATTTCGTCGGGTTTCCGAAATTACCCTCGGAAGTTCCGGGAATTACCTGAGAACCAGAAGAAAAATAGAGTGGCCGATAAAATAAAAAATCGCAGATCTTCAGTACAACGAAAGGCCCAATTGGGTAATGCAACATCGCAGTGTACTGGAAAAAACATGCACGCGCTCAAGAAGGGCGTGAAGAACTCAAATTCGAAAACTGAAAAGTTTGCACAAGTTTCAATTTTCACAAAAAACGCGAAGGCGAATTTCACAGAAAGAAATCGAGTTGGTAGGGAAAGCTGTAAAAGCGAAAAGCACTTTTTTTGCAGTAAAACCTTCAAAATTAAGCAGAATTCACCCAATTTCCCGAGGGATCAAGCAAAAAAAACAACAAAATAAAGCTCGAAATTAATAAAAAAACGAAAATTAAAAACTGTTTCAGAAAATCCTAATTCCCACTCATTTACTGTAAATAATAAATAAATAAAATTACATAAATAAAGAAGAAAATCAGGAAAAATAGAGAAAAATGAGGAATAACTTACCAATAATTAGGGAAAATTATTGTGCACCAGCGAAGAATTAAAAAGTGGTAAAGCGAGAAGCGAGAGAATTTTCTAGGGATTCTGAATTGAGAAAGAGAAAAAATAAAATAGGGTTTTTGCGGAGAAAATAAAAAGGCTTTCGTAAATATTAGATTCAGTTAATTATTATTTATATTTACGAATTATTTACTTAATTATTTATATTTACGACTTACGATGGGCGAAGCTTTAAATTTTTTTGACCTATTTTCCCTATAAAACTATATTTTTATTTTATTAATTAATTAACTTTTTTTATTTTATTTTCATTAGCTCGTATTTCAGTTTGACGTCCCTGAAGATCTGCAATGTTTAAAATTAAGCCCAAATTTTAGAAACCGAAAACTCTCAGGACTCAAATGAAATAAGTTCTTAGTTACGGGATGAAATTGTAATTTTCTTGTAATTAATTAATTTTGAAAAAAAGAAAGAAAATCGAAAATCCAATTTATACATCATCCCTCACTCAAACCTTTTCCCCAGCTGAAGAAGAAGGAAAGCAATGGCCCCTATTTCTTTGAATTCCCATTCCTTTCTCTCTCATCCCACATTTTCTCTCTCCTCCTCCCCTCTGCGCCAAGGTATAATCAAAATTTTCTGAAATTAATTACACTGTTGTTGTCTTCGCTCATCACTTATTTTTCTTTGTTTGGGTTTTCAAGGGCAAAAGAGGAACAAGAACTCCAGTTTCATCTGCTGCATCAACAATGGCGTCGATCACCAAAACCCACGGCAATAATTCTTCAATTTACAATATTCCGTTATGTCCCGCCGTTTTTTTTTAATCCTAAATACAACAAATTTACTTTTTTTTTTTATATATATAATTTAATTTAGTTTCTTGATTGCTGCTAACAGTGTGAGCATTGTAGAAGAATGTGGGACGAGGAGAAAACTGCTATTTCAGGCAGTTTGTGCCACGTTTGCTTTTCCTGCACTTGCTTTGGCAGCCGAAACCCGTAAAATCCCTTTTTTCCCTCGAAATTCATTTTTTCGTGGTTTTATGCAACTTTAAATAAATAGGTGTTAGTGTGATCCTAGTCTTGAATTTGCAGAATTACCAGAGGATTTCCGTGTTTACACCGACGATGTGAACAAGTTTAAGATCAATATTCCTCAAGGTGAGTTATTCGGTTTTATTAAAATCTCGTGCTCGGTTAGTATTTTGCCTTCAGAAGAATTAGCCATTAGTATAGAAACAGTTATACGAAAAAACTTTAAAATGGAATGGATAAATGCAGATTGGCAAGTCGGAAATGGAGCAGGTGATGGAGTAAGGTCACTAACTGCCTTTTATCCTCCGGAAGCTTCCAGCTCAAACGGTATTCAAAACACGATCATCGTGGAATTTTTTTTCGTTTCAAGTGTAATATGAGTTCATTGAAATCGTGCTTCTTTGTTTGCTGCAGTGAGTTTAGCAATCACGAGCCTCGGTGCAGATTTCACGAGATTGGAGTCTTTCGGTAAAGTCGATGCATTTGCAGAGACTCTAGTAAGGCTTCATCCATTTTCAAATTAAACAAAAAAAAAAAGGAAATACGAACAAAATGTGGGTATAGAAAAGTCGGGTGTTGTAAATAGTATTTTCCGATTACGCAGATTGGAGGATTAGACAGAAGTTGGCAGAGGCCGCCTGGTGTTGCGGCGAAACTCATAGACACCAAAGCTTCCAACGGTAGAGTATAATATTGCACGCAATTCAATTTAATTTATTTTTCCAATTCGGTATGTAACATTTTCTGGTATCGGTTAGGATTTTATTATATCGAGTACACACTGAAAAGTCCGGGCGAAAGTCGACGACATTTGTTTTCGGTGCTTGGTGTAGCAAATAATGGCACCTACAACAGATTATATACACTCACTGGGCAGGTCAGTATTTTGCTAAAACCATGTCCTCTTATAATTAATGCTGTATTAGTTTAGCTATCTGCTTCTACTTATAAATTCATTTCTGTAAAACGGCAGTTTGTCGATGAAGACGAAGAAAAACTTGGACCCAAAATTAAGAAAGTGAGTCGAATGAAGTTTATTTCATCTCGTTGCTTTATAACACACACACACACACATATATCTGTATGTATTTATATATAATTCCATTTCCGACTTTTGGGCTTTCTCCTACAGGCTGTTTCATCATTCAGATTGATGTAAAGGTTCGTGGAGAATTGTTTTAGTCGAAGGCTTTTAATTTATGTTCATTGGAAATTGAAAAGTTTGGATCCATATTTGAGAATTACGGTGTTTTCTCAGGTGAGATACTTCGACGTGGAAAAGGCGAAATACTTGTTGCCATGCATCATACACTATTACTATAATCTTTCAGTTCTGCTGAAGTTAATCTTGTTTTTTCTTTTTCTTTTCGTTTTGTAGGTCGATTATGCACCTATATTTGTACGAGAGGTCGACGATTTTCTCAATTTTTGTCAACTATTTATTGGTTGTTTATGGATAAACATCTTTTATACCATATATTTTACTGTTAAAAAATATAAAAATAAAGAGATGCGTGCATTTCAATGCTTTTTAGCAAAAAAAACGTGTGCTATAGTATACGATTTTTTGTGAATTTAGCTCTGTTAAAAAATATAAAAAGAAAAAGATATGTGCAGTTCAACCCTTTTTAGCAAAAAAACGTGTGCTATAGTACACAATTTTTTGTGAATTTAGCTCTGTTAAAATATATATATATATATATATATATATATATATATATATATATATATATATGTGTGCATTTTAACGGTTTTTAGCAAAAAAACGTGTGTTATAGACTTATAGTATAGGATTTTTTGTGAATTTAGCTCTGTTAAAAATATAAAAAGAAAAAAGATATGTGCATTTCAACGCTTTTTAGCAAACAAACGTGTGCTACAGTATACGATTTTTTGTGAATTTAGCTCTGTTAAAAAATATAAAAAGAAAAAGGATATGTGCATTTCAACTCTTTTTAGCAAACAATTTAGCTCTGTTAAAAAATATAAAAAGAAAAAAGATATGTTCATTTCAACGCTTTTTAGCAAAAAAAAAAAATTGTGTGCTATAGTATACGATTTTTTGTGACTATTAAGAAATCAGCAAAATAATTTTTAGATGAATAATATTTTTTTTGACTATTTATGGATAAAGATATATCTTCTATGCATAAATTTGAGTGGTAAAAATATTAATAATGATTTGAACATTTCAGTATTTTTTAGCCAAAAAACGTGTGCTATAGTACAGCTATGGATAAACACTTGTGATTTTATAGTATAGCATTTTTTGTGATTTTGTTTTGACTATTCAAACACTAGTAAAACAATTTTTAGATTAACTATTTCTTGAATATCTATGGATAAACACTTGTATACTGTGCATATATGTACTAAAAAAATATTTTAAAAACTATGAATATTTCAGCAATTTTTAACCAAAAAACGTGTGCTATAGTACTCGATTTTAAGACACTGATACAAATAACTTACGTAAATAAGTCGAGATACTATAGAACACATTTCAGGCTGTGACAGAACAAACAAACTGAACATATATTAAAACCTAGGACTACCACCAACTTTCACATCAATTAAAATTACTATAACACAAAGTAGATCAAAGAGACATTCGAGTTATACAAAGACAAGTAATAACATCAAGAAATCACTCACTCTTGACAGCCTTCTCGCCTGCCTTGGGTGCAGCAGTTTTGTGAAACAGAATAGTTAGTTGATCAACAAACAGACGGTTCTGCAAATGTTGGAATTGCTGCCTTTTCCTCTCTGTTTCTAACTCGAATTCCTCAAAGTGGATAATCTTTTCTTCCATCTCCTTTGTCTGCAAAATAAAATATTATAATTACGAAAAACAGCATACATATATATACACAATTATATATAGCACACGTGCAAGATTGAGCACCTGAGTCGCAATTCCAGATATTGCTTTCTCCAGCTCCTCTTCTTCCTTCTCAAGCTGCAAATTTGCTTCGAGAAGAGCTTCTTCTGTCATGTTTGGGTTATTACCATTTGATGCAATATCAGATTCTGCATCGGACAGAAAAGACCATTATTTGAATCTTTGCTGATGTAAAATAACAGGAGAGCAAAATGCCCTCTCATTTTTCTTGCACCAACTCAAAGACTTGTCCTTATTGTTTAGGAATATATTTATTATGTGTGCAGCACAAACATTGTTTATGTTAGTGTCATTAATTGTTTATTGACAATAAAAATAACCTAATGAATCCATGCAAGGGCAATTTGCAACATGAATCAGATGATGGGGAAACCTTTGTTTTTGCATATTTTATAAGCAAAAAAAAAAACATTTACTAAAAGATTGAGCACTGGCAAAGTCGATGAAATACATCGGAAAGAACTAGCATAAACCCTCTTGTACTTTGAATTGTATCATGTGTTTGTCACATTTACTCTTTTCCCCTTAATGAGTTCAAAAACTAATTTTATAAAAACCGAATATCTTAATTAGATCACTGAGAAAAGAAAACGTAGAGCATTAGAACTTGTCCTCATTTACTAAAAGTAGCATAAAATGAGAATCTAATGAACCACAAAGGCAGAAGTCTACCTTTCTGTTTTATATTGACAAGATCAGACAAAGCTGTAACTGCAGCACGAGCTGCCACTTCTGCAACATCTACGCCAACCAATGTGGATAGGAAAGCAGCCTGAGGAGATGCCAATAAGATAAATCGACAGACACACTAATTGAACTTTAGTGATTTTATATATATATATATATATATATATATATATATATATATATATATATATATATATTTTTTAATTGAACTTTAGTGATTAGCATAGGCATAAATAACAGATTGAATAACACCAATTGAAAGATATAAGGCCTTTCAGTAATCAGTTGAATAACAGGTTGTTTGCAATGAAAAGGGGGAGTTAGTTTTTACCTGCGCCATAATTGGATTACTTGCATCAGCAAGTGGCGAGAGATGCATCCTTTTTGTTGGCATGGCTACATTTTGTAAACCTAACTCAGTATCAGGCTCTGCAGATTCTGGAGGACCGTCAAACTGTTCGCCAAATGGAAGCTTTACGAATCGAGCAACACATTCCTTCGCACTTCTTCCCCCAACATGTTCAGCGACTTTCTTCCAGTCATCACCATAATGCATTATACCTTCTAGAAGTTGCAACGTCTCTTTATCGGTCCAATCTGACTTTGCCTCTTCGCTAATATCAACCCGCTTAAAATCCGTCGAACTCAAACCCAACCTGTAATTACCCCGGACATAGCACCTCGCACAAAGTGTCATATCGTGCTGCTCAGATAAAAAAACAGCAGTTTATCTATCAAGATTCGAGTTTCTAAAAGTACCAAAGCTTGATTTAAAAAATAAAGAGATCGGTATGAAGTGATTTAGAGAATTATTAAAACAAAAGGCATGTCTGTAGGTATATATTGAGAACACAATTATTGGGCATATAAGTCTCCGAAGAAACATATGATCGACCCAAGCTAAGCTCGACTATTTTTACGAAATAATTGCAGATCAACAAAATTATCAAGGGGGAGGAATAGAGAATTACCTTATCAGACGCGAAACAAGCAATGGTACAAGGGACCTTGCAACCACTGCAAACCCTCTTCTTCTGTGCTGAATCAGCGGCCCCGCCGCCAGAAGCAGCAGCAACGTCGCTGCCGTGAGCGGCGGCGGCAGCAGCAGCGGACTTGGTCTCCTTCTCCTCCCATTTCAGCTGAGGCTTGGTAGTAGAACCGGCGTAATTGATCAAACCCCATGTCTCAAGGAACTCAAAAACCCTGCGAATAGACCCCACATCACCGATTGTTGTCTTCCGCACCTCGGTGAAAGTGATTTTCCGATTAGGATTTTCTCGGAAGCGCCGTATGATGGCATTCCGGTAGTATTTGTAAACCCTAGGGTTCTTCGAGGACGACTTCCCATCAAAGAACTCCGGCACGAACTTGGCCTCGCATTCATGAATGCCGCTCCACGAAAACCACCCTAGAAGGAGTGAAAAGCAGCACCAAAAAAACCAGGATCAATTAAAACACAAAACTTTTCAAATATTGCTAAATTATGATATGTAAAAATGGGCGTACGTGAATAGCTGGGGATGTGAATAACGTCTGCGTCGGGCTCGGGAGGTCGCGGAGTGATAGTTGCCGGAGGGGTCGTGGGGACGGTGGGGGAAGGAGGAGGAAGGACGACGGTGGGAACGGTGGCGGGATTAGTGGAGGAGGGTTCAGAGGAGGGTTTGGAAAGAGGGGTAAACTCAGTAGCCATTACTTTGTTAGTTAGAGAGCATTAAAATTAAAATTAAAATTAAAAACCACTGCACCGGTTCACCAGTTGTACAACTTCTGATGCAGAGGGTATAACACTATTCGTTCGATCCGGTAATACTTACGTCATGTGCGACGTGTTTGGGAACGCGATCCGCAAAATCTCAAAATTTTGGTCTACTGGTCTTCAACAGATCAAATTGCGTTTTATATTTAAAAATAAATAAAATAAAAGGGGAAATTACAACCAACCCCCTGAGGTTTGGTCAATTTACGAAAAAACCCATCTTGTTTGGATAATTATATCTAACCCCATCAACTATGATTTTTTCTTACACCTCCACCCTTATGGTGTCAAATTCAACATAATCATCTAGATTTCGTGGAATGTGCTCTAGTTTGTACTCGTTTTGTGTAAAAATACAGTTTTTTATGCACCACAATCTGATATATACAAGTTGAAAAACATATTATGATCATCTTGCTTCAAAATGTGAAGTCCGAATGGGGTAAAGTGGGTACAAAAGTAATATTCCATATACTCTTGAAGATTTCACTAAATTTAAAATCACAAGGGTGGACGTGTAAGAAGGTTTATAATTGAGAAGTAGTTGTAATTACCCAAACAGAATCGTAATTTAACCATACTTCAGGTGGTTGTAATTTACCCTAGAATAAAAATATGAATGCGGGTGAATTAATATTAATATTAATATTAATATTTTATTAGTTTAGTCTTTATTAATATTAAATATTTATTGTGTTGTTATTTTGGTATTTTGTATACAGCTTGTCTACATACTTTTCAAGTCATTTATGTACAAAAAATCAGATAAAATCATCCATCGATACACACAAAGAAACATATAAAGAAAAGCATCACATTTGAATCGAGAGAGAGAGAGACGAGAGAGATTTGTGACAATGAGCTTCGTTCGTTCATATTTTGAAGCGAGGCTCTTAAAAATTAAGAATCTCCGATTTTTTACAAGCGGTGAAGAAAAAAATAAAACCCTAAAAATATGCTGTTATGCACAAAGAAAGATGCTGGACCTGACTTGTCTAAATACACAATGCAATGCAAGGATGCAACACAACGACAGAGACCGACTACAAAGGTGTATATACACACCCGAGATGCTGACTGGACTAACTGTAAAAGAATCATATCTTGATTCCACCGAAATTTCAAAAAAAAAAAAAAAGGTCGGTTTTTTTTTTCTTTTTTTACACGACGGGTTCATTATTTCACAGATTGGGAGCCGGAAACCAATTCCAGTCGCAATCGACACTCTACCAGTCATATCCACAAGGCTGGCAGAATACAACAAGAGTTATAGGTACAGCAAGAGTTATAAAAGGATGTGTGCAATACGCACTTTCCACTTCCTCTCTCCACCATCAGGAGCGATTCGGACATTTGACTTTCTCTGGTGAGCAAGACACTTTGTAAGACCTGCCATTTGTCATCAACAAAATACGATCATCAATTAAATATATATCATATATGTATGTATATGTTTGCTCTTCAAAATCCCGATCTCCACGTTTCCAGTTTCAACCATTTCTAATTCAATTATAGTTAAGAAACAGAAAGAAAGTGGACTTCCCACCACCCCCTAAAAGTTAGTGCCAAAAAAAAAACCTATTTAAGATACCTCTAGAATGCAAAACGAATAATTTGCAAGGCTAGATTTGAAGCCCGCCAATCAAGTGGCAGTACTGCTGTTCTTAGTCCTGCTGCAATCTAACGGAACCTGACAATTTGTATATAGTAACATAATAACTACAATGGCAATAAAGATAATATTATACCAGATTAACATGTCAAAAAAAAGAAACAAACTTACCTAGATTAAAACCCTCACCCAGCATTTTGGTCAGAACCGCTACCAGGCATGAATTGAGAAGAATGCGCAGACATTATAAATTGTTGCTGTTGTGGAATATGTGTTGCGACACCTGATACAAACCAAGACGCAACTAATTATATCAATATAATAGAGATACATAATAATGCTGTGACAGAGCAACCGAAGACCTTTCTTTACCGGTTGGATATGGAACTGGAATAGTTGGAACAGAAGCTGTTGTCATTGCATTGACAGTGGGCCCACCAAATTGCACTATCTGATGACCTGGCATTGCGTATCCAGGCACTGCAGTGTAGTTATGATTTGCTGGAACAGCCTGGCTCAACTGACTGTAAGGATACATTGTTGTGTTGAGTGATCCAGGCACACCATATATAGGAACGTATTGTTGACTTCCGTATGGATTGTAAACACCCTACAAATAAAACAACTGCAAACTGTTGATATTTGTCACAGTGACACCAATTCAATAATAAGTTTCTCGATGATGAACCTGAGAATACGCATATTCTGGACTGTATGAAGCGTACCTGCATTAATGAAAGGATTAGACAGTCGGTATGTGGATAACTATTAATATAGTTACAGTACTTGACAAAAAAACTCATTTAAATGATCTAGAATATGTCATAAATATGAATATTTTACGAATAACCAAGACCATTTGCCTTCAATTGTATGATGGAATCTTCAATACAGGCTACAATCTATTTCATAACTCCGGAGGTTGATTAAATGCATAGCAGAGAGAAAGTAAGAACGGAGCATCATTCTCTTTCAACAAACCAAATATGACCCCTTATTCCAGAATCCTATAAATGCCGGAGAACAATACAATTTCTTAAGGGAAATAATGGCTGCCTAGCTAGCCCCACTCAAGCCTCGAAGGATATCTGAATTTAACTTAAAATAGACAAACATAATAACTTTCTTTTCGCAACACAAGCATATGTGGCAACTGGAATCATCAAGAATCACAACTATAATGCCAAAGAAGATACACGACCAACAGATAGATCTTGTCCAATCACAAATAGGTTGAAACTCCAAACATAACTTTTCTTAAAGTCTTAGTTCGTTGATAACACGTTGTGATTGACGAACCTAAATTTAAATGCAAGTCCCTAATGATTTCTGAACCAAGATCTATAATACACTCCTCCAATTCCAACATAGTAAAACAATGATACAATTCACGATAAATGCCAGGGTGTGGATATCGATGCACAAGAACCAATTTAAAATCAATACAAAAAAAATGTCAAGACACTATACAAATAACAAAAATCTGAAGAAGCAAACACCACATAAATGTTATATGATAGAAGTAGCTCACCCATATGGAGAATACATCAAGCCTTGTTGATATCCATAAGTAACGGGTTGCTGCTGGTACCCATAATTTCCAACATAAGCAGCACCCCTACCAGCTTGTACGCCTCCAATGTAAGGTGATGGAGACCTAAGGCGTCCTATGATATATAAAAAGACAGTTTGAGTTTCAACATAGAAAATCAATGTACATAAATGGCAAATTTCCTAAATTTTACTGAAGTCAAACCACCAAACACTGTCTAAGACGGGCTCGTTCTATATCAGCAAATAGTTTCTAAATTTTGTACGAAGGCTATAAATCATCACAGAATGAGTTTTCTTGTCCAAAATATACATTAAGAAGCTAATATCGCAGACTGAAAAAACAGACATAAATGAGCAAGATCCTAATAAGATCTTTCCTATTAATAACATACATTTGAATCAGGAATTGACAATATTCTTATTCAAGAACACCCTGATTAATACATAACAAAATGTTTGTTTCAAAACCACCAATTCAATAGCATAAATCCCATTGATATTTGAGTTATCATATACTTACAATAGTTACATTAAAACATTCAAATAAAATTGAAGTCGAAACTGAACAAGAAGACTGTGGAAGATTCTAATCCTCCAGAATATTTAACAATGAAAGAACAAGGTAAATTACCGAAAGGAACCACTGGACGAGGTCTGCCCAGTGAAGCCAAATTACAATTTGCTCGCCTCCCATCAATAATTGGAGTTGGGTCAGCACAAGCTCTCCTAGCTGATTCGGGATCCCGGAAAGTCACCTAAACACTCCATAGAAACACCATTTCGGTACCCAAATCATTCAACTAACCACACATTCTAACTCCAGGCACAAGAAATCACAAAATTCCAACTGACATTCATACTTATAAACATGACACTAGATATGCACGCAAAATTCTCATTTATTTTGCTAAGTAAACATTACTAAGTTAGTCTTCTATTATCTAACATCAGAATGCAGAATGCAGAATCAGCAACAGGACAAACTTTATAAGTGCTTAAAAAAGACGAGAAACCAAACATAAAATGACAATTCCAATCAAGAAATTAAGAGCTCACAAAACCGTATCCTTTGGATCGGCCAGTATTCTTATCAGTGATGACCACAGCTTCAAGGATATCCCCAAATTGCTCGAAATATCGTCTCATGGTCTCACTCTGAGTCTCCCAAGCCAAACCTCCCACGAAAACCTTAGTGAAAGTGGTATCTCCAAACGGAGAATTCATATACTGGAATCCACCGGGGCCCGAACCTGAGCTTGGACCAGGTATTTGCTGCTGCTGTTGCTGCTGCTGCTGATAAGCCATAACCGCTCACTTCAACTAAATTCAACTAAAAAGAAAGCAGTGGGAAGATAGCTCCCAAATAATAAAAAAGAGGGCTTAACTAAACAATCACAGAAGGGGGATCGGCGATTTAGTTTATACTGAAGTCGATCCAATGGAGATGCAGTACCATATTAACAGGAAACCCTTATAAAAACCCTAACTGCGGCTGAAAGTGAATAAAAATTCATTTTTTTTCTTCAATTATTTACTGTGAAATATATATATAAAAATTATATACACAAACGGCGAATTTGAATTCGTATTTGCAAGATAGGTATACGAAGAAGAAGAGATCGGAAAACACGAAGATCGAGAGAACAGAAACAGAAACCAGAAGGGCGAGAAAAAAAATATCAAAAAGAGAGAGAGGGAGGAAATGAAAACCCTAATTTTGAGGAGGGCAACGAAGGGAATAGAAGCAACAGTAGCGGGTCAAAAAAGAGAGGGGTGGGGGCTGGATCAGCTGTACAGGAGAGCAGAGAAAGGGTACGTATGGACTATGATTGGTGGTGGGTGGTGGGTGGTGGGTGGTGGGGAAAAGCCGAAAAAGGTTAAATCATCAACGGAATTTCAAACCCCTGTTTCTCCTCCCCCAAAAGAACAATTTCACAATCATCATCAACCAAAAAAAGAAAAAAAAAAAGGAAAACAGTAAATTAATTTAGGGCTTAATTGAAGATGGGGAAAAGGGGGGTTTTGGGTTTGAAATTCTGATCGGGGAGAGGGTGGTGGTGGCGGAGAGAGATGATCTGGAACAGCGTTGTCATTATTTTTTTTCTTTTAATTTCTTTTCTTTTTTGTTTAATTATTATTTTCTTCGTTTGTTTTTCGATTTAACAGATGGAATAATAATTAATAAAATTGGGAAAAAAGAAAGAAGAAATGAAATTGAGGGATATAGACTAAGACAGGTGCTTACGGATTTCCAAACATAGAAGAAATATACAGCTTGGAAGGGGCAGTTTTGTCATTTGTGGGCCATGTTCTTTCTTCCTCCCACCATCACCACCCTCTACTATGTGTTTCTTTTTACATTATTTTTTTGGCATTTGTTTTTTTCTTTTCTTTTGTCACTCTGGATTGGGTTTTATTTTAATTAGGTAGTTTTTTTCACATTTAATTTACATACAATTAACTCTCAAAAAAAAAATTTACATACAATTAAACTCATATACATGTGGATATGTAAATTATTTATGGATTTATACACAATTATGCTATTACATAACTCGGTAAAATTTATCGAGTGCAGTACAGGTACAGTACAAATTGTGTCTCTGCAATTTGAGGAAACTCTCTAACAAAAGTTAGTTAGGGTCTTTAGTGTGTCGATGAAAATTCTTAAATGGTGTTTGTAAGAGCTTATTAAAATAGTAGAAGTTAATGATTGTGGATATAATTTGAAATAATCACTTATTTTTATAAATTATGGTGCTTGTAATGGCATTAAAACTCAACTTTGAGTAATTAATTTGCAATTTAACGTGTTTGCAAAACTCAATTAATTTTAAACAATTCGAAAATCGTAGACAATTTGAGAAATATACAATAGTAACAACTTGAAATACTTTATTATAAATAAATATTCTCTAATTGATATAGGATTAGAGTTTTCTTTGGCTTAATAAAAAAGCCCATCACAAATGGATCCGTTTGGATATAGACACCGCAAATTGCAATACAAAAACTATCATGTGATAAAAAATAATTAATTGGTTTATATTAATTAGACAAGTGTGATAAAAAAAAAATGGTTGGTTCATTTGATGCCACACCTCGTAAAAAACATCAGATAATTATTTTTCGTTGATCTGCATATAATTACAGACATTTATTTGTATGTGTAATTAATTTTGAATGTGGCTAGGGTCTTTGGGGTGAATCTGCATGGTCCCATACACGTGTCTGGTCCACTAATTATATCATGCACCCAGATTTTCCCAATTTTCAGTGGGACCTTTTCGATATGCTGTCTCTCTCTCTCTCTCTCTCTCCTCTTACACACTTTCTCTCTCTTCTTTTTTTTTTCTTTTTCTTTTTATTTTTTAATTTCTTTATGTGGACTACTTCCAATATTAATTTCCTTCCCTATATCTTCTTAGGTGGGCAGGGCAGGGCAGCCCGTAGCCCATCGTGGGCTGTTTGGGTTGTTGGTCCACCTACGGCCCATAACACCACCTTCTCCTCCTCCTTTTTTCCCTCGTTTTTTTTTAAATATTTTTTATTACATAATTAATTTATTATTTGTTAGAGCAACTCCAATGCAAAACATCAAAATTGAAATATCAAATATTCATTTGATAATTAAGATAATATTTTAATATTCATTTGCAATTCATCTACTCCAATCATTGTTATCAAAATTAATAATCAATTGGAAGTTTTTTACTGATTTTATTTGTAATTGCCACGTGTCATTTTGTGATTGGATGTTTAGGTGGTTAATTTTTTGATAACTCAATTTCCAGGATATATTTTTACTTATGAAGAGGTAGATTATCAAAATACTTACCCATTTTGATACTACCATTGGAGTAGAAATTTTTAATTTTGGGATATCAAAAAGGTAGTTTATGGGTTTGATAATCCATTTGATACTCCCATTGAAGTTGCTCTTAATGGTAGCTAATTGTTAGTTATTTTATTTTATTACGTAATTAATTTATTATTTGTTAATGATAGCTAATTGTTAGTTATTATTTGCATTTATTGTCTTATTAAATTAAATTTTTATATTCCATAATTTTTTTTATTTGTTAATTATTTATTTGTTTAAAAATTTAGTTGAATATTCATACTTAGTAGTTACTCCCTCCGTCCGTAATATGTCACTGTAAATATATATTTTTTTTTCCATTATATCCTTATTAAAACCTCAACATTGTCTTTGCATTAGTAAGGGTTTGGTCTAACAATATTTATTCTCCTAAAACCGTGACACATTTTTTTTAATACTTAAGACTCGTGCAAAGATGAAACACGACAATTCCAACTTAGAGTCCTCGTCGTGATTAGTACTTGATATAAATATTAAATAGTGATAACTATGTTTAACAATAGTATTAATAATTAGATTTCGTACCCACTCATGTGGCCATTTGCCGATTATTTACCCAATTAAGTTCATATTTAAAAGTTACATTTAATTCATCTTTAAAATGCAATTATCATTTATTTTTATTTTTTTTTAATTTATTTGTTTGTTTGGAAACATAGGAAACTGTTGGGAGTGGATATTTGGGATGACCATAACAAAAATAAAATTCCTAACGGTTTTGTTAAAGCACCATTGGCATTGATCAGAGTCCAAACCAATACTCCTACTCAATTTTCCATGCAAATAAACTCTATTTTTCTATTTAAACAAATCGAAATTTTCAACTGAAAAAACAAATAATAATTATAAATTTTAAAGAATATTTTATTTAATTTCCAACTGACATCTAAGGATGATGGGATTATCTTAAACAGGGTTAGTGGGGTTCAACTAACGATGAGTTACTGTCCTAAACAAAGGTTAGTGGGGGCAGGTAGCTGTGTTAGTCTTCAATTTTCTAATTATTTTTTTTAAACAAACATTTTTGAAGCAAGCTGTTTTATAATTGCCAACTCTTTTATATAAATAACAAGCAAGAAAATAAAATTAATTGGGTGTTTAGGTGAGCTTATAAGCTGCCAAATGGAGCTTATAAGCTCTTTTTTAAGTGTTTGATAATTTCAAAAATAAAAATAAAAAAATTCAAAGAATAAACGGATAGCAAATAAGATTTTTTTTAAAATCACATCTACTTCATATTTTTATTTTATAAGTTATTAAAATAAATAAAAATAACTTAAAGACATATTATCTAAACACTTTAAAAATTCATTCTGAAAATAAGACGTAACAAGTTATCAATTCTTAAAACAGTTTATTAAAAATTTAAGAGCTGATCAGATGTTTAAAATAAATTTAGCCAAACGAGCCCTAAGAGGTGTAGAAAATAAAATAAACTCACTAATGCATAAACTCACTAATTTTCAAATAGTATGTAGATATTGTTTGTTATTTTATAATTTTATTTTCATATCATATTTTTACAAAAAATCGAACCTGGAGGTCCATCCCAGGTGTGTTTGTTTCAGACAATATATACATGCAGATATATACATATTACTATTGTCATTATTTTTATTATTATAATTGAATTGCTGTAAACAATAAATAATATTTATTTTGTTCACTTGTAAAATTGTAGTAATAAACCCATGTAATATATAATAATTAATAAAATGCGTGTCTGGTGCCAGGATCCCCTTAACACGTGCACAACAAAACTCCCCACGTGCTTATGCTTTGGTCTGATCCGTATATCCTACATTGACACGTCATTATGCGTTTCATATACATATACTATACTTCGATTAATTAATTAAATTGATTGATTGATGAAACTCATATACAGTGTTTTAATTAGAATAGGCTATTATGATAATGAAATTAATTAATTGTGAAAATATCAAATAACATGCATTCATTATACAAAGGAAAATTGCTAATTTCACAGCAAATAAGTGGAGAAATTAAATTCATATACCAAAAATAATTGAAAACCGAGCCCACAAGTTTTTAAACTGCGATTCTACTACCGCAAAAAGTCGATGTTTTAAAAATTGGACCAGACTGGTTATTGGGTTAAGGTTGGACTGGTCCGATCGGAATTCAACCAAGTTTTTTTTCATTTTTATTTTATTTTACAATTATTTATACTCAAATTTTATTAAATAAAACAAACTTTCTTTTACACACATTTATTAATTACTCTTCTTCAATTGAAAAGTAAATAAAACATGCCTTTCTTTAACACACAACATATAACACACTCAATCACTTCAAATATTATACAAATTAAATCCAAAATAATATGCTTCCACTTTTAATTTTTTTCTTATTTTGATTTTTTTTTTCTTCAACTAGGCAGTACATCAACGTTATTTTTTTCATTTTTTTTAAGTAACAAAAGGCACAATTTTGCGGAAACAAAAAACCCCTTATTTTCAGTCCCGTTCCAATTTTACCGTTCAACCGGCCAAACATGACCGATGAAGACAACGATTCACGGTTTAACAGATTCAACCGACCGGTCCTATCTAGGTGTAAAAACATTGCTAAAAGTCCTACACAAAAAAGAAAAAAAAAAGTCAATGTTTGTAATAAATAGCTCACATTTAAAATAAAAACTATTTACCAAATACACATTTTTTAAACAATTCAAAATTTTAAATAATACACATTCTTTTTATCAAAAAAAAAAAAAAAAGAAAAAAAGAAAAAAGAAAAAGAGAGAAAAAAAAACGTTTGGTCATTGGTGTAATACTGAAAAAACCAAGGGACTAATAAGAAAAAAACAAAAAGCAAGAAACGCCAGCACATCCACTCTCCTCCACTATAAAGAAACGACCTCCGAAACCATCGCTCCTCCGCCACCGCCGCCTCCTCCAATAACACTCATTTTTTTTTAGTATATAATTTTCCTCCCTTATTTTTCCCTCTCTCCGCCTCTCAATTTTTTTTCCCTCAATATGGACATTCGCCGGAGGCCGCCCAAGCCATCACTCCGCCCGCAGGTTCCTCCTCCGCCGCCTTCCTCCTCCCCCAAAGCCTCCGACGCCCTCCCCCTCCCACTCTATCTAACCAACGGCGTTTTCTTCACCCTCTTCTTCTCCGTCGCCTACTTCCTCCTCCACCGGTGGCGCGACAAGATCCGCAACTCCGTCCCCCTCCACGTTCTCACCCTCTCCGAACTCGCCGCCATCATCACCCTCATCTCCTCCTTCATCTACCTCCTCGGATTCTTCGGCATCGACTTCGTCCAGTCCTTCATTTCCAAATCCGATTCCGACGACGATTCCCCCCAGCACCAGCGTTTCATCATCGAGGAGGATCGCAACATTCACTGCTCCATGCCGACTCCGGCGATTTCGAAGCCAATTCCCATGGACCTCCCCCAGGACGACGAAGAACTCGTCAATCGCGTCGTCTCCGGCGAAATCCCGTCCTATTCTCTCGAATCGAAGCTCGGCGACTGCTTCAAGGCGGCCAAAATTCGGCGTGAGGCGGTGCAGCGGCAGACCGGCAGGTCCGTTGAGGGATTGCCGTTGGAAGGATTCGATTACGACTCCATTTTAGGGCAATGCTGCGAGATGCCTGTAGGGTATGTACAGATTCCTGTTGGGATAGCGGGCCCGTTGTTGTTGAACGGCTGCGAATATTCGGTGCCTATGGCCACAACTGAAGGTTGTTTGGTGGCGAGCACCAACAGGGGCTGTAAGGCAATCTACGCTTCTGGAGGCGCCACCTGTGTGCTCCTCCGCGATGGAATGACCAGAGCTCCGGTGGTTAGGTTTTCGTCGGCAAAGAGGGCGTCGGAGTTGAAGTTCTTCTTAGAGGATCGTCTCAATTTCGATACCTTATCCGTCGTTTTCAACAAGTAAGCTTCTTCTTCTTCTTTTTATCGAATTACTGCGAATTCAATTGACTAATGTAACAGATCAACTTCTCGAGAATATTCCATTATCTAATCTGCAAAGCCTAGTTATCCTCTTATAGTTTGATGTGATTGAGCAGTGCTAATATTCGCATCTATTAACAATAATCGTATGAACTGGTTTCCTGGTCGATGATCGAATTTATCCCTATCACGACCGTTTCTTAGTTTCGTTGGAGTAGTTTATTTGCAGATTGGAATAGATTGTCAAATTTTTATAAATTAGTTAATGTATTCGTTCATTGGTCTCGAATCTCAATCGAACACAGTATCGACAACACGACGCGTTTTTTAATCCTACGATTTCGTTTACAGGTCGAGTAGATTCGCTAGACTCCAAGGTATTCAATGTGCTATTGCAGGTAAGAATCTATACGTAAGATTTAGCTGCAGCACAGGCGATGCCATGGGTATGAACATGGTCTCTAAAGGCGTCCAAAATGTCCTCGATTTCCTCCAAAGCGATTTCCCCGATATGGATGTTATTGGCATTTCCGGTTAGTTCAATTACCGTCCAAAGATTAATTAAATCAAGCCCAAATTTTCATCGTGTTTTAATCAGTCGTATCGTTATTATTTGATGCAGGAAATTTTTGTTCGGACAAGAAACCATCAGCGGTCAATTGGATCGAAGGCCGAGGAAAATCGGTTGTCTGTGAGGCAATTATAACAGGAGAGATAGTGACAAAGGTTTTGAAAACCACAGTGCCTGCCCTCGTGGAGCTCAACATGCTAAAGAATCTCACCGGATCCGCCATCGCCGGAGCTCTTGGCGGCTTCAACGCACACGCCGCCAATATAGTGTCTGCAGTTTTCATAGCCACCGGTCAAGATCCAGCTCAAAACATCGAAAGCTCTCACTGCATAACCATGATGGAAGCTGTTAACAACGGCAAAGATCTCCACGTTTCCGTCACTATGCCCTCCATCGAGGTAATTTAAAAAAAAAATCATTAACACAATTCTTTATTAATTTAAGTTATATAAAATTACTAATTTCACGCGTCCCGTTTATTTAGGTCGGGACAGTTGGAGGTGGGACACAATTGGCTTCGCAATCGGCTTGTTTGAACTTGCTCGGTGTAAAGGGTGCGAGTAAAGAGTCACCGGGTTCGAATTCTCAGCTATTGGCCACCGTTGTGGCAGGTTCGGTTTTGGCGGGAGAGCTTTCTCTTATGTCGGCAATTGCAGCGGGTCAGCTCGTAAAAAGTCATATGAAATATAATCGTTCGAGCCGGGACATCACCAAGATTTGTTCCTAGGGTTAGAGAAGAGGCACTTGAGATTTTTTAGGACCAAAGCATGTGAGGCTCTGTGCTGGAAAGTTTTATAAAAGCATATATATATATATATATATATATATATATATATATATATATATATATATATGCATGTGGAGTTTGATGAAATGTGTGGTGGCTAACATTTCTGAATGTAGAAGATGGAAACATGATGTAGAGCCCTCCTCGTGTGATTGTTTGTACTTTGTGCTATGGTGGTGGTGGTTTTTTTTTTTTTTTTTGGGAGTAATTTTTCTTGATTTATTCTTTTGTGATTTTAGGTGGTGGGAATTTTGTCTGTAGTTATTTATTGTAATGTTATTAATTCACAGTGGTGTGTCTGTTTAAAAAGTGTTTGTTGTAATCTGACGACTTTTGTCTGATTTCATTAGTTGTGTACAGCTTGTTTTAACTTTTAATGCAATTTGTTCTAGTTTGGTTCAACGTGTTATGAATTATAATTACGATAATTAGTGTTATTTTTTATTTTTTTTTGTATTGAGACGTAAATTACACCAAGCTAACATTGTATGACAATTTCGATATAGGGATTGTTGATTAAAAAAATTCGAATCTGAATCGACAGTACATGTGAAGCATGATGGATGTTGGTGGCTTGATTTGAGTTTCTGGCAAAAAAATATTTATTTGTTTATTGGATATTTTATTAATGAATAAATATTCCATTTGATTAAAAAAAAAAAAAAGATATTTGTATAATTAACATAAATCATAAATGTAATGGACGGACTGACTTATGCAAGTATGCATTGTCTATTCATTCACAAGTGGACCACTAACATGTTTCTCTTGTTCTATTCATTGGACTTTATTTTTCTCTTGTCTATAAATCCGTACGATGAGTATTCCATTTCTATAAGGTTCAACCCCACCTTAGGGGGGGCTCACAAATTACACCCTTTTGTCCTAATAAATTGTGTATAATGTATATTGACGAATATGCCCTGATAGTTTGGTATTGAATTACAACTTTTTTGAGAAGTAGAAATCGAACCCCATCCTAGAAATTGCCAGTCCGATATACATAATTCTAAATTTTCTCGTTTGTTTAAAGAAGAACGACACACGATGAGGATGGGGAGTTGAGTTGGAGCCCCTACCTATTTTATAGATTGAAAAACAATGAGTACGTAATGGATTTAATGCAATATGCTACAACTCGAAAAATGGCTAAAAATAGCAACTGCCAAAAAATATAAACTTGTCGAAATAGAATAACACATGTAAAACATGCAGCTCAAACAAAAGATAGTATAGAGGAATGAGAATGATCATAGAATATCTGTGAAAACCAAGAGAGTCCGTTCATCCCACCACAATAGCCGGTACTACTTATAGTTCCACCTAAAATGGGCGAAACAAGTATAGAGGCCGCAAAATATGTGGCACCATATGCAAACGAACAATTCTAAATAAACCTAAACAAAATATGACCCCCATTCCTTTCAAAACATAGAATAAACAAAAAACGTGCCAAAAATTTACCTAATTCCTTTCCCGTCGAGCAATTTTCAAGTTTTCATGGGTTCAATTTATTACAAGTCCAAGTAATATAAGGTTTGAATCCAATGAAGGCCCACCGTTTAATAGGTTGAAGAAAATGGGTGGGCTTTTCTTGAATGATGGGCTTTTTTTTCATGGGTCAAAGTTGCAAAACGTTTCTTTTTAGGTGGAAAAAAAGAAACATTCTTACATGATATTGAAGCCCACCTAATTCTCTAAAACTATTAGACAAACTGAAATTTATCAAGGTCTTGTTTGCAAAGGGTTTTCCAAAAGTTGAAGTTGGTTATATTATTTTGCGATGCATATCTCTTACACTGCAAAAATTAAAATAAAGGCTAAGATAGTGGTACCATGCCGAAATCATGATTAGGACAATAAGTAACGTGGGGTTATGGTTGGTCGAAGAATCAAAAGCCAGTCGTTTGTGCTTAAGAAAAGATTTATGTATGGCGAATCTTCTTTTTTCGCCCTTTAACCTAAAGGTTTTGCACTATTAGAAAGCGTTTAATTAGCAATTTGATTAACATTCAAGATATTATTTATAATTAAGATAACTGAATGGTTTATTATATAGATGAAAAAAGTAAGATTGTCTCAAAATACATAAGTAGTACAATCTGTCATAGTCAAACTGGTGTGTCGCCGAAAGATCCAATGAGAATTCAATGCGGTGGTACAGTGAAAAATGAGAGAGAGGGAAGATCAAGTTTTATGGTTGGGAAAGAGGCGGAATTGAAATACCTCGAATGAGTAGTTCAGATTACACATGTTAGCGTCTACGATCAAGATCAAAATATCAGAAAGGGACTCTCAAGTCACTGAGTGGGCTTTGTGCTATTTGGTCCGTCTGGGTTAGGCCTCCTCAAGTGGATATCAGGTTTATGGCTGAATTCATGATTAATTTATCCAAAATTCAATAGAAGACCGTTAGTAAATCTGATACTATTCGCATGTATTTGAGATGATACACCTAATGTAACACATCGGATGATTTTAAATCATAAATTAATATAAATTAACCATCCACTAACCACCATCTACAAACCCTATTCCCATCCCCATCAATTTATTTAACCAATTGGTTGGTTGGTCTTGTAAATACATAGGTAAATAATTTTATAATTATAAGTAGAATAGACACTTAGGTAGAGAATACAATTAAAAAAATAAATCGAAAATAAATAAATAAATAAAGGTAGTATTAGTAATATATATATTTGGATGCACAATTAAGAAGAGGTTGGGTGCATGGTTGGGCCCTTGATTAATTCCAATTGGGTAAGAAAAAATGCTTTATGTTGGTTCCTTGAACCTTCCTGTTTTAGTAATGGTTAGAGTTGGGCCCATACCCCTTCACTTCTGTCCCTCAATTTATATGCACTACGTCTCTCCTTTTCTTTTTCTAACTCTTTGTGCTTTTCAAAATAAATAATAAAAGTTTTAAAAATAAAAATAAAACAATTATGCTGTGTCAACAACAAAAGCTAACTCAACAATCAACTAATCACCATTAGTAGTGACTCGGGTTCTAACAAACGGTTAAAAATTTGATTTCGTTGCTGATACGTTTTAGATTCAACTTGTCGCACATAGTTTGTTCAGTGCAATTTACACTGTTTTGGATTAGTATACGGGAGCACATCTTACCTAATAAACATATTTGACTTATTTGGGTGTGACAATAATTATTGAATCGTCCAAAGATTAATGTGACAATAATTCATATAGTAGACAAAGTAAAGAGGGTGTGGTCTAATCAAGATTGGAAGACAACACGCACTGAAAATGAACATTTTGAATGGTTTTCTTTTTTAGAATATGATATGATGGACTTAACTGGATTTGTACTATGGCCGCATTTTATTTTATTTTTATTTTTATTAATTTTTCAAGCAAGAATAAAAGCTAACTTAATTAATAATAATAATAATAAAAAAAAGTCACTTTGTACTTCAAAAAAGTGCATAATTTGAATTTTTTTTAAATAATAATAAAAAAAGTTTGATTTGGATCGGTTATGCCCTACTTTCAACCAATGCCATCTGACTTGCATGATTTGGGCTTGAATAACTTACCCTACCACCACAAACAACACCCCAAAAACAGAAAAATAAAATTGGATTTTGACTTAGTTTATTATTGGAAAATAAATGTGAAAATTTGTTTTATGATTGATCCAATAATTAATTTAAAAATATGGGGTTGTGAATTTTTTTGAAATAGGATTATTTTAATTTAATTAGTGAAAAATGTGTGGGTGGGGAGTGTTTGGGGACAAGTTGTGGGGTAGATCCGGAAATGTGCTTCCACTTTCACCCACACCAACTCCCTTTATTGGCCGGACATTCGCCCTTGTCTACCCCTCCACCCTTTCTCTATTTTCCATTTCTGTTAAATCGGAATAAAATTGAAATTTAATTATTTGTTTTTTTAAAATCGGAATAAAATTGGACAGGTGTTTTTGAATTTTTGTAGAATGGATTAATTAGCGAATTGGGGGATGAGTAATTTGTTTAATTATATATTTAATGGGGGTAGCTGACTAATGATGTTATGGAAGATGATAGGTATTAAATGTTGACCAAGTTCCGATGTCCCGACACCCTCCACGTGGTTCTTTTTTTGCCAGCCTGTCACTTTGACCTTTGACCTTTTATCCAACCCTCAAGTGGGTGTGTGTATGTATGAATATTGAATACCACTCCATATTAATATTCCAGCAATGTTTTATTTATTTATTTATTTATCTATCTCTTTTATGCACATGTAGAAGAATATGATATTTAATATTTTATTTTTTATTTTTTTTGTAATTTGGTACTACTATTTTATATGTTCTTGGTCAGGGATTATTTATCTGTTTTAAAATAAGTAAAATGAATTAAAGTAATCTAAATAAAGATACAAAACTATCACACGTGTCATTGATATTCTACACACACATTCAGCTTTAATTTTACATTAAAAGTTGAGTTTGTTCTTCGGCGTTCTGTCGCTTCTTTTAAATACATTACAGACTAATTAAATAATTAATTAAATTAATTACAGAACTAATTAAGATTTGACTTAACTGATACGTACCGACGTATAATTGTGTTGATCCGTTACTTTAGTGTTCATCAGATGAACAGAGCCGAAAGAGGAAAAAGGGTAAAGTTAATTTGAAGCCAATTTTGTTGAATCTTTGTTATTATTATGCAACTTGGATTTGAAAGCATTCAACAATTTGCACACAGAGTAGGTGGAAATTTAAATATATATTTATATATATATATATAGATATATGATAGGTGTCCAATCAGTAGTTGGATTATAGTGAATAGTAATCCTCCACTCTGCTTTTTTCAAGATACTTGTTCCTCTCTCTCTACTTTCTCTCTCTATCTCTGAAACTTCATTCCATCAATCTTAGTCTTTGTCAGATAACAGTACAAAAATCCCTTGCTTTGCCCTTCAAAATATAATTTTATAAGATTTTATTTATTTATTTATTATAGTGTAGCGCCTTTTCAAATATTATAATTTCTAGAGAGAGAAAGAGATAGGAGAGAGAGAGAGAGAGAGAAAGGGTAGATGTGAAAATGGCGGGTTACGAGCAGCACGGCTCAGGTTCTTCGTCTCGCTATGTTCATCAGCTTCTTACACCAGACCTCCACTTGCAGCGTCCGCCGCCGCAGCAGCACAACCCTGCTACTACAGATCAGGAGCTTGATTCCAAGGACTCCCCGGCTGCAACCACCAGCTCCGGCGGAACCCCCAGCACCGGCCGACGACCCCGCGGCCGCCCTCCGGGTTCCAAGAACAAATCCAAGCCTCCGATAATCGTCACCAGAGACAGCCCCAATGCCCTCCGGTCACACGTTCTAGAAGTCTCCTCCGGAAACGACGTCGTCGAGAGCGTTTCCGTCTACGCGAGGCAGAGGGGCCGTGGCGTCTGCGTGCTCAGCGGCGGCGGAACGGTGGCGAATGTCACCCTCCGTCAGCCCGGTGCGCCGGCGGGTAGTGTGGTGACGCTGCACGGCCGATTCGAGATCCTGTCGCTTTCGGGGACGGTGCTTCCGCCACCGGCGCCGCCTGGCTCCGGTGGCCTGTCGATATTCCTATCTGGTGGGCAGGGGCAGGTGGTCGGAGGAAGTGTGGTGGGCCCGTTAATGGCTTCTGGAGCGGTGGTTCTGATGGCTGCTTCGTTTGCTAATGCAGTGTTTGAGCGTTTGCCTTTAGAGGAAGAAGAAGGTACAAGCGCTGCCGCTCAGCCTCAACCAGCTGCATCCCAGTCGTCTGATGTCACCGCCGGCGGCGGCGGAGGCCATGTCAGCGAGACTGCCGGAAATGGCGGCGGCGGCGGCGGCGGCTCCCTATTTAACTCAGGTAGTGGTAATACGACGCCGCCTTCAGGAAATTATCCGTTTTCAGCAGATTTGTTTTGTTTGGGAGGTGGAAATTCAGCCAGGCCACCCTTTTGATTGTTGGTTGTTAACCTTAAAAAAATCTACCTTCTGTTATTTACAGTTTTGCCATTATATTTTTGTGTGAATTAATTTCTTGGCTTTGTTATTATTATTATATTAGCATAGAAATGCAGGAAAATGTGAAGGTGTAATATTGATAGACTGGTCGCTTAGATAAAATTTAATTAATCAATCAAAGCAGCTTTTGTTAAACATGATTATTTATTATTAATTGTTTGGATTATGTATAATTTTGGGAACATTAATAAATAGATTACAAATCCAATAAAACCTCTTCTGTGTTAATTTATAATAAGACTTTGATTTTGTTTTGTTTACATTACCAGAAACAGGAATATGTTGATTGTACCTGAGAATGCTATGTTTTAATTTTATATTCATGCTTGAATTTTTAATTTATTTTAGTCACGTGAGGTGTGTATCTATTGATATTTCGCACGTGAGATTGAATAATCCAAATATAGATGGGATTGATTAGTGCTAATCTAGAAATATTGGGGTGGGGATAAAAGTCGTGGGGCACGCTTTTCAAAGTAGTGTGTAATTAATTAAGGGTGGATATTTAGCGGTTAGGGGTTGAGAAGGAAAACCATTTTTTCATGATTTTGGCATTGGGCTTATTAATAATGGTGGTCCTCTCTGCAATCTGCAATTCACAAGATTTTTTTATTTTATTTTTCTTTTTGTCTTTTCCTCTGGTTTAATGTACTTAAATGCCTTCTCTCTCAACTCCTTTTTGGAAGTGAAATCCAATTCCATTCTGAAATTTTCAGAAAATATTTAAAATTGTTGTAAATGCTTTAAATATGATTTTATTCTCAATTTCTCTCTTTTGCATTGTTGTTTACATGCACCAAACTAATTGAAAATCGGGATTTTAAAATTTTAATCACCTATAATATAAAATACTTGATAAGATTAATATTGTAAATGTAATCTAAAACTAGAATATAAATAGTATGTTTGCACTTTATCAATCAAACCAGCATTTCCTTACCCCAACTACATATGTTCAACACTTACTAAGGAATTCTATACAAAAAAAGATTTTGAAATTTTGAGGCGATTACATCACATTTTTAAAGGATATTATATTAAAGAAAAATTAAATCCATCAATTTCGACAAAAAAAAAGTTGGTAGAACGAGAAAACACGTAAAGTATACGCAATTACCAGTTACAACTTACAGACAAATACAAAAGCTAATGGGGCGGCCAAAGCCGAAAAGCCTCCATAATTTTATGGGTAATAAGATTAAGCCACTAATCCCTAATCACTAATGCAAACAATACAAAGGTAAGGAGTAATAATATAAATCACATTCATAAAGTTAAAAGAAACTTCTGAGTTAACTGACTTTTTTTTTTACCGGTGATCCATTCAAAAGGATGATGAAATTCGTTGCAAATTAGTGAGATGGCAAATATAGTTCCTTATATATTTGGCTGTTCAAAAGGAACTCGGACAAGGAGACGCCCATGAAGGCTAACCACAGCAGATGTCTGAATTGGATCAATTCTGGCAGGTAAGCTCACCACCTGATAAGTGCAAACCGTAGTAGTATCAACAGAGTGAAACGTTTTGTTACGAAAATAAATAGTTAATAAAACGGCTGTTATAGGCAGAAAGGGTGAATGTACCTTTTTGAATGGTGTAATCCCCCAAGGGTTATCAACTTGCTCAGGCTGACCTGTTATGACTACACGTCCAGCTGGATCCGATTGAACTCGTACCTGGGCCACCAGTAAGATCATGAATATTATTATATGTTCACTTACTTTGCAATCTTGCGTTAAGCAATTGTGAGTACATCATGTGCAAGATATGTCTGTCATATCCCTTATCAAATATAAACTAAAAAAATCTATCACGATTTTATAGTTTGTTGGTGCTCAGGCTTCAAAATTCCCACCAATCAGAAAGACCAGGGAATACACACACGAATTTAAGTGCATAGAAGAGAGCAAATCATCTGAACGAAGCTTCAGTTAACAGAAAATAGAACATCACAGCTACAGTTCACAGCCAGGGAGTACATACCTCTTCGCGTAACAGGCCTGGAACTAAGGCATAAACCTCGAAACAGTCTTTCTGCAAATGGAAAATTAGACACCGTTAATTCTCTTAGTGCATGCAAGTTTTTGTAAAGAGACAGAATTGAATAGTTTGATGCAAACATACAGTCTGGCGTACGTTAATCTTCACCCAATCAGCCGGGGGTCCAACATCAACAACTGATGTAACCAGCCTACAAAAATATATCAATTCACAAAATTTCAATTTCTAATAAAAAATTGAAATATAAAGGGAAAACATTGCTCCAGATAGTACTAAAAAGGAAGAGACAAAGCAAACATATAGCATATGTTCTATGTACAAAGTTTTAACCGTATTATAGCCAGACTTAACTGCTTAGATGTTTCAGTTCGAGCGGCTTTATTTGAATGCTCCACGTCGTTTGGTCTCTTCTGTTTGAGGGAGCCTGATCAACATGTCAGATACAGAATAAGCCAACAAAATTAAGTCAATTCATATACTAAAGGCTAAAAATGGAACATAACTCGTCCACATCTGCATTTTAACGAAAGTTAGCTTACCAATGCTTTTGAGGGTTTTCTCACGCTTCGCCATTGTGTTAAGATTCTTGTCCTATCAAAATGGAATTCAAGAAAATGGCATAAAAAACTATGCTGCATAATGTCAAGAAAAGTAGACCTGAAAGATGATTTATAAAAATGTTGATTCTCAAACAGACCTTTATAATTGGCTCGCCAGCATCACCGTTTGGAAAAAGGGTTTGGACATGCCAACCTTGCACAGCACGACCAGCAGCATCTCTTTTACCTCTTCCTGATCCTAATATTTGATGACCATTTCCCTGTGTGATATTTAAATAATCAATTTATGTTGTAAACCAACTTTTGTGCCAAAATACTTGCTATCTGCATATACATTAGAGAGAGAGGGAGACCATTTCTTCCTATAGTTAAATTGCTCCATAAT
This sequence comes from Erythranthe guttata, assembly GCF_056151865.1. Classification (NCBI taxonomy): domain Eukaryota; kingdom Viridiplantae; phylum Streptophyta; class Magnoliopsida; order Lamiales; family Phrymaceae; genus Erythranthe; species Erythranthe guttata. The sequence continues at coordinate 24,720,157 of NC_142546.1, forward strand.
CCTCTTTCCTCGTATTTGAGCCATCTCTTATACTAAACATCCTCTATTAGCATGCAAAGAAATTACTGGCACTAACGAGAAGGCATCAATCAACACTTAAGCACTTAATATCTCAGATGCAAGAAACATGTACCAATTTTCTCAGCTGTGGAGCAGCAACATTGCAGCGTGGGATTCTTTGCATATTAAGCAAGATTAAAGTTTAAAAATGAACATGTTCATGATTCAATCTTTACACTTCCATTATCCTCAAACATAACATATCCAAAACATATAGGGATTTTGCAATAGATGACCCCAATATATACACCTAATAACATTAGATCAACTTTGCAGAACGAAGGAAATTGTTCCATTTATAAAACAACCTAGAAAGAAGCATGCAATAAGAAATATTAAATGCGAACTCACATCAGCGTCAACAGGAGAAGCGTCAGTAAGTGCTGCTACCGGCAGTTGAAGCTCGCCACTTTGTGTCTTATGTCTTTCATATTCCAGAAGAGACTAATCCATATAGAAGGAAAAATTAGGTTTTTGACTTAAATGTAGCACCTAATTCTGATTGATATAACAGAAACAGAATTACATAGAAGAGAAAAACACGCTCAAAAGAGCAATACATATGAGAATGCAGGTACTTTTCTAGTTTCAACTCTTTCATCATTGAGAAGGGTACAGAAGATCTTTTGTTAAAGTCATTCACTCTTTTGCATCCAATCACTCATCTTGAGTGCGTGGAAAGGAGAATTTTAACAACACAAAACTATATGCTTCATGTTCATTTCAATGATTCGACTGAACCCAAAAGAGTTCCAAATTCTAGCAGGAGGATCTATCTAACTGAGTCAGACAGATAAGAACTAAATGGCTATTACAGCGATAAAAGTCAAAGCAAAATACTCACCTTCTCGTAGAAAATGCGGAATGTCCAAGAAACTGTTGTACAAGTCCTGAAACAACAAAAGAGACGCATCACTTAATTAACTTTTAAAGCCTGTTTCATTTCAAAAATTTTGTCGGGAAGGCTGAGTAAGTGCCAACAGAAGATTATAATTATAATGGAAATACTCAAAAATAATATTTTTTTTCTCACAGAAACCATGTAAAAGCACATCTAAAGTTTTAAATACAGATTTTTTAATTTCATCAACAAATTATTTATATGCTCATTTGACAAACAATAATCCAACAGGAAACTATCACAATCATTTGATGACCAGCAAAAAATAAGAATGGCAAAATAATTCCACAGAAAGCCTTACTTTGGTGGATGGAACGACTCTCCCACCTGCCTCCACAACTTGGATCCAGTTACCTATTCAAAGATATACAAATTCATAAACACTGAGAAGACATCCAACAGCTGATGCATTTAACTAGACCTAAACGCATTAAAGAAGTCCAACTTTGTACCTCGGAAAAGAGCATTAGATGACATGGTAATGCGTTGACAAAATCAGTTATAAATATTATTTATACCAGATTTTGCATTAGTTAGAAGGAAACTAGTACTACACAGCATCTACTTACAACAGCTTCCGCAGACGTACAGTAACAAAATTCTACCTCAAATTTTTGTGGGTGTGAATAGAATAGCAAATTTCTACCAGATTCTTTTTCTTTAGCCATATTTCGTCAAACAAGAAGTATTTAATGCCTCGCCAAGTCATAGGTGCCAACCAAAAATTTAATAGAGCATTAAACAGCAAACATGAGTAATATGCATGCAACAAAAAATAATAATAATAGTTAATAGTTGAACAAGGAAACATTTCTATCTCAATGCAATTTCGAGACAATTTCAGTGACTGTTTTCATTTTGCGTTTCCTAGGAAATGTTTGTGAGTGTTGCAATGTCCCCTAACTTGAGATACTAACACCCAGAACCATTGGTGCTTAGAAGGGTGAAGTATTTTTTTGTCTAGTAACAAGTGCAATAAGGATATCCATTCTCAGAGGTCCAGTGGCGAACAATGAGCTGAGTGAAAGCTCATGTTAAATGTGAATAAAAAACAAAACAAATCTTTGCTGTCACACAAAATTACGTATTTAGTACGCAAAAGAAAATCTAAAAATTAATTGAAAATTGCAGCATGCTATGGGAAGTATGTGCATAGATTTTCTGCATAATCGACATAGCAATAAGGTTTCATGCTCTGAATCATGTCAATAATGGTAATTGAACGTAAGAGTTATTACGCATAAATGTTAGACACATTACATAACAGAATTATAGTTAACTAATATGTGTTACCCCACGCTAAATATTTGATAGGGGAAAACATAGAGCATAAAGCAATATAGAGACTTCCGCAAGCATTAATTCTCATACAGATCTGGAATTTGATATCGATACACAAGGCAGAACAGCAATCTGACACTATAAAACTACAAAACATTAGATACTGAATGGCAAGAAATGGTAATATGGAGCATAAAGTAAACAAAATTACGACTATTAGGAAAATTAGGATATGCATACCCTGTCATAGCCTCCCAACCTAATTGTAGCTCTCCATAACCTAGCAGCCCAACAAAGTAAGGAAATTATTCTTTACCAAAGAACATAATAATAACAAATCGAACTACACGGCATACTTACTTCAGGCAATTTAGTGGCTGCCCATAAAATTTGGGTGGTTTGAAGTCCACTGCTCTCTCCCTACAAAAGCTTTCAAGTTCCTTCATAAATGCTGCTTGTTCATCTGGTGTTCCATCATCACTCTCTCCCATCTAAACATCAAAACAAGCATTATATACACTGGAAAATTGCAATAGTCGATGACTAATAACTACATATAATTATATTATTTTGCTTGTTTTATCTTTCCTCGTATTTATTACCAGAGGTAGCGTTACTGGAGTAAAAGCATTCTTTGTTTCTCCACTATGATCTCCACCACTTGCATGAGAATATCTGACAAGAGAACTGGGAGTAGCAGCTTCATGCTGGTTCGCAGGCGATGAATCTTGACCATCATGTTTGGCAGCAGTCTCAACACTATTATCGTTCTCAACAGTTCCACGGCTAGCAAGAACTATTTCCGCACCATGTTCTTGTATATCATCTGTAGATATTTTATTTTTGTCCAAGTCAGCTGCAGCTACCATATCTTCATCCTTACCCTGCTGAACCTCATCTTGCTCAGCATTCTGTATTTGAGGAGCTTCAATGGCAGATAAGTCAGTTGGAAGCTGCACATCTCCTGTAAAATTATTCCCAGCATCAGCTTTTTCCATTGTCTTTTCCCCTCCTGCAACATGTTCAACATAATCTGTACCCTCCATGATAATATCTTTGGGACTTTCCTCTGCAGCATCTTCATTGGGTTTTTCCTCCACATTTTTCACCTCATCTCCACCGTCCAGGCCATTCTCAGTGGTCTTCTCTTCTTTAAGCTGACCATTAGTAACATTCTGTTCAAACACTTCATTTTTTACATCAGTTTGTTTCTCCACTGCACTTCTAGAAACAGTTTGCTCTTCAGCCCCAGTTTCGGTGGATATTAGTTCTTCATTGTCACTTCCTGAATTGATTTTTTCACTGACTGGTCCCTCTGTTGGCTCATAGGCCTCACTGTTAGAGTTAGCTTGATCTTTCAACTCAGCCAAGACATTAGTCTCGTCAATATCTTCTTCTCTGCATTTATCTGCTCCCCCATTCTCACATCCATTTACATCCTCAGAGACAGCAGCTGGACATGGAATTTTTTCTCCTTCCGTTTCAACACTAGCATCAACCGATTTGCCCTCTTCAACATTATTTCCTGAATCATTTGGGAGCTTTTCGGCATCCTCCATCTCTACATCACTTTTGCTCATTTTGCTATCTATGCAAAGATATATTGCGTCCATCAAAACATTTTCATAAGGATAGTTTCACCAACATGAAAAAGGAAATAGAAAAATTGAATCCGTCATGCAAAAATTGCAAAATAAAAAAACTACACAGCAAAATAGAAACTAATTTCTATCGGATCTTGTCCTCCGAGACCAGTCACTACCATTTTAAACCCTAATTCCGAATGAAGAAAAACGGCAACTCAATTTACCCGTGTATGAAGAAAATCCCACAACCATTTCACTAAAACAACATTGCATATACCGGGCTAAAAAAATCCTGAATCTGTTTAAAGTTAATTTCCAGATTCACGTAGAAGAAAAATCCAAATACAAATAATAAAACACAAACGAAACCAGCGGAAACAACAACCAAATACTTACCTGAAATAAACACGCGGCGGCTGCGGCGACCGGAGCTTGAATATGCCCAAACGGAGTGCAATCAAATCTAGGCTTCGGCTTGTTCCTTTCAGTAGTAAAATGAGAAGACAATGTGCGAGTGTGTGCAATTCGAGTGCAAAATACGGTAGGATCAAAATAGGAGCCAAAATAAATTGCTTATTTACACGGTGATGGTAGAAAGTACGGTGTATTACTGGTAAAAAAACCACGAACGCAATCGGCGACGTAGAGAGAGAAAGAATTCGCTCTGGAGAACGCCGGAGAGAAGAGAGAGAGAGAGGATTTGGCTCTGCGGTTTCGTAGTTCAAAAGAACGGATTTGGCTCGCCGATGTAACACCGCCTGGATATGGACCGGCTGCTGTTATGTCTATTTTACCCTTTTAAAATTAGTTGCAGATTGCCTAGAGGTTGAGAAAAATCAATAAATTTTAATTGCAATTCTAATCTTCAAGATTTTGGAAGTTAAAACAAGTGGATGGTGAAAATATATTGCATTTATTACTATTTAAAAATCATTTGCGATTTTACGAATAGGGTTGTAAATGAATCAAATACGTGACTTTTTTTTAGATTTTAATCGAATTTTTAAGTGTGGTTATGAAATTTTGGTTTGACTACTAAACTGAGTCGAAGTTCGAACGAGATTTAACCGAATTGAATACAAATCGTACTAACTGATATAATATTATTCCATCAAATTTTTATGTTCTCAAAATCTTCAAATTGTGAATGGCCAATTAATTGCAAGTAATTACTTTTTATTTCCATGAAAAATTATATCACATTAGGTAAATTGCAATCTGTAGCGTTGATCTTAAAAAAAATATTGGGTAGGTCATATGAGAAATAGTTACTTGAGATTGGTCAAGTAATTGGAAATAGTTACTTTTTATTTGTTTGAATAATAATTTATGTCTTTTAAATATTACAAAGGACCTTGCTAAATGGCCAGAATCTGGCCAGCCAGAATTTAATGTATTTACTTATTCCTTTATTTATTTACATTTTATACCATTTATGCCCTTAATAATGATTTTGGCTCCATTAATTTATCTCACTAATTTCCTTCCTAATTTGTCAGACGGAAGTTAGTTTGAGCCTAAAAAATAAACAAACGGTATACTCCCTTATAACCTTTCACATTCTCACAATAAACAATAAAACCCATTCATTACATATTCATATTTGTCCGATTAATTTTAATAATAATAACAATAATATTATTATTATTAATAATAATAATATTATTATTGTTAATAATAATATTATTATTATTATTATTATTATTATTATTATTATTATTATTATTATTATTATTATTATTATTATTATTATTATTATTATTATTATTATTATTATTATTATTATTATTATTATTATTATTATCTTTATCTTAACTTATGCTTTAAAATATTATTAGTCAATTGCTAAAAAAAATCATATGAAAGAAGTCGATTCCCAAAACAATAAGTCCATTCGAAAAAAATACCATACAAGATGAAACTCAATAACATCATTAATAATATTTAAAAGATTGGTAATATATAATATTGTGTATTTTTTTTTCTGAAGCAGCAAACGAAATGCAACGCACAACAAATTGGTTCATCAATATATAGTAGTACATATATCAATTTAAGAAAATAATTTTTTATTCGAAAAAGATGAATATTAGAAAAATAATCAAGTGCACTCATTGGCATAATAATAATAATAATAATAATAATAATAATAATAATAATACTAATAATAATAATAATAATAATAATAATAATAATAATAGTAGTAGTAGTAGTAGTAGTAGTAGTAGTAGTAGTAGTAGTAGTAATAATAATAATAATAATAATAATAATAATAATAATAATAATAATAATAATAATAATAATAATAATAATAATAATAATAATAATAATAATAATAATAATAATAATAATAATAATAATAATAATAATAATAATAATAATAATAATAATAATAATTATTATTATTATTATTATTATTATTATTATTATTATTATTATTATAATAATAATTATTATTATTAGTGAAACTTTATTATGATGATTTTTTCCACCAATTTTGTGTCTTTATTCCAACAAAATCCACCAAAAAACACACTTAAAAAAAGAAGTAGAAGCCTCCATTTTTTTTTCAATTTTTAGACTCGCAATCAGAAGACAAAATAAATGGATGGAAGAATTGAATTGACGTTATTGATCATTGGAAATTATAATCTGATTGAATACTTTGAAACTGTGAATCCTAGTAATTAATTAGTATTATAGTTGAAGGGGATATTAGTAATTAGACATCATAAACTTTTATATATTTACAAAATTGACCATTCTGGCCGGCCAGAATCTGGCCGCTCAGCTTTACCGTATTACAAATTATCTTTACTGATAGGGTCTCTCTCTCTCTCTCACACACACACACACTCACACACACACACTCACACACACACACACACACACACACAGTTAATGAAAGATGCTGGAGGGAATTTATTGAAATATGTCTTTATTTAAGCCGGATGGTGACCAAAAAAATGTACCTAACAAAGTGCTGGATTCCAATTCCAATTCCAATTCCAACCAAACATTATTCTCATGTTAAAACATTAAATAATAAATATAATAAATTTAACAGAAGTGCAAATCATGAAGAAACCAAAACTGGGTCTGTCACCATTTCTGAACCCTCACACAAACTTTAGAGAAGTTAGTTTTAACTGCATCAGAAAAATATAAATAAGCAAAGAAGTGCGTTCTAGAAGGGAGTACTCCCACCAGAAGCTGCAGACATAACAGACAGAATCTCGGTCACGGAAGCCATGGCGGACAATGCGGCTTTCAGAACATCTTGTGAACACCCTGGTTTCACTATCGAACGCACCTGCAAAAAAAAAAAAAAAAAAAATTAATTAATTAATGCCGCAAACGAAACAAGAATTAAAGAAAGATAAAAACATGATTTATTAAAAGGACGAGTTGGGAAAGAAAAGAGCAGAACCTTGTCTAGGTGTTCCTGCAGTAGTTTGATGCGGCCCATATAATCCTGATCCTCGACACAGAGAGTTACTGCCTTGGCATCTGCACCAGGACCGTCGTACTGAAGTGGTCCTGGGTTTCTATATACATCGTCCATCAAAAACTTGGTTGAGTTCTGTCTTAACAACCTGCCAAAACAATATCAACACCCACTTAAAACCATAATGAACCCCAATTTTATTTTATTTTTCTTTAATTAAGTTAGACATGACAAAGCAAAACGGATAGTGAAAAAAGACGTACTCATAGGATTTGCCTTTCAGATCAACAGTTGCTGGATGTAAAGCTGGTTTTCCAAGGATTGAAGCTCCATGACCACGGCCATAGCGTTTAACAGTCATCATAGCCTGAGGGTTTGCAAATTAAAAATTTTAAAACTAAAATTATCGTACTAGATCTTAAAACGTTTGAAGGACCAGGTAAAAGTAGATGAGTTGCTGCAAAGAGTATTAGTGGTAGGGAGGGAAAGGAATCATACTGTTATAGGAGCAGCAGCACATCGCCACTTGTTCACAGGATTCTTCAAGTTGGTTAATGTTGCCATATAACCGTTCAAACCAGCAGCAATTATGTGATAGCCAATATGACCAAGCACCTACATATCATTACTTCTTTTAGTTCTTTGACTTTTTGGCATAGAAAATCAAATTTCATCACAAGAGAAAACAAACGAGAAATATTACTACAATTCGATCACGAGTCTGTATAATAGAACAGAATTAGAGCTCCAAAAGGAATTATCACACACACACACACACACCCCACACCAGCCAAAGGTGCAATCATAGAGCACTGGCCTACTGATGTTGGCTCGATTATTTCCACCACTCACAGGGGCTAGCTTTTTAGTTATACCAATAAAAACAAAATGATAGAATTAAATGAAAATCAGAACTTACGTAGGCATAGTCACAATCAAATTTTGATGGCAATGATCCCCGAGCTTGATAACCGAAGAAATGGCAAATTGCATTGAATTTCTTTCCCTTGTAGGTTCCTTCTTTCTGCACAAGGACAGCATGAGATGCAGCGAAATGGTAATACACTATAAACTTTCTTACCATACAATATGATCAAGTTTGATTGACTTTAAGAAAAATGCATTAGTTAATATTTTACAAATAACACAAGCAAGATGGAGATAGTACCGTTCGCTTGTTCATTTCTGCTTCAACAAGATGAGCTAAGAGCTTTTCTGTTTCAATCTATCAAGTTAAGAAAAAAATTAGTCAAAAATTATTTCACACATTGTAAAGATAAAAAGAAAGCATGTTCAATTCAAGCACCTGCGATAGCTGCGCAGAGTCATCGGATTCTGGGTGAAGAAGGAGCTGAGGCATAATATTAAAATGGTGAGCAAAATAACTGAAACAAATTATATGATATGTGGAATTTGACACAAAAAAAACCATAAATTGTACCTGTTTTCTTATAAATGGAGGCAGGAACTCGAACAATGCAGATGCCCAAGGTGACAGTTGGGCAGAAATGTTATCAGCAGAGACACCTTGTCTGAGCAAAGCATGAATTTCCTGAGAGGCACAACAATTCCAGAATAGGTGAACAATCATTTACATATGCATCTCTTTTTGTTGGACCTAAAATCTCAACATCATTTTCTTTAGGTTATCTATATTAATTTCAAGGGAGGGGCAGGGATGGATCTAGAAGAGAAACTAGTTGAAGAAACAGAAGCTTGTTTACCTGCAACAGAGCAAAAACTTCAGGGAAACTTTCTATGAGTCCCTCTGGCAGAAGAATGACCCCATGGTATTTATCTGCATTAAAAACATGTTAGTAGAGAATGGGTAAAAACATACACTTAAATATCGATAAGAGCTCTTGACGGCTTCTACCTTGTTCAGCCCTAGCTTGAACTGCATCACATATTTGATTTGTGATGTCAAAAATTGTAAGTTTCGATGCAGCCACCTCTTCGGCAAGAATGACCTGCAGGAATGATCAAGGCTATTTAAATACAAAGGGAAAAATAAAATATCTTGAAGCTCCACATACGACAATTTTTCAATCAAGATGAGAAAAATGAAATACAAACCATATTGGGATGAGACTGGAGAGTGCACTCCAATGCAACATGAGATGCCTTCCTCCCCATGAGTCGGATAAAATAATAATACTGCAAATAGAAAAAGAGTACAGGTTAATAACAAAGGAACAAAGAGTCCACCTATCAAAAGAAACATGCAAATGAACTATGCACTATCTCATTTTCCATTTTTAAATGAAGGTCCAATCAATTAATTTATACGCAAATGAAAACATGAATGACTCCTCCTAAAGGGAACTCCCAACAGCAAGATACACAAGTAAACCAAATGAATCACTTACCTTCTCTGCTGATAGTGCATCAGTGCAGACATTGCTAATCAACTGGGAATTAACCTGAAATAAGAAAAAGAGATCTTTTATTAGGTTCTCAGACCTTTCAATTTATTAGTGTATGATAACCTATATCAACGAGGAAATGCATATAAATGACATGCCATGCTAAAGGAAAAACAAAGTAATACTTTCCACGCACTCTAAGTTAAAAATAATAAATTTGTTCAGATCTCGTGCTTACACAAATAGTGGTAAAAATAATAAGATGGGCAGAAAAGAGAAGCTCATATTACAGTCATGTCTCAACCCCAAAGGTATATAGAGAGAAGAGTAATAAAAGGCAAACCAACCAATATAGTATAAGGACTGAAGAATATATACAAACTATTGAGAAGAGAAGTGTATTACCTTGCATATTGTGTCAAAACCCACATTTGTCTCAACAAATTGGTTTCTTAGATCTCCATTTAAAGTAACGGGAATACCAACCACCTGCAGAAGTTTATCAAACAATGAGCTCACCAATGGTTAAAAACGATGACAGAAGTCAAATGAAAGCAACAACATTGTTGAAATTGGGTCAAACTTAAAGGGCTATATCTACGTAAGATCAGTTAGAACAATGAGGCTCAGACCAACTAAAAGGTAAAACTAACCCAAGAATATGTTTGATCATAAGATAATTTTGACTTGTGATCAACTAAAAGGTAACACTGAACCAAGCAATAGCCTCATTGTATAGAAAGTTCTGTGATATACCTTAGTTGGGCATTTTCTTTCCGCAAATGTTTCTGCAAGTTGGGCAGCGTCTGTGTTTGATGTCACACCTTCATAAAAAAACATGGGAATGTCAGGAAACTGAAATGAAGTGCATCCTAGCTTGTCATGGACCATAAAGACAACAAAAATACCTCCAATAATGACGAGTGCATCAAGCTTCAAGGCTGTGCATGCATTAAGTGCTGCATTTACTTGCTCAATTGTTCTAATTTGATCTTTTGTCCGTCCCAGTAAATCATAACCCCCTTTCAACATAAAATAAAACCCAATCAGCATAGTTAGCTCCAAAAAAAAATTATGGCGGGTTATATGCCACCATACTTACCTTGATTTTTGTAGGTTGCAAGAACTTCATCAGTAACCTCTAAAGTTTTCTGTGCAAATAAACCATCAGAACCACCTGGTGACACACACATGAAATTTTAATATACTAGTTGTCACGAAAAGAAAGTTCAATCATTTAAAAACTAACAGAAACAAGAAGAAATATATAACTGGCGAAAAAAAATGCTAAGTATAAAAATCTTCCACTGCTAGAAGAAAATTTCGATAAAATAATTTCATATACGCATGCAAAGCACATACATGGCAGACTCCAAAAACCTAATAGATATAAAGGAAAAAAAAAAAACAATTAAGCATCATCAAACTAAGCAAAGAGATCAGGCTCCTTACCCAAAAATCCGAGCAAAACACTTTTGGGGTTGTGGACTTTTAAAGCTTCATGAAGACCCCAAATAACATTATGTCCTCCAGGAGATTGTCTACCACAGAAAACTACTCCTACCCTGGGAAAGAATAAAGAAAGTGGAGCACAGCACAATTTTAACTTAGAGGAAGTGACAAAAACCTATTGAATTGCAAGAGTTCTCTCATGCAAAATTTTGATAGAAAAATGCGATCAACAAATAAACACATTAATAAATTTAACTTCACACAAATGTATACCTAACCGCAGCATGCTCGGTAATTATTTGAGCATCAGGAACCTTAGCGGTTGACCTCAGGAAGTGTGCTAAAGGTTGGCCGTAAGTGAGAGGAAAAGATCTACTTATGGTGTGGGCGCCTGTGGGATCTGCAGCTGCAGTAGCATCACCAAAATGCACACGAACTGTGGTTCCCTGTCCAATTCAATGACAGAGGTTGTGAAAAAATAGGTTGAAGAAATTAGATTTTGTCTGTAGAAGTGATCTACCTCAACGAAGAAGGTAAATTCAGTATTCTGTCTTTTACATAGATTTATGAACTATGTAAACACGAGGGATAATAAATTAAAACTATAGTCGGAAACATAAGCAAATTAGTATAGTAGGCTCATACTAAGCCAACAATTACATTGCTCGGATGGCTTTAAGAAGCAAAAACACTTCAAAGCTAATCCAAATTCATGTTTTCACCTCCGCGTATGTAAAAATAATTTGAAGTGTTTATTTATGAAAAAACAAAGACCTTTAGACTGAAGAAAAATTCATATTCAGTTAGCAATTTAATTCACATGGAAGATTGTCTGTCATACAGATCACCCTTCTGTGTAATGGAATGCATGAAACAGCAAAAGTACTATACTATAGCCTTCTACATGAACATCGTCAAAGGTAAAAACGCAACAAAACTGCAAACTCTAAACCTATGTCATCTGAAATTCTCTGGACAAATGTAACAAATAGTACAGTCTACGAGACCATGTGAACACAAACAAATAAGTAAGTTTCACCTTCCAGAACAACAAATTTGACTGAAACAAAATCCAAAACATTAAATACCAAAAATCAAAAAATTCCTAAAGTTAATAGTCTTTAAATTGATGTTCCCGAACATGATACTGCATCAAAACCATGAGACACATTGCATAAATAAAAACGCACGGGCGAAACAAAATAGAACAATTCTGCAGATCCACCATCATAGATCTGTTTTCCTGGACGTTAGCATGTGGAAGTGACACTATATTTTCACGCCGCGCAAAATATATATCCTAAATCTCGATTTGTAAATTGAATTTTCCAGAATCAACCACTAAAATAGCAAAAAACACAGACTAACATAAACAACAAAATGGAACTAAATTAAACAAAAAGCACGATGCGTAATACGTCAATTATTAACAATAACAAAAAAAAAAAAAAGAAGAAGAAGAATAGATACCTGAAGGCAGGGTGGGAGTTCGGGTTGGTACTGAGATCGAAGCTTTTGCAGATCAGAAAGTTCTCTTGCAATACCGTAATCAGAATCCATCTGCTCAGTCCCTGCGATTCTGAACTCTGTACTCCTCTGTGATAATAAACACACACTCACCAACTATTTCGCCGCTTTTTTCCTTTTAGTTTTTTCTTTCACTACTTAATTTCTTTTTCCCTACGACAATCTTGGAAATATATAGCATGGTGAAGGGGCGGTACTACCAAAGTATCACTACCGAGTACTCGCCATCAATGACGAAAATGCCCTCCTACCAACATTTTTAATTAAATCATAATAATAAATCGAATGAGGGTTTATAAAATCAAAATTTTATCCAATTGGGTTCTTTTGCAACGATATAGGTGTACCGGGTAAATCTACATTCTCGAATGAGCGTTTATAAAATTGAATTTTATGGAATTGAGTTCTTTTGCAACGATATAGGTGCATCGGGTAAATCTACATTCTCGAGGAGAGACGAATTTTATGGAATTGAGTTCTTTTGCAACGATATAAGTGCATCGGGTAAATCTACATTCTCGACGAGAGACGTAAACCACACTAGGCTAACTATGTGTGACAAGTTCAATCTAGCGATCATTGACAAGAGCATTCGATCTTGAGTCAATTGACACTAGCAAATTCTCCAAAACTATAACAAATTTTAGATTTATGAATGGGTGACACTTTTATAAATAAGAAGTTGCAATAGACATTAGCAACCTTCATACTTATTTTACAAGAATATCTTATAAAACTAAGCTCAAGATTCAAGTCCAATTTTTACAAACACAGTCTTAAGTTTTGTTAAGGTGGTAGGAAAGAAAACAGTCACAATTTTAAGGTGACAGGGGTTATTCTTCTGCAACATTTCTTACTGAAAATATTCGCAATTTGATAAAAGTTAATTGCCTTTTTTTTTTTGGAAAAAAAGATCGAATATTATCGCCTAAATTGAATATGCGGATCCACTGGCAAAAAAAACAGAATATCCTGTGGCATCGGATTTTTTGGTGGTTCAGTTTAAAAATTAGGGTTTAGTATTTATGACCCAAACTCGGCCCAATTAGACCGCCGAACCACAAATAGAAGAAGATAATTTAAAAAAATAATAAATTAATTAATATTAAAGAAAAAAGGGAAATTGGATGAAATATTGCACCAACTCTGATATATCACAGACCTCCATCCCTTTTTTTTTTAATCTAAAGAGTTTAATTAATATCATGATAAGTAAAATAGTTATATTAAACAAAACAGGCACAAGCAATCAAGAACCAAGTGAACACCCGTAAGTCTCAAGCTCCCCACCATGAAAATGGAAAAAAAGAAAAGAAAGAAAAAAAAAATAACTACTATCTACCATACTAAAGAAGTTATTCGTTCTAGTTTATACCGGGAGATACGGTAGTGAACCAACTACTAAAAACCGACTGGCAAAACGAGACTTGTCCGAAAAGTCACAAAACCACGGGGCTTAACTTCATTCTTGATCTTGAAGCTTTGCATCTCTTCGTCATCATAAATGAATGGAATTGAACTCTGAAAACGAAAACATTACTTGCCTCCTTTCTTGGAGGAGTCACGTTTTCCCACTCTGCGCTGCCCACGTTTGGCAGAAGAGCCTTTTCCAGAATTGACAGGAGCTGGCTTGGCAGAGTTAACAGGTATATGATGCCCAGGAACCCAAGCAGGGAACCCAACAGCAGGGATTCTGTATCATTCACAAAAATATCGTTAGTCCTCACCATCGATGAAAACTCTAATATTGCTAAATTTTAGAGAGAGAGAGAGTGCAATCATATAAAACCAGTTTGAATCGGATGGAGTGGCATAGTCAAACAGACGAGAAAATGAAAGACACGATTCATTCTAACCAACTGAACGATAATCGTAGCAAAGGGAAATAAATAAAGACTAGTTCAGCACCACAGACAAAGTTCAAATTCCTTACCCAACAAGAGCACAGCAGACTCCTGCTTGGACATGGATGCATCAAATGCCTTGTTAGTGTGCAACGAAAGTCGTAACGCTTGATTCTCAGCAAGACAGCACTGGAGAAAATTCCCCAGCCTCCTGCATTCCGCTTCATAATACTTGCTTTTCATCTCAAGATCCTTTACGTACATCTTCTTCCTTTCTCGAGATCTCACAGCTGCATCCCTATTCCTTATTTGCCTAGAAATGCCATATAATTCAATCTAATTATGCATCTTCATATAATCAATCAAACCCACTCAATCACAACACCCATCAAGTACTACAAAAACAACACTTCCAAAGGATACCGCAAATTACGTCAAGCAATGGCACAATGCCATCATTATTCTAATACGATATCGACACAAGATTAAAAAGAATGGAATTCACAATACATGCAGTTCTTGGATACATCATTTGACAGTCGAATCCAAGATTTAATAGCCACAAATTTTCTTAGTATACATGATAGCTAAAATCACATCTGCACTTTCACAATATCATCGTATAGTTACCGCATTTCCTGAACTGCAGAAGACCTATCCCTTAGCAAATGATTGTATTTGCTCACT
Source organism: Erythranthe guttata (assembly GCF_056151865.1). NCBI lineage: Eukaryota > Viridiplantae > Streptophyta > Magnoliopsida > Lamiales > Phrymaceae > Erythranthe > Erythranthe guttata. Next base: position 24,735,309 of record NC_142546.1, read on the forward strand.
AGTCAATTTTCACGAATTTTGATATGCTTTCAGAACTTAATCTAGTACACAAACATAACTCAGCAACATCGAAACCAAAAAGTTTTCCATGCCAATCAAAGAGGCCTAATCAAATGCGGCAAAATTCAGCAACATATAAATCAGTTCACATGAATCAAAACATCTACTTCTATAAGAAATTAACTACAGAAAGTAAATACCTTTTTCGTTTTCTTTCAGAGGGATCATCATTTTCATCATCGTCATCATCTACAACATCAACGACGTCGTTTTCCTTTGTCTGCGGAACATCAGCGCCACTCTGATCGGACTTGTCGCCCTCTTTCTCCTCTCGGTCCGTCCCAACCTCCACCGAGTCAGGGCTGGTGGAAGAATCCTTAGACCGGTCTGAACCGGATCCGGGCGAAGAATCTAGAAGTACGTCGGATAAAAACTCATCAACTAAATTATCCTCGTATTTCTCCTCCGGATGAGAATCATCGTTCATAAGATACTGCTCAATGTCATCGACGGACAAAGAAGCCCCCGAATCGGGGGAGTTCGAGAACAAATCGAAATTAGGGTTGTCGGGTATATTTTCTAACAATTGGCCCCAATCGATGAATTCACTTTCCACAAACTCATGATCAAACATTCCCGCTCCAATTGAAGATAAACAGCAGCAGCCTAGTGGATACGATAGAGAAGAACAAAATAAACGAAAAAAGAAAATAAAAATAAAAATAAAAATGAAAAATTATCTACGATACGGAATCTCCTTTTTTGGGCAGTTTTTATGGAGAATTTGGGGGTGGGGGTTTCCGGGATGTTTCTTCATTGCTTCGTGAGTAAGGAGGCGCGGCGAAATATCTCAGCCGTTGATCTTAGTCAGATCGAACAGCTGGCATTGACCTCTTATTTTGGAGGGGACAACATCACTCGTCCAATCAAAACTCGGAGTTTGTATAACTGGTTCTGTGTGGTGCACTGCACCCACCATAATTAGAGCCGTGCTTATTGTGTGAAATTGAACTCCTATAGTTTAATAAAATTATAATTATTTATTTTTTTAATTAAAATTATCACTCCTATTTAGGGGTAATATGCTAAGAATCCGTTAAATGAAATCTAATTTGAACTAAATGACATCCTTAAATTCAATCTTTTAATTAAATCCCTATTTTGAAATAATATATGACCCACATCCCTAATTTTTATTTTATCCCTAGTTTGCCCTTATACCCTAAATATAATATCCCACGTTTATTCAATTAATCGGATTTTTTTTTTTCTCTCTCGCCTCTCGCCGCTCCCTCTCCCTCTCCCTCTCGTCTCTTCTTTTCCCTCTCGCCTCTTTCACTTCCTCTCCCTCTGGCTCTATCTCTCTCTCTCGTTCACTCAATTATGGTGGCTATGGTGGGTGGCGGTCGGAGAGAATTACAGATCTGCAAATTGCAGCGGTACGGTGATACATGGCTCACGACGTTTGAGAGCGGCAGCGGATGTCGTATATTAGAGCGGATAGTTATGGTGGTTGATGGCCATTGGAGACGGCGGTGTGAGGTTAGTCTATGGTGGGAGGTGGTTGCATCTAGGCCTCTTTGATGGTGCTAGGGTTTTGGTTAGCGGCTAGGGTTTGGTGGATTAAAGTTGGCGGCGGCGGCTGCGAATTTGTTGACGGCTAGGGTTCGACGACGGCTGAGAATTGTTTTGCGGCTAGGGTTTGGAGCCCAAACATGCATGCAGTTATTTAAGCGAGTGATTGGGACTAGACAGGATTACCTCGTCACTTGGTAATGTGCTAGCACCGGTAATGGTGATGTCTTGCTTCTTCCCAGTTCCCTTGTCAATAGCAGCAACTGAGAGGATTCCATTTGCGTCAATATTGAATTTGACCTCGATTTGTGGAACTCCACGAGCAGGAGGGATTCCGTCGAGTCGGAAGCTGCCCACAGATTTGTTGTCCCTAACAAAATCTCTTTCACCTTGAAGAACATTGATCTCAACGCTAGTCTGACCATCAGCAGCGGTTGAGAACACTTCTGATTTTGAAGTGGGCACTGTGGTATTTCTGGGAATAATCTTAGTTATCACTCCACCGAGTCTTTCTAATCCCAAAGACAGTGGTGTCACATCTAGAAGGACGATATCACCACAGAAGACCATAGTAAATTATAGTAAACTATAGTATGCTATTGCACAAGTATGCTATTGTAACCCGTAGTATGCTATGCTACAGTACACCGTAGTATACTATAGTCTATGACAGTATTAACAACAAATAAAATCAAAAAAAAATATTTAAAAATACGTAAATTGAATTTAAAAAAATAAAAAAAATATTTTTTTTCGTAATCTTCAATATTATGAAGAGAAAAAATATTTTTTTAATTGTGTAAAATTACTAAAATGGAGAAATAGAAAGAAAATTAAATGTGTTTTGTATAAAAAAAATTGGTTGGAAAAATAAAAATATATTTAATGCACGAGGGCATTTTTGGAATGAATTTTATGAAGGATGTGTAGCAAATGTTTAGTTAAAGTTGTCATTTAATTATAATAAGGTTTGTCACTAGGGATCTATATCTTAAGGCCCCTATTATTTATTTATTTTATTAAAGTTATTATTCGCATCTGCTCTTTAATTAAAATTACCGTACAAGAGTTTAAACTCTATAAATTAGTACAGCCAAATTCAATTAATTTAGCAAATTTTATTTGAGTTGTTAGTTATCCATGAGTATTATTGTATATGACTATTAATTTGTCGAAATTCTACTGTAGTTTAATTATTGTAAAATAAAATCACCATTACGTTTGAAATGCTAAATGAGATTATTATCTATATATTTAATTCACCTATATATAATCGGTTATGATCATATATACATTTACAATTAATTGATTTAACTGGAAATTCCAAATTTCCGATTTTCAGTTTTTCCAAATTTGTTTGAAACGGAACCAGAATTAGTTTTAGACTGCCGGAAATTTTGAAATTGGGGCACCAAAGATAAACTCAGGAGAATTCAAACACTGGTTAATTCAGATACAGAAGTTGATACTTACCTTTCAGCAGAAAAAATAACTTCTATAAGAAAGAAAGAATTCAAACACTGATTAATCCAGATACATGATTTGATTCAAGTGCAAAATTTCCACTATTAGCATCTTTCGTGTAAGCACTCAAACGTAATAATCTTTCTAGTAACAACGAAAAAACATAATCAAGCAAGTTGCTGCGAAAAGTTGAAAAATCTTGCTGCAAAAACAACGAGGAAATACATACCACATGAATACAAGTTACTTATGCACTGAGCTACGCAGCTTACTTGGTACCGCCCGGAAATTAAGGATCTAAATAATTTGCAATATCCGAAGATGTACATTTATCCCCTTACTACTATGTACTACCGATAAACAATTCAAGAATTGGTCATTTTAAACATCTCTAGAACAAATAATAGCGTTTTCTACAGGAATCATCAATCCAAGCATAACGAAAACGAACAACTATTATTATCATCCACACACAAAAATGAACTTTGAGAGACGTACTACAAAAAATCAGTTTACTATCGACAAAACTGTGAATACTGGGTGGTTAAAATTCGTGCACCTGAGGTTCGACAAGTTACAGAAAATAAAGTTAACACAGAAAATCATTGACATCAGAAGGTTAAAAAGATACTCACTGTTGCAAATAAGATTGTATGGCTCTCGAACATTCCAGAAAACTGGCTAAGGCAATGCACCGCTGTTTGCAGGATGTCCCGCTGCATCTCAACATTACACTCAACCCAAGATTTATTTGATCGAACAACTATAGCCACGTAGGTAAAAGGAGGTAACTCCATCGATAAGCTACAGCGGACTCAGCTTCAATTTAGAATTGGTATCCCACTCAGTTTTAGCTCAGGCATATAAAACAATTCACAAAGTCATCATTTCGAACAAGTTTTTTCCCCACCCACAACACAATACAGAAATTACGAGTAAAGTTATTAATCACCTAAAAGTTCAAGTGTCTAACGAAATATGTGGACAAGGACAAAAACCGGTGCTTAAACTGATAAGATAAGACAGGAAACAAGCTCATAATTAACACGCAAGGACTTGAAAATTCGTAAACAAATCAATAACCAAGCCAAAATGCAAGTACAAGTGTACAACAGTTCAATTCCAAAAACAATGACAAAGTTACATTGAAGAGGCAGAGCATAAAAACAACTACATACACATAAGCAATTAATTAAAAGAAAAAGAAAAAAAAGCTAAAACACTAGCCACCATTTTGAAACAATGCATAACAAAATAGAATGCACAGTTACACTAGCTAAACCGTAGCCCCACAGAAAACGAAACGCAGTCCAGAAGGTTATCGCCTATTGGTACAAATGCACTTTCTAGAAGCATTCTATACTAAATCAATGCCGAAACGGCGATAAATAAACAGAGCAAACACGGTTCGAAATTCATCACTGTCCCTTCTCCTCCCTCTCCCTATTCCACTGCTCGATTCTAGCTCTTCGTTCCTCGCTCCCTTCCCTCACCGGACTCCTGCTCCTCCTCGGACTCCCTCCACGCCTTCTCCTTTCGCTTTCGTACCTTCCTCCGTATCTATCACCTCCACTCCTCCTTCCACCACCACCACCGCCGCCACGGTGGTCTCTCCTGTCATAATCCCTATCCCTATCCCTATCTCTATCCCTATCCCTATCCCTATCCCTATCTCTATCCCTCTCCTTATCCCGTCGTTGGTGATGGTGCGACGGGCTTGCGCTTCTGCTGCGGCTCCTAGTACCCCAGTACTTACCGGTGTTGTGCTTACCGAACAGCTTCCGCCGTAGTTCCTTCCCGATCATCTTGACGTGCATGAAATTGCAATAGCCGCCGCGGTTGCAGCTGTTCTCCTCGTACTGGCGGCAGGTGGCCTCGCGGAAGTCGGTGACGGGGGAGAAGTCGGCGATGATGGGGCGGCCGGAGTAGAACCTGCCCTGGAGGGCGTTCAGGGCGGCGGCGGCCTCGTCCTCCTCCTTGAATTGGGCGTAGACGTTTCCGATCATGTGGTCGGCGAGGTTGTCGCAGACGTTGAGGCTCTCGATCTCGCCGAATTTCCTGAGCTCCTCGAAGATGTCCTCGAAGAAATCCTCGAAGTGCTCCTGGATCTTGTCGGGATCGATTGGCTGGCCCTGCGCGTCGACGCCTGGTGTGATCATGTCGGGGCGCTGGTACATGTTGGAGAGGAGGAGCGTCGGAGATATGGTGGGGCGGTTGTGGAGGCGAGAGCACCGGTCGCCGTGGCGGCAGGCGCCGATCTTGAAGTAGAATGGACAGTTGACGCGATCTTTCTCGGTGCCGAATATGGACGCCAAGTGCTCCGCCATTGTTTAGGGATTGAAGCTGAAATCGGAGGGGGAAGAATTGATTTTTGTAGGATTTTTTGTAGGGTTTGAGCAAAAACCCTAATTGTTGCGGGAATGTAAAACGGAAATGGAAATTGCACGGGGAAGAAACCCAGAAGCGGAACTGACAAAAATAACCCTCCCCTCTTATTTATATGGGATAATTTGACAAACACCCCTCATTAGACTCCTTCAATTACGATGAGTCCAAAATAAAATTACATTTTTAAGATAAATCCAAAATAATTTTAATTAATACAAATAACTGAAATGCTAATTGTAGCGGGACTTTTACTGAAATTGGCTTATTTGCAGCGGTAGCCTCATTTGTCAATTTTCTAACTTTTTAAGAGAGAAATTGAAAAAAAAAAAATTAAATGAAAAAGGTACCGCTGCAAATAAGCCAATTTCAGTAAAAGTCCCGCTGCATATAGTTTCACGATTATACATTTTCTGATATTAATTTTCTTTTTATTTTATATTGAGTTATTTCTCAAACCCTAGATCTTATATTTGCATCACGATGATTTCTTCTATCTTCTCTCTACACCCACAGCACCGCTGCCCCACCAAACGACGAAGTCTTATCCGCCCTACTCCTCCTGGCGAGACCTCCCGCTCCACCACAGATGGAATTGGCCCTGCACCACTCTTGCGTCGTCGGCCCCTTTCTCCTCTTTCTCCACCGTCGCGGCCTTATTTGCTCTATCTCCGCCGCCGTGTAGCCTCCTCAATTAGATGCCATTAGCAATCGTTTGTTCCATTCTTGTTTGTTTATCGGTAATAGTGGAATGTTTCATGAGTGTTGATTATTCGTGATTTATATGTTAAGGACAGGGGCATTCACGTGTTGTTTTGTGAATCATTAGTATAGAAATCAAGAGTGTCATATGTGGCAAAGAAGGAAGTTCGTCTCAAGAAATTACAGAGTGGTTTTCGTACTTTTAACGCTAACTGTGTAAGTGCATAATAGTCGTGGTTTTAACACCGTTCGAAATAATGTTAATATGAATGCACATGGTTTTTCTCCCCCATTGTTATGTGGTTTTTAGCATCTAGTCGATCGATCCTTTCAAATTACAAAGTGGATTTGACACAATGCCGGATTTCAAAGTTAAAAAAATAGTGGTTTTTGCACGCAAAGTGGTTTTTGCACACATAGTGGTTTTTATTAATTACATAGTCGTTTTCGTTAATTGATAAGTTTTTAGTGAATTTTTGTAATGGAATTTGTTAATTACATAGTGATTTTCGTTAATTACAGAGTTGTTTTCATTAATTATAGAGTAATTGATAAGTTTTTAGTGATTTTTTGTAATGGAATAGTGATTTTCGTTAATTTACAGAGTGGTTTTTCATTAATTAGATAGTGATTTTTATTAATTACATAGAGATTTTCGATAAGTTTATAATGGATTTTCGTAACGGAATACTATAATCACATAGTGGTTTTTGGTAAGTTTATAGTAAATTTCAATTTGTTAAAAACAACTTTTTTTTTAAAATTTAATTGAAAAACAACAATATAAAGAATAAAAAACCAAAATTAAGAAAATGAAAAATATACCTTTTTAGAAACAAAATCAATTTTTTTTATGAAGAAATCGAAAGTAAGAAAAGAAATAAAAATGAGATTTTTGGAATTGATTTGGGAGCATTATTTTGGGCATAAATCTGAAGCGTGATTTAGGGATATAAATTATGGAAAAGATTTGAGTGTAGATTATGTGTATAATTTTTTTTAATTTGAATAATTATATTAATTAATAATAAGTGGGGGCATATATGTGTTTTCAAGCCCATTGGATTTATCTCAAATACCATTAATAAATTAAGGATTTATCAAGAATAAAAATTCCAATGGAGGGTTTTTGACATATTACCCCTATTTATATTAATATACCCGTACCCGGACCCGGACCCATTTCTAGATTTAACTTTTAATTTTTATGAAATATTTTTACTTATATAAGCTTTAGGACCTACTTTGGAATAAATACTCCATCCGTTTCTAAATAATTGTCACTTTTCACTTTTCACAAAGATTAAGAAACTCAATAAATATATCTTGATTTTAGAAAAATTATATAAAAATGACTAAAACAACCTTTAATATTTAATGATTTATAAGAGAAAATTAATGAATAGAGTTTCATTAATAAGGTTAAAATAGGAAAAATGCATTTAATGCAGTATTGAAAATCTAAAGTGACAGATAATATGGAACAAAAATATTTTAAAAAAGAGACAGTTATTATGGAACAGAGGAAGTACTTAAATAATTAATACCTCATAATTTTATGCATGAAAAAATTACCAACACTCTACTTTTCATGATATATTCCAAATGTCTAAAAAATTAAAATTATACATAAATATGTTCAATTTTTTTTAATAGGAATTCTAAATTATCTAGGGATGTGCTTGAATGGATTGTTTTACGTGAGTGCTGGCTATTTTATGATTTTGAAATTTATAAAAATACAAGAAAATGTTCTCACACTTAACAAACACAACAGCAACACAGATCAGGCTTTGGAGTGGTAAAGCTGATCATACCAAATACAAAAGAATACAAATATTACATGAAAAAAATAGCTATAAATTATCTGGGAAGACTACTTGGTGGAAAATTGCGCAACGGATTCTCCTTCAGTAGCTCCGTTTCGCTGAAAAAAAACGAACAATAGTAAATTGCATCAGCATCTAAAGATTTATCGACGAACAAATTCGAAGAAGAAAAAATTCTTACTTCTTAATATCTCTACCATCCCCAGGCCTGAGCTGCAGAACTGATGACTTTTCTCCCTCGTCTTGCTTTTGTTGTCTACACAAAATCGAACACTTCATCAGTAACAGTCAATCAAAAACAATTAAAAAAAAAAGTTATGGTATCTGCATTCTTACAGTGAGGATTCCTCGTCAACAAAGATCTCAATGGGCGGGCCCGAAGGCGGTCTTCGTACTCTTTGACCAGGTCTTTGAGGAATCTGTAATAAAATACACTTGAAAGTAAGATGGCAATTTTTATTTTTATGTTATTACGCGATGATATGGATTAGGGTTTGAATATTATATGTACTTTATTTGATGTCCACTTGGAAGGAATTGCATTATTCTCTTTGTTTCGTTCTGCTCGAGCACCGAGTGAGTGCCATGGCTTTACGTCTAACTTTGACATTTCCGAATGATGATCCAATTGTGAACTACTGCCGCTGTCTTTAAAAATGGATAATGCAGTTCCATGAGCCCTGTAAGAAAGAAAACGGAAAACGTTCAAGGGGACTTCGATATCAGAAAATGGACTTTTATTAAACATTTTGTTCGTACCTGTCAGGTTTCAGTTTTTTCCTGAAAATATCAGAACTGTCTGAAGTTTGGTTTCCTGCTACAGTAACAAAGTATTAGCCAACAGAATATCTGGAAGGAACTAACGAAAACTGTAAACCTTGGAAAGTAAATGGATAAATTACGTGTTTGTTTGGTTAACACAGTTCCGAAGCTTCGAGTCGGTAAGTGGTTCTCTGTAATATCCTCCTGTTAATTTAATCAGGCATTAAGGTCAATGGCGTTATCAAGACAAGCAAACGATAAAAAGGACAGGATATAAAACATTAGTAACTTGCTTACATCTGTAGCTTTCGGCTGTCTCATTGTACGAGCTAGAAACTTCTGGAAGGCTGCTGTCAACTTTTCGACTGGTTGAGCCTTCCTGGTACCCATAATTTAAAGATATATTCGTCAGTTGAAATAAAATTAACGGCGACCTAAAGAACAATCTTTTATTCCCACACATAGCAGCAAGTGAAAGGTGTGACTAATGAAGAAAATCATTCATATTGCATACGGATGTCTTGCATCATATTCCCTTTGTAGAAACCAATATTTATGAAATAAGGATTATCAATTCAAGACGTGATTGTTTACCGACTCATACGTGTTTCATTCCCTCTCCTATGTGTATACGAATCGCAAATAAAACTTACGAAAAATGAAACACAAAAACTATTCTACGTAAAGTTTCAAGCATTTACAGTAAACTAGTGGGTGTAATAAGGAGAAGTTTACATACATGGATAGGCCACGATTGAAGATCTCGTTCGCGGTTTTATTTTTATTCTTGTGCTCCATGTGCAGGGCATAGGAGATGTAGAACGACGCATGCGTCACTCCGATTTTGTTCGCCTCCAAAAAGTTGTAGATGACCTCAGCATCAACACAATTTTCAGCCTGTTTAACCATTTCACACAAAGTAACAATCTTAACCAACTGAACCCAATGTATATATATGTCTGAGAACAAGAAACAGAGAAGACACACTTACATACTCCAACCACACTTTGAGGTAGCGAAGATCATCCTTGTAACGGTCTTCGTGCCAAAAAGTCCGCACGCATTGTTCGTAAATCACAACTAATCCCGAGCAGTCACCCCCGGAGGAAAAGCCTCCTGGACCCATTTGATGCACCTTTAGAAAATATAACAAGATCAAAAAGTGAACAGTAAAAGGGAGAAAAAAAAACAAGTCCTATCAGTAACTTGCCTTCTCATTTAAATGTAAAATTATACAATGAAAACCTAATTTACATGACAAGAAGCAGATTTTCAACCTATACAGTAGTAAAAAATATATATATATAGAATCGAAATTGGATGGATAAACATAAACCCTAAACAAGGTAATTAATTAAAGGGGTAAATAAAAATTAAATCCCTAACTCCAACACAGAGAAGCCAAATAAAATACACAGTAATGAATTTAATTGACATAATCAAGCAATCAAGCTATAGAGTAATGAATTACTGACTCGATCCACGGATGAAGAGGGTCATCTCCAGTGTACTCGTCAATGGCCTCAATCAACTTCCTATTCGTACACAACTTCATCAATTAAAGCTCATAAAATTGAACATAAATAAAATCAATTAATAGAAGAAGAAAAAAAACAGCAATAAAAGAAAGTTTTAGGGAATTTTAGTAACTCAGCACCTCCGATTGTAAAGAAGGGAGTTCTTGAGTTGGGATTGGGAGTTCGATTTTAGGGCATGGTTGAGGAGACGGACGTTACGGCCACGTTTCAAAGGGCGGACATTTTCTTTGAAGAGTTCCCACTCGTTACCCGTCTCTTCCTTCGACGCCAGAAACTCCGTTTCTGGATCCAACAGTATTCCAATCGGCTCGTCCAATTCGCTGCTCGCCATTTTCTTCTTCTTCTTCTTCTTCTTCTTCTTCTTCTTCTTCGTTGATGTTTACTCCCGTTTGAATATTTGAATTTTGAATTGACCTTGAAATTCTTTTGTAGCCGTTGGAGGAAAGAGCGAAGTGGATTGGGCCTGCTAATAGTCAGTGGGCCCTAAGAGCCTATTTTGCTTTATTTTGAAAAAAAAGATCTAGATTACTTCATATAAATGTTTTAAGTAAATAATTATAATGACTATTATATATCAACTAGTTTTAACAAAATTTTTGTTTAATACTTAGTAAGGTCGGCAAATTCATAGAAGTACAAAAACATAGATCAAGTTAATTCAGGATAATAATACAAGATTAAGTTGGCTAAGATCCAGGTTCATCATAATATAAATAGTCAAGTTGAAGCTGGTCCATGTTAAGAGGCTTAAGCCTATAAAAATATACATCTCCATATAAATATACGGAACCCTCACAATCAAATATACATAATTCATAACTCCTGAACAATCTCTTAAATTTCTTGATTTTTTCTTAAAAGTTTCAGCATTTTCGTCTGGACCAAGCCTCGGCACCTGACAACTTTTTGTTGTGCGTTTAGTGTGCACATGACGAATAAAGACTCCAATGGTGGGATTGCATGACGTGAGGTGGAACCGAACCACACCGGTCTCCATATTTCTCACAATTGTTTTTCAACAAACAATTCAAATAGATTTCAATTATCAACAATAATTTGGGTCTTTCTTGTCTTATTTTCACGTTACCATTTTATAAAAAAATAATTAAATGAAGCGGCTCATTTACCCATTACAAAATGTGTTGCATGGGCCACCCGGTCCAATCCATGTATTAGTATTTAGTAGATAGCATATTTTATTTATTGAAATTATTGCTTGTTTCCAGAAAGGTCTAGACAATTAGTCAAAAACTCATGGAAGCCCCATGCACACAAGAGCATAAGGAAAGGGGCATCAAAGTAAAATCATATTTATTATTCGGTCCCCCATTTCTCCAATAAACTGTTTCTCTCAACCTCGAATTATTATAGACAAAAAATAAAAACCCTTTTCTCGTCTGATCAACTTGCCTCACCTTTTTTTCCTTTACCTCAAATGGCCTCCTCTTTCGCCCTAACCGCCTTCAATTTCAAGCAATCGCCATGTTTTCCGGCTTCAATTTCAACTCCATCCCCACCGTGTGGTCGGAAAAGTACGGCGGCTAGGGCTAGGGTTGTAAAGGTTAGATCGGAGATGAAGATATACAAAGGGACGCACATGAGAGAGCAGCGGCTGACGGAGATGATCGAGAAAAAGGTGATGGAGGCGAAGCAAGTGTGCGGCGAAGACGAGACCTCCGACGAGTGCAAGGTGGCGTGGGACGAGGTGGAGGAGGTCAGCCAGGCGAAGGCCGATCTCCGCCTCAAGCTCCACCACTTGCAGCAGGATCCACTCGAGCACTTCTGCCAGGAGAATCCCGAAACCGACGAGTGTCGCATTTACGAGGATTGATCCATTCGCTAATTTCCGATCTCGAAGATTTCTCTTTCTGTTTAATTTTTAATTAAGTTGTTGGTGGATGGTATTGTTGTAAAATTATGAGGATGTGTGTGCAAATATTAAATGATGGAGTTTGATATTTTCAGAGAAACTGAGCTCCAAAAATGGCAATATTGATGGTTATCTTTTTTCATGTGCTTCCAGATGTATGAAATCCGATCCAGCTAATGGAGTACTCTGTTTTCAATTCACGAGCAGAAAAAGGACCGGCACCAGCAAGATAACTTTTCCTTGTCTGCACCACCCTTTTTCTCTTCTTTCACTTTATTTTTTTTCTTCTACAAAAGAATTATAACATTTTGTCATGCCTAAAAGTCTAAAAAAACCTTTAGGTAGGTGTGAACCCACCGCATGTGTTAAGTGTTACCTTTAGCTCATTTTGGTGGCTGACTCGAGCATTGAGTATTTTTTGTCCCATTTTGACGAGCTCTAGCCTAAGCTTTATTTGATTTTGTTTTAAATATTTTTTATTATTAAAAATTATTTATATTATAACAAATAAATAATGAACGGTGATTATTTTTTTTAAAGAGATTAAATTCTGAGCGGCCAATATTTAATATAAATTGGCTTTAACTATTTTTTTGACATGTGGCCCTCTCTTAAGCTGATTATAATTTGGGTTAAAATGGTGATTATAATTTGGGTTAAAAGAGTTTAAGAGTTAGGTTGTTTTCTTTTTCTTTTTTTAATTATTAGAATCTTAATTATATTTTTATTTAAATTATCCACGTATCAATTATTTTATGGTATTCGATTTTTCTTTTAAAACAGGTCATCCGGTCTAAATTCGCACCATTTTTTTAATTATATATGTTCTTTTTATATATTATTATAACATTTTATATTATATAAATAAAAAATAAATAAAAAGAAGACCTCCTGAATTCACGAACAACTAAAAAAAATTGAAAATTCGAGCTTTTTCCGAGTCATTGAGTTCATATAAGTCAGCTCAGCTCGATTACCGCTCCAATATAAAAAATAAAACTTAAAAAACAAAAGAAGTGGTTGAGGAGAATTACGACACCCCCAGTCCTATTTAACGACAGTACACATAACTTGCCTGTTTCAATCTCTGAGCTTTTAGCCACCGCGGTCATGTCTCTGCTCCTACCTCCGCCGTCGCTCCTCCCCTGCCAACCACCAACCCGAAATCCACGGAGCGTTCGTGCCGCCGTTAACTCATTTTCCCGATTTAAAGCTTCATGGGAAGAGGTAATCACGCTACCGCATATGCTAGTGTATTTTCTCAGCAGCACTTTCTCTTTCAATCACTATCAGCCGTTCGATTGACGGTGGTGTTTGTGTGAAGGTCGCCGGAGTTTTGGTATTCTCGGCGATTCCTTTCACGGCGGTGAAAGCCATTGCCAACAGTCCACTTGCGGAGGTTCTCCAGAGGCGAATGGTGGAGAAGAAGAAGCTTTATGAGGACAATTCTTCAAAGATGAAAGCACTCTCCGACGAGGCCAGAATGGAGAGGTATTCAAAATTACCTGTTCGTCTCATATTTATTTGGCTGTAGTTGGATATAAATATTTATTAAATTAGGAAAAAAAAAAATGAAAAAGGAGACTGATCAATTGAACAATTCAAACTAAATTGCTTAATCCAGGATTAACAGTGACATTATTAATTTCATGCTCTTTACCGTAGCATCAATTTTGCATTGGAATCGGCGTATACGATAACTTTCCTATCCAAGTTTATTTAATCTAATTTATCATGGCATGTGAGATCTAATTATTTTTTATTTTATTTCTGATGAGTGACAAATGTGTAATCGTAACCGTGGATTTTGATGTGAGCAATGTTTTTCTGTAATTATCTTCTCTTAAGTGTTATTAGAGAAATTGAATTAATCTGGTTTTCCAGCATGTGGTATGGGGAGGATCGGCCTCGATGGCTTGGTCCGATATCGTACGACTATCCTACCTATCTCACTGGCGAACTGCCTGGGGATTACGGCTTCGATATTGCAGGTTTGAGTCGGGATCCTGTGGCCTTTCAGAAATTTTTTAAGTGAGTATAGCTCTAATTGCATAAATAGATCTTTATTTTTTTCTATCAACACCTCTTTATCTTTGTAAAGTTTTTTATGAAGGTGATAACATCAGCAATTAAAGATATAAAATTAATTTTCGAATGCTCAACTCTGTATCCCGTTTACGTGGCTTAATAAACTTGCTATTGTTGTGCAGTTTTGAGGTACTGCATGCAAGGTGGGCTATGCTTGCTGCATTTGGTGCTTTAATTCCGGAGATATTAGACATAATAGGAACGTTCCATTTTGCCGAACCTGTTTGGTGGCGAGTTGGCTACTCGAAGCTTCAGGTTAGTATGTTAGCTTCTATCATTTCCTAGCTTCATCTATTCGACTCTCGTTTTCTTTCGGCCTCGTTGTTCTTGGCTAAAATCTTAACAGTTATTTACGTTTGTTTAAACCCTAATCGATACCAAATTCAGAAGAAGTTGTAAACAAATTCTTTACACCAGGGTGATACATTAGACTACCTGGGCATCCCTGGCTTACATATAGCTGGAAGTCAAGGAGTTATTATCATTGCCATTTGTCAAGCTCTTCTCATGGTAATAATTCTTGCAGTAATATAAAATTTTCAGAATTTTGTTTCTTTCTTCATATTTTCTTGATGCAGGTTGGTCCCGAATATGCACGATATTGCGGTATCGAAGCTCTTGAGCCTTTAGGAATATATTTGCCAGGTGATATCAATTACCCAGGAGGTATACTTTTCGACCCTTTAAATCTATCAAAAGATCCAGATTCTTTCGAAGAACTAAAGGTGAAAGAGATGAAAAACGGTCGTCTCGCTATGGTTGCTTGGTTGGGCTTTTCCGCTCAGGCAGCTCTTACAGGTAAAGGGCCCATACAGAACCTTCTTGACTGCATTGCAGATCCTTCGAACAATAATCTGCTTTCGAATCTAAAATCTATTATGTAAATATTATTTGCACGATATATGTAACATTTATAATGATCCGCATTTCAAATTCAGTACGATTATATGAAGTAAAATCATGGATATAAAATAACCAAACATCACTCAACTTCGTAATTAATATCACAATATCTTTGAAAAAAAATCCAGAAATCTAAAAATTCAATTGCGCACAAGATTTAGATCGTCTTCAAAATTTGGACTCGAGAACAAAAAAATTAAACTTTAATAGCATATTTCCTCAAGGGGAAGTACATGTCTTTCTTCTTCTGCTTCTCCGTCTTCAAAGATGCCTGGATATTACGAACAAAAAATCAGATCAAACCAGAGTTCATTACATACATAAAAATTAGACGACATACAAAAATTATACGATATACATAACAATCAGAATTATACAAAAAGCATTATACTATACTTCCGTCGTTGCCTACATTTACTCAATCATCAGTACTAAAGTATACAAAGCTCAGGGCAAACATCCCGATTTTTTATTTTAAATTCCTATGCCATCAACAATTTTCAGAAGACTGTAATACAAGAAGTGGCTTTACAAATTCTTTAATTTCTCACGACAGTGTCAATTTAACGAACATCAGATGATCAAACTAACAAAATGCAATATCAAATTAGATTATGTAACAATTGGTAATGTAGTATAGTAACGGAAACCATATAGAGAAATCTAACCATGGTAGGGTTAGACTGAATGGTTTTGTACTTAAAATAATTGGGATTCAATTCAACATAGTTCACATTGCTCGTATCTAACAGTAAACTATTATTAAAAAACAATAACGAATCACATTGAAATATTTTCAAATGGAGAGGGGCAAAAAAGGAAAGTAAAAATACCTGGTGCTTTGTGAGGCGGCGGCGGATAGCTCTGGTCTTCTTAGGGCGGAGATCAAGCGGCACATACTTCTTATTCTTGTACACTTCACGCAGTGCGGATTTCTGCTTCTGCGAAATCACGGTCAGAACCTGAGCAATCGATAGCCTAACCACCTTGATCTTCGATAGCTTGTTCGGAGCGCCGCCGGTCACCTTCGCCACCCGCAGCAACGACAGCTCCGCCTTCAGATCGTTCAGCTGCGCCAACAGCTCCGCCTTGTTCTTCTGCCGGAGCTCGTGCACCTTGATCCGTGCTACAATCAGTATAACAATCAGCACACAAAAAAAACAATTAAATTAAAATTTCATCTCTGCAGAAATTGAATGCATTTGCTATATCTTCGTACCCATTTCTCTTCGTTGGTTTTTTCTTCCCGCAGCAAAAAAATGTTGGGTGCTGATGAAATAGTGCAAGTCCGAAACCCTAATAACCTTTTTATAGCATCCGCTTGGGCCGATTTTTCATTTTCATATTGAGCTGAACCGGTTCAGTGGATGAAAGCCCAAATTTTATATTATTTGGGCTAATTTCTCTATTTCGGGCTTTTACGAAACCCCATCCATAAAGTAAAGTAGTGTCCTCAAACTGGGCCCGAATTCAAAACCCACTAATCATATTTCTTTGTTTTAAATTAAGGGATGTGATAAATGTCGTTCGAGCTTTGATAATGTCGTCACGACTTCAAACGTGATTTTGATCGTTTTTAATTCCAAATTTTGTAAAACCCCAAAAATAGAATTTGTAGTATTCTGAGTTAGTTTTTTAATCCAACTTGAATCACCAAAATTAGATGTCGGACGAGAAAGATATACATGAATCAATGGATACTGCCCACAACTTTGATGTATTGATGTATCTAAAATTCAAAATCTGACTCATTCATACATAATTTTGTCACTCGGCATCCAATCTAGCGGATTTAAGTTGTATTAGAAAGCTAATCCAGAGTACTACAATTTTCATGTTTCGAATTTTGCCAAAATCAAAATAGAAATATGTCAAAATTAGGTTCGAAGTCAAAAAGACATTAGTAAAATTGAAACGACATTTAACATTTTAGTTAAATTAATTGTTATTGATTTTTTTTCTAATTCCATATTGTTTTTGTTATTATTAAAAATTTAATATTACATTAATCAATATTTTCTAAAAAAAAATCCTATTATTTTTAAATAATTTACATTATTAGTGGAAATAATTATTAATTAATTGATAAGGCTAATTTAATCGTACTTATATTTTTTCTCTAAAATTAACATAAAACAAGCTAGTGACAAAGTTAATCAACACTCAACAGCAAATCCCTCGACAAATGACAGCTAATCATCTACAACTTGTAATTAATTTGTGTAGGGCATATCTGGCATTTGGGAAGATCGATAAAAATGAGTATAATTTAATTTATGAATATTTTATCGACATTTGACATAATAATTAATTAATTAATTACTAATAAGCTGGAATAAGCACACAGTCCCAGATTCCCAGTACAAAAATCAACATAGTGTACGTAGTTGCAGGGACAAGGTATTTATTGTGATTATTATCATATGTTATATGTCCACCTATCATTTAAGACAATGTTTTCTATTAATATTATTAGTGTCTGATTAGAATTTGATAAACATTAATTAAGATTTAAGAGCACTAACCAGCCACTTTCTTCTGCAGATCATTTAAGACATAGGTTTAAGAGATTTTTATTTTTTTTAAATAGAGTGACAGATATGCAGAACAAATTAATATTCTTTTTAGTTCAACGAGTTCATAAAATTATTCATATTTCATACTAATAACAATTTTCGTACTGTTAATGCCTATTTTTTTCGATTACGAAGAAACTCACAACCAACATACACCTCGTATAATATTTTTCAATCCATAAGAAAAATGTAAATTACACTAAATTAACCATGTGTGACAAATTCGATCTAGCAACTGATAGCAAGCTAAGAGAATTCAAATTTGCATCAATTAACACAAACTCATCTATTTAATCCCGTGCAAGTAGTATTTCGCAAGATATTTTTTTTATAAGATATTTCTAATAAAGGTTTTGTTTAGATATTTATAGTAAAGGTTATTTTTTCACATGTGATTTCCATAAAGTAAAAAAAATAAACATTACTTTTTAGAAATTCATTTACTCAAAAACATTTATTTTCCCTAAAGTACCCATACAAATTCAAACATACCTATGTTTATCAATTTTATCCAACAAATATGGCCCAACATTCAAGATTTTTTTATAAATAAATAAATAAAAAATAAATTAGGCTGTAACAAGAACAGTGATTGGTGGAAGAAGGTGCCACACGGCTGTGGAGAAGCACATGCTTGAGCGCCAAGGTAGCTTCTTTGAAGCTGAGTCACCAATTACATCACGTGACCATCAAAACGTCGCCGTTTTATTAAGACCTCAATTACGGAACGACGCCACTCTTCTCATTCTACTTCCCACTATATAATACCCTTTCGCCGCCTCAATTCTCTCATTCCCAAACACACACTCTCTCTCCTCTTTCTCTCTCTACAAATTAGAACGTTTCTTCTCTCTCTACAAAAAAATCAGCTGCTCCGAGTATACTATTCATCAGTAGCAATGGGTGCTTGTTTCTCCTCCGAATCCGATTACAGCCGCCATCAGAAACCCACCGCTAATGTCGTCACTCTCAACGGCGAGTTGCGCCGCTACCCGCTTCCGGCTACCGTATCGCAGGTGCTTAGCTACGAAGAATCGTCGCCTGATTCCGTCTTCCTCTGCAACTCCGACCGGTTGTTCTTCGACGAGTACATACCAAATCTCGCACCGGAGAACGAACTTGAGCCCGATCAGATCTATTTCGTGCTGCCGGCTTCCAAGCTCCAGCGCCGCCTCGCCGCCTCCGATATGGCGGCGTTAGCTGTAAAGGCAAGCGTCGCGCTCGACGCCACCAATTATCGCCGGAACAGGAAATCTCGGATTTCACCCGTGTTGGTGGCGGAGGAAGATCCGATTCACGAATCCAGACCCGCTGGCAATAAGAATTCGGGCAAGGCCTCAGTCGGATCGGAGTTTGGGGTTTCGAGATCCCGGAAGTTGCAGAGACACACTTCTCGCCGAGCAAAATTCGCCGTCCGATCGTTCAGGATAGGGTTAACTACCATTAATGAAGGATCCGTGCTCGTCAATTGAGGAAATTTTTTGATTTTTATTTTATTTTATTTTTGGTCCTTGTTTATATTAGGCAAGGTAGAAAAAAAAAAGGAAACAGTATCATATTATCATCGATGTTGATTCTTTTCTTTGATCATAGTTCCTTTTGAGGAAGAAAATTCCTTTTGTATATATTTTGGACTTTGGGTGTAATTTAATTGTATTCCAATTTTGAAAATTGACCGAGATCATCATACATTTAATTCCAATCCTCGATTTTCTCCTTCTGAAATCTGCGTTTTTAATTAATTGATATTCGAAACAAAACACTACAAATATTTCCATCAAACACTAAAAAAACCCTCATAATCATGACTGCGACATTTTATCTCAATTAACTCAAACTCAAATTTATTTGTTAATAATTGTTGGATCGATCTTGTCACATATTGCATTCACCGTCTATAAATTAAATCATGATCATTTGACCATTGTTATCGCTCATCAGAAATACTTGATATTTCAACATTTGCGTCTCTTGAATAAGAAACAAAAAAGAAATTGAATTTCTTAAAAACTATGTCAATTTGGCAATTAATATGTGAGATTTCGACACCCACTCTTCTTTTCATTAATCTCATATGTCATGATTTACTAAATCATGATGAATTATTCCAAATCCAATGATTTAATCCTTGGAATCAAATCAAATATTTTCAATTTACATAATTGTACAATAGTAGTAATAATACGTGGACTATAATAAGAATCTATAAATAAAAAAATATATTAGATAAATACGCAATTAATGAGCCGAACGTGTGCGGTAGAGAAAGCAATTAATGATCCTAGTGTGGGCGGTCGATAAAGCGGCAAAAGTTTGGCCCAAAAAACATTAAAAAAGTGTTTTTGATTAAATTAATTCACGGCGACAATATCTGACCATTTTGCATGCACGCAAATTAACATAGAAATTATCACATGGAAACCTCTATAATTAACCTAATCTTTATTAATTAAACGTCACTATATAAATTGCTAATATAATTCTCAAAATGTAATGTGTTCCTCAACCTTTTGATATGATTAAGTGCTTAAATTGTGAATGTTGAATTCAACATTCTGATGTGGTCAAGAATCGATCTTTTTGGACACCTCGATTTATTCTTCGAGCTGGATTGAAATCGTAAGAATTGAGTGATGGATTAGAGTGCGTCTATCTTTAATTATGACAATTAAGTAGTATTAATACTTGCAGTTTTGGACTTGGGCCTCTATTTAATTTCAGTTTATCAGCTGGGCTTAAAAAGTTGGGCCTAAGAGGATTAGACTTTCTTTAAGTTATTCAGTACAAGTTGTTAAAAAGCTTATAAGTTCTTTTGAAGTGTTTGGTAATTTAAAAAAATATCTTTTTTTTCAAATAAATTATTGTAGAGCTTTTAAATTTTTTTGAAAAATTACATTTACTCCACATTTTTATTTAAAATTGTATAATTAATAAAAACAACTTATAAGTTGATTATCCAAACGCTTTAAAAATTAATTCTAAGAATAAAATGTAACAACTTATTTACTCTTAAAATAACTTATCATACGTAAAAATTTATCAGCTGTTTAGAGTAAGCTTAGCAAAATGGACTATAATTATCGGTAATTATTTGGATAAAATAATATATGTCATAATGCTAAAGTGCTTCTTTATTAACAATTTCGACCTGGCATTTTTAATACACCCGAAAATGACGTATGTGAATCAAATTCAATAATTTAATAAGGGATTTTTATGCAAAAGTCCCCAACCAAGCATGTTTATTATTCTAGGTTTAGGGGACATATCTCTTTTACCAATAAGCCCATCCCTTTAATATTTATTATAACTAAAGGAAACATTCATGTATATCCCAATATTACCCTCAACCATTTATACCCAATTCTTAATTGTAATCCAAATTAATCAATTTTGTCCATAAAAGTTCAATTTTGACCACAAAAATTCAATTTTGACTTTTTTTTGGAGTATAATTTAATATGCTCCAATTTCATCCTTAACTTAATTTAATCTCAATTTGACCCCAAATTTCACAAATTATTAAATTTTGACCCAAAATTTTTTTTTTTCAAAAATATTTTTTTTTTCAAAAACTTTTTTTTTTGCCGCCGGATTCCGGCGTTGACTTTTTTACTTTTTTACTTTTTTTTTTTTTTTTTTTTTTTTTTTTTTTTTTTTCTTTCTTCCGGATTTTTTCGCCGGTTTCCAGCGTTGACCGACGGTCAACGCCGGTCTCCGGCGTTGACTTTTTTTTTTTTTTTTTTTTCTTCCGGATTTTTTTTTCCGCCGGTTTCCGGCGGTCTCTTTTTTTAGTGTTTTTTTAAGTTTTTTGTTTTGTTTGTTTTGTTTTTCCACGTCCGCCGCTAAACGTTGACCGTAATTGTGCTGTCACTGACAGTAAATTAACGTAATTATACTGTCAATGATAGTTAATTAACGTAATTGTACTACCGTTGACATTACATTTATGTAATTGTGCTGCCGTTGACAGTAAATTAATGCAATATTATATTTTTTTATTTATTATTATTTTTTTTTATTTTTTTTATTTGTTGACAAGTCAACGTAATTATATTACTGTCGTTGACAGTAAAATAACTGTAAACACAATAATATTACTGTCAACAACATCAATATTATTATTTTTTTGTGGTGTTTGTATTAATATTACTGTCTATTATTGTAATATTACTGTAAACACAATAATATTAATGTGGTTGACGGTAATATTACTGTTTGTTATAGTAATATTCCTGTCAACCACATCAATATTATTCTTTTGTTTGGATATTTTGTTTGTTTGAGTTATTCACGGAGTAACGTAATAATATTACTGTCTACTATTGTAATATTACTATTGCTATAGTAATATTACTGTCACTCACAGTAATATTAATTCTTTTGGTTTTTTTTATTTTGTTTAAATTTGTTGAACGGACAACATAGTAATATTACTTTATTATACAATAATAATGAATTTTGTTGTGTTAATATTAATGTGCTAGAGATTAATATAGCAATATCACTGTGTTAAACTATAGTTTAGTTATTTTTACTGTGTTTAACAGTAATATAGTTAATATTACTGTCATTCAAAGCAATATTGTTGTTTAAACGGAAAAAAAAGTTACAGAAAAAAAAATTAAAAAAAAATTAAAATAAAAAAAATAAAAAAAAAGTCAACGCCGGAGACCGGTGTTTACCGCCGGTCAACGCCGGAATCCGGAAAAATAATCCGGAAGAAAAAAAAAAAAAAAAAAAAAAAATAATAAATAAATAAATAAATAAAAGTCAACGCCGGAGACCGGCGTTGACCGCCGGTCAACGCCGGAATCCGGAAAAAAAAAATCCGGAAGAAAAAAAAAAAAAAAAAAAAAAGTCAATGCCGGAGACCGGCGTTGACCGCCGGTCAACGCCGGAATCCGGCAGAAAAAAAAAGTTTTTGAAAAAAAAAAATTTGTGAAAAAAAAAAGTTTTGGGTCAAAATTGAATAATTTGTGAAATTTGGGGTCAAATTGAAGTTAAATTAAGTTAAGGATGAAATTGGAGCATATAAAAGTAAGAGGGGTTATTTTAGTCCTTTACATAAATCTGGACCATGTGTGGACTTATTGGTAAAGGAGAATATTGTCTGGATCTCTTTATGAATAAGTTCCCACTGATGGGCTTATTTGTAATATGCCCCATTTAATAATTCAAACATAGGGGGGAAATTAAGCAGCCTGGCTTGAATTGAATTGAATTGATGATATAATAATTTTGCTGGTAGACCTTTTAATATCAGGTTAGTGAGTTGAATTAATATTCTTGATTAGTTGATTTGGTTTGAATGGAGTAGGTCTGATCTGACCAATCATTCAACCCTCCTTTTTTTCCTAACCTTTTTTATTTATTTAATTTTTAATATTCTATTTAAAGCTTGTATTTAATTTAATGAACATCAAATTATCAACATAACCCTCAAACTAATTATTAATATTATACTATTAACAATAACTCTTCATTCATTGTGTCATTGTTCTTGTTGTTGTCTGTTAAGTGTTAATATTAAAATGGGACATTAGATAATAATTAATTATGTCGGTATAAAACATTTTGTTAATCAACAATCAAGACTTGTGGACAGTTTTTGAATCTCGATCTTTTGACGAATCGAGCGCAAGTTATTTTTTAGGTGTTCGTGAACTCACGAGCCGGCTTGCCAACTTTCTTATTATTTATTTTTTATTTTTTATTAGTGTATCATGATAATTAGTTTTCGTTATCAAAAAAGGGTAAATATCACTAAACTCCTTGTTGTTTGAGCTTTGTGCACATGTCCCCCTCTACTTTTAATATAAACACATAATTCCTGTAGTTTGAACTTTGTGCACCTGACCCCTTATACTTTTAATATAACACATGGCCGTTTTGTACTTTAATATAAATACATAACCCCCTTATACTTAAAAAAGAAAAAAAAATCTCTTCCTAATGAGCATAATTAGTTACCAAGTGGAATACCGTATGGGAGTTATCTGCTCATATTAAAAGTATATAGAGTCATGTGCACAAAGTTCAATCTACAGGGAGTCATATGCTTATATTAAAAGTACAAGGCGATGTGCACAAAACTTAAACCGCGAGGGGTTTAATGGTATTTATCCTTTTAAAACTAATTATCATGCATACACTAATGGGAAAACAACCCTACCCCTCAGGTCATTATCATGTTTTCCTTAATTGCTTATTATTACAAAATACATAAACACATACATATCTATTAATTATAATTAATTAATTGGAGTCAATTCATATTTTAGGTTGTTAATCTCCACACACAGAAGAGTGTCATTATCAATAATACCAAATCACCATTCATAAACTACCTGATCTATGATCCCCTTCCCCACCATAATTAACCCATGTTTTACAGGTGTTGTTGCTTTCCCCTTTCCTTCAATGGCATAATCGCCATTTCGAAAACACGCCACATGTAATTCCCAATTCCCACAATTTTTAATTTTTAATTTTAATTCAACAACTGCTGTTACTCACTGAAATCTGTGATCATTTATTGTATCTGGTCACTCACTCCAATATTTGTTTCAGTGTGGGTCATCTGCGTTTAATTAATCAATTTTTTTTTTTTTTTTAATTTTTTTTTCCGTTCTTGTCCGCATTGAGCTTTTGTTGTGTTGTAGATTATGGGCAGCCACATAGATTTCATTTGAGATATTCTTCAATGGTTTTGTCTCAGAATTTGATTGTTATTTTTTTTTAATTTTTGGGTAATTGTTTCTAGGCTATAATCAGAGTGTCGGTGCTGCAATTATCATCTTAATTTATTGGGGTTTTAGGTTTTGTATAAAGCAGCAATGGATTTCTCCTCTCCACCTTCTCCAATTGCCTCTGGTTCTGAAATTTGTAGCCAGATGCCAATGGATCATGTGCTTAACATCTCTCCAACTGTAAGTTGATTTTGTTCACTTCTCATTTTTCTGATTTTACTCTTTCAGTAGTGTGTGTGTGTGTGTGAAAGCTAAACTATTGTAATTGAATTGAATGGATGTCACGTGATTCGAATATCACAGGAGATTGATGAAAGAAACAATTTTGAAAGCACTGCATTTATTGCTTTCTACTGATCTAATCTAACTGGAACTCAATTGATGAGAATGTAAATTGTTTTCCTCTGCAATCCTTTTTTTTTTTCCGCATTCGATTTGAAGTATTCGGAACTGATTTTAGTGATAATCGACCTTCTTGGCTGCAGTCTTCAGCAGAAGTGGTGAAAGAAATCGCTAAACTCGAAGTTGAAATCGTGCATTTGGAACGGTATCTTCTTTCTCTCTACCGTACAGCTTTTCAGCAGAATCTCCCAAGTATTCCGAAAAACAATCAAACGAACGAAATAAGCCCATGGGTCACATCCGATAAACAATCTCCCAAAACGAAATTTCAATTGACGAAAACCTATAGTAACAATCAAGACCAAAGCTCTCCTACAAGTGCTTTAGCTGGTCCAATTGATTCGGTTCAAGTTTCTACTCCAAAATCATCATCTGTAAGTGTTCATATTCATATTCCTCTTATCTGCATGTTTAATGTTAAATTAAATGTGATTTATTTGCAATTTGCAGGAAAAAAAGAGTGCTTATTCTCGGCACTCTAGCCTAGCGGATCATCTTGGAAATTCCCGTATAGACGATGCTCTCGTTTTTCCGGATAGACTATCCGAAGACATTATAAAATGTATTTCTTCGATTTATTGCAAACTGGCCTACCCTGCACGAACTCACAAAGGCTTATCGGTTTCGTCCAACTCGTCGTTCTGCTCGTCGAGCACATTTTCTCCGAGAAATTTATCCGACAGTTGGAGTCCTCGGTGTAATGATGAAGTTGCAGAGCATTGCTTTGAAGGTCTTAAACAAGAAAACGGACCATACTCTGCAACAATAGAAGTCTTGAAGATATGCTTAGACAACGAGACTTATAATTACGCTGCTATAATGCTTCAGAAGTTCAGGTGTCCCCATTTATTCATATCCCGTATTACATTCATGTTCTATTTACAAAAACCAATTTGTTTTTATATTGGATCATATCAAAATTGGTGGAATTTCGGTAATCATTATATTTTATGGAAGCTGTGCAGGTCTCTAGTTAAGAGTCTCGAGATTGTTGACCCGAAGAAGATGAGGCGCGAGCAGAAACTTGCCTTTTGGATTAACATTCACAATGCTTTGGTGATGCATGTATGCCTTGCAAAACTTTCTTTGCTATAATTAATCTTATTGCTTGTGATGCAAATTTTCGTCCGAGAATATAATGGCCTTTCCGAGTCACACCCCACTCTGCAATTTTGACTATGTTTGCAGGCTTATTTAGCATATGGAACTCAGAACTATATAAAAAACACGTCCATGGTGAAGGTACTAAAAGCTAATTTCATTTGTTTAATCGAAGTTTTTTTATTGGAATACATGATGTTAAATGTGCAATGCTTTCTCTCAGGCTTCTTATAACATTGGCGGACATTGTCTAAATGCTTACGACATTCAAAGCTACATTTTGGGAATCAAATCTCACTATTCTGCTCCGGTATGTATCTCTTACTTCAATCTTTCTTCGGTGAATTTTACTGAATATTCTGTCCACTGTAGTTCTATCTTCGGTGATTTAGCTTCAAATAAACTTCGATTTATCTATTTCAATCTTTAGCACTTCAGCAAAGGAAATAGATTCTTAATAAGAATGATTTTGAAACGACACATGAAATAATACGAACCATGCAAATGCAGTGGCATCAGGCAATTTTCTCTCCGGGAAAGAAGTTCAAGACTGGAACTACTAAACACGATTTTGCTATTGAATACCCCGAGCCACTTGTTCATTTTGCACTATGCTCAGGCTCGCACTCCGACCCTGCGGTAAACTAATTCCTTAATCGCCGTTCCTTTTATATATTACTTTTTCGCTTCTTAAAAAAAGTGCATTTTTCCGATTATCTTAATCTTTGAGGCTACTTAATTCCAGGTTCGAGTTTACACTGCGAAGAATGTATTCGATGATCTGAAAGTTGCCCAGAAAGAGTTTATACAAGCTTCGGTTTATGTTCATAAGCAATCAAAGGTTTACTTGCCGAAAATACTGAATCATTACGCGAAAGATATGTCACTTGGCATGGCTGAACTTTTGGAAGCTGTCAGCGGACACATACAAGGAATTCAACACAAAACTATCAAAAAATTTGCTAAGAATCGGCCTGAAAAGTACGTATACTGGTTAGAACAGAGTTCTTCGTTTCGGTATTTAATCCATAAAGAGATTGTTGCTTGATTAGCATCACCTTTTTTCTAGAGCTTATGAAGAGATGTTTCTTTTTCATACACTGTACAGAGATACTGAAGTGAACTTCACTGGCTATTTAGTTTGACAGCCAAAATATGTATTTTTCTTTTGAGGATTTCTGTTTTTTTTCTTTTTTTTTTTTTTTTTTTTTTTTCCGGGTTTTAATAATTAATAATTAAACGATTTGCTTGAGGTTTTTACATGTATGTATTTTTCTATATATATATTTATATCAAATTGCTGCAAACATCCTTAAAAAATGGATAACTAAAATTAATTAGATCACAAATACTCAATGTAGATTCAAGCCGAAAAAAATGTTACAAATATTTATGAACTTACTTAAAAATAAAATAATAATTATAAATAACTGTTTTTTTTTGACAAAAAAATATTGATATAAATAAAATAATAATCATCTTAACTTCTTTTTTTCTTCATCTGGTGGTCTAATTATGTCATTACCAAGTGTTGCCCTTGTGGAGTTGTACCAAGAGATAAATCTGTTGGATCAAAATGATATTTTTAATAAATATGAAGGACTTCCTTGCAATTTCACCCTCTATCTTTACAAATACGGAATAGAATTGTAAATAGAAAATGAAAAAAAAAAACGTCAGAGAAAAGACGGTCGTGAATTCGGATCAGCGCCGAGATAGAAACTCCGCCGGCCAACGCCGCCGCCATGGTAATACATCTTCGTCCTTGACCTCCGTCAGTTTCTCCCCAATTTTTTAATGTCCGATTCCCCAATTTCCATCCTCTTATACGTATCAATCGACGAATTAATTGATAAATAAGGATTCCATTTTTGACAGCGCCGTGAATCTAATTAATTATTCAGATCTTCCCCTATCCCCTCCGTTTGTTTATGATCTGTTTGCGTTTTTCAGTGACGATTTACTGCGTTGAGCATTTCGCTCGCTTTATATCTGTATCTGCTCTGTTGATCACTGCAATTGGGTTATTACATTTGCGTACATTTACTTTACAGGAACTTGAAATTAAAGCAGTTCGATCTCTTCAAATAGTTTATAAGAATAAATTAGGAATAAAAAACTATGTAACTATTCGTCTTTTAGAATCGTATTAGCAATTTGCCAACCGGAATTTGGGCTAATTAGGATCTAAAGGAAGGAGGTATTCAAGTAGGATTGATTTGCCTGTTTTAGCTGGTACACCGTTTTCACTGGATCCTGAGTTATGTTGGTCTTCTGGCTTTTCTGCCACTTTGTTTTTTCGCCGATAAAATGTCTGTATCTCCAAGCATTCAAATTGTTTTATACTATTTCCGACAATTTTTAATTCTTTATTAAGATAATTGATCTGTTTTCTTTTTTCTTATACGGTTGATAAGCGACTAAAAATTTCTTGGTTTCTTTTAGATTCATTTTGTTCTTCTCATTAGCAGACAAGGAAAAGTAAGGTTGACAAAATGGTATTCACCTTATACTCAGAAGGAAAGAACCAAGGTATTATTGGTTCCAACTTCATTTTAGTTCCATTCGATCGATTCACCCTTTTCTTTCTATAAGAAAATACTGGTTTTCTTATGTTTTAACCGAGTTTTGATGTGTATTTGGTAAAGGTTATTCGGGAGCTTAGTGGCATGATTCTCACTCGTGGCCCCAAGCTATGTAATTTTGTGGAGTGGAGAGGATACAAAGTTGTTTACAAAAGGTAATATGCATTTTTATTCAGTTCAAACTTTGCCCATGATTTTTTCAACTATACACAATGCATTTTCTGCTTTCGTTCAAGAGTATCCATAGTTAATTCTGTTGCATCTTATTGCATATTCTGCAGGTATGCTAGCCTTTATTTCTGCATGTGTATTGACCAGGATGATAATGAGTTGGAGGTCCTTGAAATTATCCACCACTTCGTCGAGATACTCGACCGCTACTTTGGAAGTGTGAGGCCTTATATTGAATTTTAACATTTGCTGTAATTTTGCAACTAAATTTCTTTGTATTATCATTTGATACATATTTATTTTGCTTCTACAGGTCTGTGAACTGGATTTGATCTTTAACTTCCATAAGGTATCGTTTTTTCAGCCTCAACTATTTCGTAAAATATTTGGAGAGTTGTATACATCCCATGTTCCGTTAGCAATATTTAACAGTTATTTGTGGACGAAATATAATATAACGTTTGAGAAGTTTTATTTTGATGTATCATAAATAATCCCGTCGAACTTAATCTTCCGTTTCATCACTTAATTATTTCAAATACTTAACATCCACTCCAGTGCTGAATTTCTTGCTCTGCCACCTGTATGCTGGCATTTGTATATACTTTGATGTAAGGAAATGAAGTTTGCTATCCTATTACTGCTCGGCAGATGTCTGATAAATTTTCGTTGCGAGGGGCTATTGGCTAACTTTTTTTTTCTTTCTACCAACTTTATTAAGCGATGCTAAAGATAATAGTTTCATTGTTTATTTAAGTTATGACATACTTAATTAACCGAAAGCACAAGTGGGAGATACAAATATTGGCACCCATTCTTTTGTTCATTTATTTGAATCTACTACGTGGCCATTGTCTCTCTCTATGTTAAGCTGTGTGTCAAATGCAATAACAGGCCTATTACATATTGGATGAAATTCTGATCGCTGGGGAACTTCAGGAGTCGAGTAAGAAAACCGTTGCACGTCTAGTAGCTGCCCAGGTATTATGGTCACAGGTATTATGCATTACTACAAAAAAAAATTGTAGCTAAATTACATTCCAATGCGTTTGCAGGATTCTCTTGTGGAGGCGGCCAAGGAAGAAGCAAGTTCTATAAGTAATATCATTGCTCAGGCGACAAAATGAGAATTTATTTAGTGGTAAAAAAATGTTTAGTATTGTGTGGCTACTACATTTGGTTGATCTTTAATTCAATGTTTGTTATCACAAATTTGAGGTTGACCTCATTATTATTATTACCCTCAGTCAATTTTTTTTTGCCTAGTATGTGAAGTAGTTGCTAATTAAAAAAATCTTTGTATTATTAATGCTGTGGAGCACCTATTTTCTGTTGTGTAATGGTTGCTACATTTATCTGCCGTTGACTTTCTATGCCAGGTCCAAATTTAGAACACATTTGACGCTTTTCTAATTCTACTTGCCTACAAATTACTCGAAGGACCTCCAATTTATTTGTCTAAAGATAAAAAAAAAATCAGTGAATACATAAAGAGTTTCAGGCAATATGCTACAACTCGAAAAATGTTTAAAAATAGCAATTGCTAAAAAAATTGTGAGTGTACTCGTATGACCACTAATCATCTTACGCGAAGTACGATAACATCTATCAAGCAAATCTCTAAACTTCTTGAGGCCAAAACTACAAAGGATAGTAAAAATAATCACGTCATCCACATATGCTAAATGTATTCATAAAAATACCACAACCAGTAGAATAAAACAGAGTTCACGGGACTTCAATACAAAATTAAATTAGATATAAGAGGATTTATAATAAAGAAAAAATATCTATAATGAGATTTTTTATTTATTTTTGGGTGGTTTTAATTAATAATAATCGTGGTGTGTAGTGAAGTTTCTAAATTTTGTGGCCCAACGTCTTTCTTGTACTTACTCCAAAAACCCAAAGGGCTAATATAGCAGAGGACCAAACAACACTTTAGTTTATTTATTTATTTATATTGGGCTTTTTAATTTCTTTTTCTTTCTCTCTCTCTTCTTTTCCGAAACGACGGCGCAAATGCAAGCGGCGGTGGTAACACCACACTCCTCCTCATTCATACCCGCCACCACCAGAGTAAAATTCGTCGGTTACAGTTCGATAACAACACTACCAATCAAAAACCAGCGGCGGCGGCGGCGATTGTCGTTGAATCTCCGTCATACTGATAGTATGGCAGCTCCATCACCATCATCTGTTGGAACTGCTCCCAAATGGGCTCAGATGACTGTAACCATCCCCGCCCAGCGGCGAGGCTGCCATCTCATCACCTCCAAGGTATCTATCTATCTACCTATCTCTGTGTTTGATTCATCTCACAAAGTTCAATCATAATTCATCGCGCTCGCTAATTACTGAATTGGATTTTTGGGGGAATTTTTTTTTTTTGGAATTATGATTTAATCCACGACAAACTCTATAGATTGCTGAATCATAGCTTTATATTTATAATTGTGTTACTGAATTGGAACAAATACACAATTAAGATTTAAGAGACCTTTGCGATTCAATTTTGTTGCAGATTCTGAGGGATATTGGGCAGGATTTATCAGGGTTTAAGTGTGGTCTTGCTCATTTTTTTCGTAAGTTTTTGACTCTGCGTATTCAGTATTTTTGCAGTATATATTATTGAACATATCAGATTCATATTTGAATGCATCGTTTGTGTGGAACAAACAGTACAGCACACAAGTGCTTCGTTGACTGTGAACGAAAACTATGACACCGATGTTAGGGCTGACACGGAGACGTTTTTGAACAAAGTAGTTCCAGAGGTATGTTTTTCTTTCTCCATGGCGGTTGCGTTTATTGTTAGCAGATGATGTTAATCTCTTTAAGCTTATCGTTTCAGGGGCGATCTGCACCATGGAAACACACTCTAGAAGGTAGGTTCTCAAATTCCTCCCTCCTTTTTCCTGTTTGGTTAAAAGATATATGAAGGTAATATTCAAAGTGGTTTCGTTTTGTTTTCGAACTTTTCACGTGCTTCTAAGAAGTGGTGTCGATTTTCTCCATGCGTATAAGTTGCTGAATAAATTGTTTGATTCTATCTTTTGTGGAGTCGTCTCATTAATACAAAAAAAAAAAAGAATAATTGAAATGTAAAAAGAAGTAAAATATCTTAATTGCCTTTCGTTACTATATAATATGTGGACGGATAATTGAAGTTGTGTTTCTATTGCAGGTCCAGATGACATGCCGGCACACATCAAGTCATCTATGTTTGGCTGCTCCCTCACGTGCGGATTAATTTGCATATCTTCTTTGATTTTATCTTGTAGTTTTATTGTTCGCAAATATGCAACTTATTGTTCATTGTATCCTAATTTTGCAGGATACCTATCACAGATGGAAAGCTAAACATGGGAACTTGGCAGGTAAATTCATAAAAGACGACATCATCTTTTACGACCCCCAATGGGAAGGATAAAAAATAACTAAATCTCTATAACACTCTGATTAGGGAATCTGCAAGATATTTACGAGAAAATTTCACTTATTATTTATGCGCTGGTAAAGTGATAAGGATGATAAAAAGACAAGATTTAAAGCTTTGTTCCACTTATCTTGCAGAAGATGCACATTTCTAAGATGGGAACCATCTAAACTAGTTTGAATTATAGGACATTCCATTAGACATTTGGAAATAAATTCATTTTGGTGAGATACCTAAGAATGTACTTTTCCAATTTCCAAATATTAACGAACTTCAAGTCATTGACACTTTGAAATTTTTGGAGTCAGTACATCCCATTCTTTACATGAGTGTCTGAGCTGCAGTATCGTTTCTGGCTAGCATGAGCTAATTCTTGCAATAAATCTTTCAATCAAGTTTTGACTTTCTAAACTGTGGATATGTCTGACGGTTTGGAATTTCTTTGTTTTAGGGAATATGGCTATGCGAGCACCGTGATGCTGCTACTCCGCGCAAAGTTGTGATCACCCTTAATGGGATATAAGACATTGCATTAGGTTCACTTCTTCGTCCCTTCCTCCTCTTTTTTTCAATTTATATGTAATCTTCTTCCGGATTTAACTTAACTAGGTGATTTATATATATATATATATATATATATATATATATATATATATATATATATATATCCCTGTTTTAAGATGCCTATACTGATATCCTTCTTTCTTTGCTTATTAGATAGAAATTGTCGAAGAACTTGTACCGATTTGCCTTATTTCTTTGTCAAGTTTGAAAGAGCTTTATCTCCAGCTAAATCTATGTTATGTCGTTAGTAACACAGGCATGCGTGGAACTTGGAACTGTGAGACACTTCAAAGCAGCAAATTGATTTTGCAATCCTATCTTTCCTTGTCTGAACAGCAAAAAATGGTGTCTATTAAAATATGTAAACTTTGTAATGCTTTTCCAGTGTGTGAATGCGTTCAATTCCCATGATTTTCCAAGTTGTTACGAAACATTAAATGGTCAAAAATAGTGGGAAAAAAAACCTAGTCAAGCTTTTTGAAACGACCAAATGAATGCTCTTACATATACAATTCAATTAATGTTGAGAGAGACAAATCTCAGTCTTTTTTCCTTCTTTTTTTTTGTTATGCAACACTATTATAATTTTATCAGGACCAAATGATGTAAAACCATTTATAACAATTGCTACACAATGTATATGTTACTCAATCTTGGATAAATGCATAAAAGCTACTCAATCTTGGATAAATGCATAAAAGTCTAGCTCAACTTTAGTAGCACAAAATGATACATGAACTACACATGATACAATCGCGACAAACAAATAATATATACTCACTCATCACTCGACAAGATAACTACATACCATCATACATCACAATTCAAATTCTCACATACGACTGTTGAAGCACATGCTTTATTATAGTGGTTTGTGGGCACCAGGTGGTGCCGTTGGCATTGGATAGTTGTTAAATTGAGCTCCGGGGAACTGGGGAGTCTCCACATATGGACTCTGCAAAAACCGAGTTACCAGAAATGTCCTATTAAACATACACCGAACGGAATGACTGATAATAATACCTTTTCATTTAAACAGATAATAATACTTTTTTTTTCCCATATATTCATCTTGGGTTGGATTTAGGGGGTTGAAGAAACCTGAGGTGCAAATGTATTCGACAACTGATCGTTGTTGAAAGATCTTGAAGTTGTGCTTGAAGGAGCAGTGTTGCTACTTGATTGACTTCCATCTAGCTTATGGGTCGGATCCTTCGACGCATTTTCGGAGTTATTCTCGTTTGCTGATTTCACTCGCTGAAAAATGAAGCAATAACTATAAATATTCAACAGGAGACACAGAACTAGATAATTAACAATGGTTTGGTGCATCCTTTTTACCTGGAAAATTTTGCCAAGGGTTTTTAAACCTTTGGCACGCAAACGGAGCTCCTCTTTCTTTGAACTGTTATCTTGTAAAACCTAAAGACAACATAAAAATCATCACAATCCATAAATTTTGATGTAAAAAATGAAACAAATCATCCAAAAAGCGGCAAGTTGTGGCTAACCATCTGACAAACACGGGACAGGGTGGCTTCTATATCAGCCACATTGAGCTTCCAGAGGGAGTCGGTCATTATTTTCTTGTGTGATTGCATGTACGCCTCAAGTTCTTCCTCTGTATAATTTCCTTCAGCATTGAGCTGTCTTTTCATGTCTTCTTGAAGCTGAATCAAAGCAATTGCACCTAAGGGAATGGCAAATTTGATATTATCCAACAAATATAGATGGAATGAGCATCACATGCACTTTTAACCCTGGTTTTGTCAAACCATGGGTTAGTTACAGGTATTACGATCAAGCAAAAGCAACTCCTGGTATAAACAAGCCAAATTAAAACCAACCTGTTGCAGCAGTTACTTGGGATTTAATAAAGTGTCCTTTATTTCTGAACCATTCAGCAACAAATGGAACACCCAAGAATATCACCTTCTTCCCAAGCTCTTTTGCTGACTGCCTTGCATATATATAGCCGATGGTACTAAGCATATCCACGCCATAAGCTGTGATAGAGCATTGAGCCATTAAAAAAGAGATACAAATACAGCAATAAAATGATAAACTATAGTACGAAACGGAAAATGTGCTAACTGTCGGACAGCAAAGGAAATAGCGTTTCACTCAATATTCTTTTGTGGAGTCAATTGATTTGCACAAAACTTGCTTATCAACCGTAAAACACGATTACAAGACTAACTGCAGTAACTATCTAGATCTTTTTTTAATACTCGTTTCTAAATGACTGAAGGGTGGGGCAGTTCACATTTGGCATGTGCCTACCTTTATGAAACTATTTCTTTTGGTGATGAATGTCAAACAATTCAATTAGAGTTCACCAGACTCAGTAAAAAAGTTTAATGTCTCTTCTCAAAATTGGTTCTATTTCCTAACCTGTATGAAGACGAAGATATTACCCCATGTACAAGGCAAAAAGGGTCATGTTATCCTTTCACTGAGAAACCAACCCCACTGAGGAAACTCAGGTAGTAATAACTATGTCTCCAAATTAGAGAGTCGAACAAAAAAACTAGAAAGATATGAAGTAACTAAAGGGACTAAAACGAAACGGATTCCTACCAGCATTTGAAAGCCTTGACACTTCAGCCTCAGCTTGACGGATAAATTCTTCTTTATTTCCTTGGACATAGAGGTTGAGTCTATCTTTGAGTGAAAGAGCAAGCTTCTCTTCCCTTTCCTTTTGGACAGTCTGAAGTTGCATGGAAAATGAAAAGCTTAGCCTATCGATCAAAAATCATGTGCATAAGAAATAATACAAATCGATACTTTCTCCATCTTTCTGGACGATAATCGGACAATTAATTTCCATGTCAGAAGTAACCCCACAGTTATACTCTAATCATTTTCATGTGAATGAAGTCTTCTTCTGATACTGATGATAAATAAATAAAAAATCAATTTCCTGTTAAACAGCATACGGTTTGTAATCCCACCTTACCATGATCCACACACTTTACACTTTGTACTTCTATTAAAACGTAATCCCCTCACTGTCGATTTAATACTTATACTAAACAATGAAAACTAAGTTAAACAGACACGCATTTGAGGGGTAGTTGAAATAAAACAAATTGGCAAATATCATAAATTTTACCCGCATTTTCTCCTGCAACTTTTTAGCATCAAAGTCTTCTTCTGTTGAAACATCCAAGGAAGCCATTGATGCCATGGCAAGTTGGCCAATGTATTCCTCGAAAAGCTCACTTCCAAAAAGCATAGCGAAGATGGCTGCAGGATCAATAATTGATTCTCTGGAACAAATCAACAACAAACGAGATAATTCTCAGAAATAGGTAATCGACCTCTAATTATAACAAAGTATCACGACCAATATAAAACTGGACATGTTATAGATTTCAAAATAAAACTGACGTTGAAATTCCTGATTTTCCATAGGCATCATAAGTTTGTCTTTGTGCTGGGTCACCAAGAACTTGATAAGCCTCACCCAGAATCTGATTAAAATGCAAAAGCAAAGAGCAACTATCAGCATAGATCAAACATGAACATCTACTCCTCTAACATCCTAGAGCATAATAAATTCACATGTAAGAAATGTGTAGAAAATTTCTTTCTTATGAGTTTAAAACAAACCACAAACACGCGCTAAGAAGTGATAAAATTAGTTAGCTCACCTGAAAATTTTGTGCTGCCAAGGGATCGTTCGGATTTTTGTCTGGATGAACTTGTCTTGCCTACAACAACCCAACCCATACAAATTTAGAAGGGAAGATAATCCCAGAAAATGAAATTTAATCAGATGCAGGAACAGATAAAATTTCAGTTCTATTAGATAGAAATTCAAAACCATGGCGAAAAGAAAACTATAGTGAGGGTTGGACTAGGAAATATTCAGAAAAATCAACTGAGACAGGACTAAAAAAGTACAGAAAACAGACATTAATTCCGTCTGGTACCTTCTATATGATATAGAAATACCTAAAACAGCTCATATGCGGAAACAGACACTAATTACCCGTTTTTTTTTTTTTTTTCTTTTCCAAAATTTCAGCCAGAATGTAGGAAGAAAAAACAGTGACTTGGCTCAATTAGCAAATAACCAAAGAGCGCTTTACATACATATTACGTACAACATTATTACGAGTATTCCACCATTTTTCTGAAAATCTATATGTAAAGCTCCAATTAACCTCAAGAGCAGTAAACAGTGAGAAGGAAAAAGAAAAAAAAAGAGAAATCCTGTACTAACAGCCTCAAGCTTTTAGTGGCGATGGAAGTTAAGTTAACACATCACATAAAACGATCTACACATACGATTACTGGATCTAATTCGATACAAATTACACGCACAAGTTCTGCATTCTAACAAAAATAAGAAAAAAATCAGCACAAATCAGAGCCTCGCGGCTGTTCCAGTTCAAATTCCCAAACCTCTCCCAGAATTAAAAAAATAAATAGATAAAAAATATTAAAAAAAAATACAGCGGAGGTGAAAATAAGATCGGACCTTCACATAATAAGCCTTTTTGATTTCAGCCTCGGTAGCAGTGGGGCTGACACCCAGCACATCGTAGTATCCGGTCTCCTTCACCATCGCCGTGCCCTAATTATTTCCGATGAGATCGGTTCCGATGGGGTTACTTCCGACGAGATTAGTACGGCGAAATTTGACCTTTAATCTGAAATCAGTGTAGAAAAAGGAAACGAAAAAATCCTTTTAGAGAAAATCGCGTAATAAATAAAGAGAAAATCCAGAATGAATAATCCTCACCTTTTCAGCTTTGGATTGGAGTGGCGGTTGAGTTGCACCTCTTCTTCAGTCCACCTCCGCGTTGACTATTCCTGGTTTTGTAATGACTACTGTTGGCTCCAGCCAAACTCATTTTATATATAAAATGTTTCAAATTAACTACTATTACTTTGGAAATAAAAAAATAAAAGATTGTTTTATATTATTCATCATGCATAATACATTTTTTTTTACTAAGTTTATAGATATCTATTGTAGCTTTATTTTTTTCTTAATATATTTGCCGAAATATTAAATAAAGCTTAATCTAAAATAGGATAAATTGCGATCACACATTAGGTAAGTTCAAATTACGAAAAAAAATCTTTATGTTTTGGTAATTATATCCACCTCCTCAACCATGAATCTTCTACTACATCTTATGATATCAAATTCAAAATAATCTTCTACACTTCGTTATATCAAATTCAAAATAATCTTCTAGACTTCGTTAAAGTTTCTCTCGAAAAATATTTCACATAATCTAGAAAATTCAACTAATTTTGACACCGCAAAAATGAGTGTGTAGGAAGATTTATAGTTGTGTGGGGGTGATTGTAATTTCCTAAATAAAATATTTTTTTCGTAATTTGACGTTACCTCGTAACTCAAGAGGTGGCTGCAATTTAGCCTAATATATTTGCCGAAATATTAAATAAAGCATAATCTAAAATACAGTAGTAAGAAACCGGTCTCTGTTGCAGTTTCAACTTGAAGAAAAATTCAACTACATAGTATTATATGAGATCCAACTTCACACAACATTAAAAAATAAAAATAAAAATAAAAAAATAAAATAAAGAAAGAAGAGAACAGGGTATTCAACCGACATAACTATAAAGATCTTAATAAAATATTAAAAGAGTCTCCCTTCCATAATTTCTGAACATCCCATACTCTTTTGACTTTTCAACTTCTGCATCATCTGTAGTTCTATAACATAGGATAAATAGAAGGTTTACTTGCTGAATAAATAAAAATAAAAATAAATAACCACAACTTCTATATAAACTACACAAAACTATAAACGGGACCCGCCCTACACCTTCGAAGCAACGAGCTCAGTATCCGTAAGCGGAGTTGTTTCTAGTCCCTCCTTGAGCAATCTGAATTCCTCTTCCGTCAAGCTGTTTTTCGCATGTGAAGATATCTTGTTATTAGCCTGCTTTTCGAGTTCGACCGCCCAACTGTAAATAACCATGCCCGCAACTGCAACAAGCATGCCCATGATGTTCTTGAACGTAAGCTCGGAATCGAAGAGCACCCATCCCAATGTAAGAACGCACACTGTTTTCATGTGACCTAAAACTTGGAAAGAAACTGCGGAAAAACGGCCTATGCATAGGTATTGGCTCACATTGCAGAACACAGCTAGTGAACATGATAGGAGTATGAATAACTGCAATTAAAAAAAAAAAAAAAAAATTGCCACCTCATGTTAAGATAATGTATACACTACAAACGTATTATCGAAAATGTTGAAGAGTTGAGAGGCAAATTGAATGGATACTTACTGTGACTCCAAAACCAAAGTTATAGTCGAAAATTAGTTTCTCGGAAAGATAGTAGTCGATTATCGGGCCAAGTACAAGGAGAGAGCATGCTTGGATAGGAGCTGTTTTACTCAATAGTTCGAATGATCCGATAGAGTACTTCTTCTGCAGGGAGCCTATTGACTGCAACCAGAAAAAATATCGTCGAATCGTTATCCATAAGCATGTAATATATGTAGGAGAGAGAAACGTTGATTTCCTTATTTGTTTATTTAACAAAAGATATGTTTATTCGTTGAAGGATGGACATTTTCTACTTATCTAGTAAAGTGTAAATACAAATCTTCGCGACTAAATCCCAATATTGAAAATCTTTCAATAAGATTTGGAAACTACCAAGAGAATTTAAACCAACTCCAATCCTTTGCACTCAAAGTAGAACAAAATAAGGAAAAACGCGGTTGTACTCACGATTTGCTGTAAGGAGGTTGCAAAAACTGCGACACAAGCGCATATGAATCCTTTGGCATTCACTTTCACATCTGTCACGGTGCAGACACCCACACCTATGACCACTACCACAACAGCCACTTTAACTTCTTTTGAGTACTTCTTGTTATGAAGGATCCATTCCATTATACATACCACTGGAATCATGCTCAACTTCGAGATCTACATAAAACATGCAAGAAATCATTAGTTTGAAAAGCCCATATAAGATAATTCACATAGGCAGACTCCATTGACGAATTTAATACTATAAACTATAATAAGAAGAATGTAGTTCTTGTTAAGTTTTTCAACATTTTTTTGGGCTCAAACGAGATACGACACATGGAGTTAAAGCACTATCACCAATTTAAAAAAAACCGTCTCATTACTAGATTAATAGAATGTTTGAGCAAGTAACACTGGAAAATACCCTTTTAAAACTACTATCTAACTAAGCACAAGTGATATTGGATAATTATTGATCCGTACTTGGTAAAATCCAACTGAGTTTAGCATGAGGCTGAAATTCATCCCTGTGATAGACATATTTGCCACAATTGAGAACCAGAGGAGTTCCCAGAACGGTACGTGCTTTGATGCGGAGAAGCCCGTCGCATTTGATATCATGCCAACAAGTGCAGTGACAGCAAAATGGAAACCAGTCAATGTTGTGGCTGCAGGGAGACCAAAAATATGAAATCAATGCAACGGTTATAAACTATAATCGAGGAAATGCAGTCAGTTCAAATAGATCGTTGAGTTGGATACTGTCGAATTCTTGAAAAGGAAAAATAGAAAAAATAACCAGACAACTCGGAAATTAAAAGATCACATTTGAAGCTAAAATAACCATATGCGCCGAACAAGTAAACCCCAAGCACAAACAATGCTTCGTTATCACGTAATTCAGTTTTAGTGAAGTGACTGACTACCTTAAGTTACTTCCCAAATCAACACAGCATCATGACTAATCACAAAAGCCAAACGAATAACTGAGACCTGAATCGGTAATAAAGCTACTGCAAAATAATGATTGATAAGATTTTGGGGTTGCAAATTGGAATAAAGTGAACATGGCAGAATGGGCCCTATCGTGAAATCCAGATCCACCGCATTCGTGAATTGAGTTAATTTCCCAACAAATACATCACCGGTGCAACAAAACTTCCGAATTCATTTATTGCAAT
The DNA here is from genome assembly GCF_056151865.1 of Erythranthe guttata. Taxonomy (NCBI): domain Eukaryota; kingdom Viridiplantae; phylum Streptophyta; class Magnoliopsida; order Lamiales; family Phrymaceae; genus Erythranthe; species Erythranthe guttata. The sequence continues at coordinate 24,775,958 of NC_142546.1, forward strand.
TGAAATCAAAAACGCAAAACTAAGGTGGATTAAAAAAAAAAAAAAAAAAAAAAAAGGAGAGAGCTGAGATCTAAGAAGAGATTGATCAAACTGAGATGAGACTCACCGAAAGTGAAAGCATATCCGCCGGAGGACATGAGTTGCTTATTCGCCATGATAATTCCGACCGAACTGATGACGTTCATAGCCCAAGCACCGACATCGGACACTGATGAAGACGGCGATTTCCTGTCTATCTCCATTTCCGATTCCACACTCGTTAACAACCTCAATTTACTGTAGTAAAACCAGCAAATAGCTCCTCGCCGGCAATCAAAACTCCAATCGAAGAACCAAAAAAAAAATTAAAAAAACACCAACAGATCCGCCCCTCGGAAAGGAAAAGGGGGAGACCGGAACGAATGTGGTGTCGGAACAGAAAAAAATCTCACATTGAGCTCGCGCAATAAAATCGATTCATCCACTCACAATAACACAAACAGCTGGTGGGCAAGGAAAAAAAACACACAGCAGATTACGCTTGATCAGATTCAGAAACAACGGGCAAATTCCGGCGGTGTTTGGATACAGTGATATTTGATAAAGCGAATGGATTGAGAAAGAAATGAAGAGTAGATCTGATTGATTCTGGGGTTGCGGGAGTAAGAAAGAAGAGAATTTTCGGCTTTTTGGATTTTTTAGTACACGAGAAAAACAAAGGCCCGGCCTCGAAGCTTCACGCTTTTTACTTCCCCCGTTTCTTTCTCCGCCCAATTTTTTTCTTTTTACATTTACATTTTATTTTATTTTATTTTATTATTTTAATTTATACAATGCTTGCCTATTGTGCCCCAATAACGGCTCATTACACATACCTTTTCTGCTTCTTACTTAATTATTTATTAAAAATATTCCAGTATATTTGGTATGACAGCCTAACCCCCCTCAAACGGTAAATTATATTATTTTATTATTTAACTTTTTTTTTTTTTGGGGTAAATTACGGACTCGTAAGTTAAGTGAAATTACGAAAAAATCTTTATGTTTAAAAAATTACAATCACCCATCAACTATGAATATTCTTACGAGTTCATCCTTATAATGTCTAATCCAATAGAAACTTTTAGATTCCGTTAAAATATTCTCTAACTTGTACTGTATAGTGCAAAAATACAGTTTACGATGCAACACAATCCGATATTTACAAGCCAATTTACACAAGAACAATTCAAATGCAAACCATTGTTGTCCCATCAGACAAGACTATAAACCCTAAACAAGAGAGAATACTATATAGAACATCAAATTCAATTGCTTGCCACACAAAACCTAGGAAATAGATATATCACAAACTAGATCTTTCCCCGTTATGCCTCGATCCCGATTCCCATCAATATAGCTTTAAACTTTAAAGTAAGACACTAAACTCAGATCCAACTACTGCAAGTAATGGACAAAGATCACAACGAAACGCATACACGAAGAATTGAATATCAGTCAACAACAAAAAAAAATTCATTTACACAACAACATTCGCTGGTAAAAAAAAAATGCGATATAATATTTTCCGTTCATCCCTCACTCGTTTTTATCGGACCCAAGAACTAATGAAAACAAAGTTTGTTTGTACGTAAACCTTTTTTACTGCAGCAGAAACCTAATTCTTCTTAGGGGCTGTCTGAAAATGGGCCTTGCCTCATTAGACAGGTCTTTCCTTCTAACATAATACTTTTTCTCTACTTCCATTATTGAGCTCTGCTCCGTGCCTTGTCCAAGTTCCGTCTTTTCTTTGAGGGCCTTTTTCCGAGCCTTAAGTAGCTCGATTTGAGACTTACGATACTCCTCAGCCGCTGCTGCCACTGCTACCGAATCAGACTTTTCTACCTCGAAAAAATTCCCCAGCGCCAACCTTGTAAGGCGTACGATGGACTGAAAAGGAATCCGCATCCCTTTCTCGAATTTACCAAGTCCACTGCCCTTTTTAAATCCCATCGATTCATTATTCTCGAACCTATACCTCTCGTGTGGTTTTCAAAAGCACTAATGCCCGACGTTGATTCCGCAGTTATCATTTACACAATTACATACAATAATCCTCATAACAGATTAATTTATTGTTTTGGAACATTAAATGAATATTAAAGTTCAAGAATCATTATAACTAAAAAGTACATATCCAACTTATTCTCATCAAAAAAAAGTAAAACACAAGTAGGAATCAAGAAACCGATGAGATAAAAAAAGAAGAAACATCAGCTCGTTGTCATTTCCCGATGGCGATGGTCTGCTTCTTTTTCTTGATGATCTCTTTCTTGATGATCTCTGTTAATCGATGATCTGTTAATCGATGATTCTTCTGAAGTTCTACTCTCCATTTCGATCGTTATTTGTTTAATCTGTATCTACATAAAAGCTCAAATTATGTTTAAATAGACTTGATAGAGATTCTTAGAGGATTTTAGAAAACTTCCGATAACCCTCCATTTGTAGATATTTTTTTTCTCCCTTTTAGATATCTTTTAGAAAATTTTATTTTTTAGGAAATTTTTGGAGTGTTCTAGTAAACAACTGCTAGCCATTGGATCAAGTAGATATACACCGTCCATTAAGGTGGTCTAGTATAAATAGAAGTATGGAGAAGTTCCCAAAGGATGACTAATTCGTTGTTAAAGGAACAAATGACATTGTTTTCCCAGAGGATGACTAATTCGTTGTTAAAGGAACAAGTGACATTGTTACCGCTGCCGCAGGTTCGTCCACTTCGAAGAAGTTCCCCAGAGGATGACTAGTAACACAGCTCACGCCCTAAACTTTTACGTTCCGGCCCACTGTTTCGGCCCAACGCTACATCCAATTTGATTTTATTTGGATGGGCTGGGGCTGGCCCGAATATTATTTAATTATACAAATTGCTCATTGATGAACTTCCCAGTATAAATATAATCCTTGGTGCGTTAACTCATCAACTTCCCCGGTATTTATATAATCCCCGTTTTGTATAGAACCCTAATTAATTGTTCCCTATTGGTTGAATTAATCGTTGTATGAATATGTTCGGAATTGGTACGAGAGAGGGCTATGAACATAGTTATTGTTTTGGATGTGGCATCGATACTTGAATAAATATCTATTCATAAAAAAATATATCATTTTCAAATCAAAACATCTTTCACCCTAAAACCATGGCCCATGGGCTTTATTGAACCCTAATTAATTGTTCCCTATTGGTTGAATTAATCGTTGTATGAATATGTTCGGAATTGGTACGAGAGAGGGCTATGAACATAGTTATTGTTTTGGATGTGGCATCGATACTTGAATAAATATCTATTCATAAAAAAATATATCATTTTCAAATCAAAACATCTTTCACCCTAAAACCATGGCCCATGGGCTTTATTGAACTCAATCGATAATTATTTATAGTAGAATTTGAGCCCACAATCCTCGTTGGCAACCTATTAAAATCTTAATTTGATAATCTAATATTTTGTTAAATAAAATATAATTTTACTAATTTCAATTGTATTAATTTTTAGAGGTCTAACTGTAGTTTTGTTTATCACTCATACTTCACTTAGTTTGGTTAATTTTATGTTACATATACATCCATTTGTTTCAAATTATATGCCATTTTAGTTAATGTTTTTTGTTTTAATAGTAAAAGTTACTTTAAACTTTTCACTAATGCATTAATATTCATTCAAAACACACATAATAATATCAATTTTAATTTTGTAAAAAAACTATTGACACATAAAACAAAATCCCAATTGCAACACAAATCAGTCACAATTACACATAATGGCGCGAACCCACCACGAACACCACCCTAAATCTAAACTGCATCTAACATCTGATATAACAGAGATTCAACCGTTTAAGAAAGAGGTGAGGGTGGATTAGTCATTTCCTTTTATTTAGGTTGGTTGGTGAATGACTTTAGCCTCTGGACTGTTCAATCGTTGGTGCCGGTAATGTGTAAAGACAATTTAGCCCCTCAACACTAACGGAGCACTGACGGCCTCTACCTACCTTCCTATCCCCATTATTTCTTCATAAATCCAAAGTCAGTGAGATATCCATTCGCATATCAGTGCTATATAGCAACATTTACAGATCCGATCTAACTTTTTAGGTTTTGAGGATTAATTCAGGTGAGAATTTTTTGTCGGTAGCTCAAATTCACATTCCCCTTTTTGCATTCCGCCAGTAGTTTTGTTTTTTTAATTGTATAAATATTTATTGGAATTTTGTTTTTGAATTGATTTTTTTTTGGATTTTTTATTTTTTTTTTCGAAACAGTGAAGATGAAGGTGATAGAGAAGATCCAGGAGGCGGCGCGTGCGAATGACGATCGGGTGGTGTTCTCGTTCGAGTTCTTCCCGCCGAAGACGGAGGACGGCGTGGACAACCTGTTCGAGAGGATGGAGCGGATGGTGGTGCACAACCCTACATTCTGCGACATCACGTGGGGCGCCGGCGGATCCACGGCGGATCTGACTCTGGAGATCGCCAACCGCATGCAGAACATGGTGTGCGTCGAGACCATGATGCACCTCACCTGCACCAACATGCCCGTCGAGAAGATCGACCACGCCTTGGCCTCCATCAAGTCTAACGGCATCCAGAATGTTCTCGCTCTGCGTGGCGACCCGCCTCACGGCCAGGACAAGTTCGTCCAAGTCGAGGGAGGGCTCGCTTGCGCACTCGACCTGGTAACCATTAGATTTGCTTCGATTAGATGGATGAATGTGTAAATGGACCTTCGATTCGATCTGTGATTAATGTATGTGCGAATTGCAGGTCAAGCATATCCGTTCTGAATATGGTGACTACTTTGGGATTACTGTTGCTGGTTATCCAGGTGCTAATTCTTTGTTTTTGTTACTGTGATTAATAATTTAAAAAAAATCTCTAAATTTATGTATAATTTGTTTATGTCAAACATTCCTATTGCAATTTGCAATCAACTATCTGACTGGGATTTGTTCGTATTGTATCCTCTCGTCATTTATTCAGAGGGACACCCTGATGTTATTCAGGAGGGAGGGGCATCGGCAGAGGCATATCAAAGTGATCTTGCTTATCTCAAGAAAAAGGTAACCCGCATCTTTTACTGGTTTTACTTTAGTTTCACTAAATTGGTGATGTTTCGTTTGTAGGTTGATGCTGGAGCTGATGTGATTGTAACTCAACTCTTCTATGATACTGACATTTTCCTCAAATTTGTCGATGACTGTCGTCAAATTGGAATAACCTGTCCCATTGTGCCTGGTATTATGCCCATTAATAATTACAAGGGCTTCCTTCGCATGACTGGTTTCTGCAAAACTAAGGTATGAGCTGAACTTTCTCTGACTGCTTGATTCTCTTACTTAACGAATATCCGTTATAACAATAATGCCAGCTTCATGAAAATGTGGTAGCTTGTGTGCCTTCAGAGGCTCGTGTCTTCTGAGTAGCAGTTTTTAGATGGTGAAAACATGAGAAATTTTATTTCCCTAGGTTATAAAGCATACGTCATTTTTATATAATAAAAATCCGCTTCAGTAAGAAGAATGACAAGTTTAGTAAGAGTGTAGATTCAGAGTTCTTCTATCAGAAGATGTTTTCGTACAAATTTTAGTAAATTCACTTGACAATTGCCTTTCCATATATTATTGCACAAAGGGAGAAAATTTCTGAAACGCATTATGGTATTAACTGGGTTTTATAATCATTGGATTGAATAATTGTTGCAATCCATATAATGTTGGCAAGAGAAGTGACAAAAGCTAGTCTGTACTATTTTCTTTGAGTTACAGTTCTTGGTCACAAACGTTATAGCATGCACGACAGGGAGTCAAGTGCATTAAACCTCTGTTAGAACATTTAACTGTGATTCACTTCAGAATCTTGCTTTCATCTGTGAAATTTGGATGATGCATATCCTCATCAGCTCCTAGATCAGCAGGAGCAAATTACGTTACTTGTCTCATTCATGCAAGATAAAAATTTGGGCTTGAGTTTACTATTAAGTCGTCTATTCGCATTTCGTAGATACATTATTTGATTTCACATTTATTCTGGTACATCTGTTGTTAACAATAGTGGTCTTGATGTCCCACCGATTCTTTGTATGCCATTGAACCACCCATTCAGTTATTTATACATTATACAATGTTGTACTGTAGATTCCAGCAGAGATTATGGCTGCCTTGGAACCTATCAAGGATAATGAAGAAGCTGTCAGGGCTTATGGAATTCACCAAGGAACAGAAATGTGCAAGAAAATTATTGCCAGTGGGATCAAAACTGTACATCTCTACACATTAAACATGGATAAATCTGCATTGGCAATATTGATGGTTAGTTTTCTTTAGTTGTCAATTTGTGTAGCTTCAGAACTAAATCTTTATGCGACTAGGTTGAATGAAAACACGAGGCTTAAGTAGATCTCTATTTGCAGAACCTTGGGCTGATTGAGGAATCCAAAATTTCAAGATCTTTGCCATGGAGACGTCCAGCAAATTATTTCCGTGTAAAAGAAGATGTTCGTCCCATATTCTGGTAAGAAAGTTATTTTCACATTGAGAACCTTTCATATTTTTTGTCCATAAATTCTAGTTTATAGACAACTGATCTACTTTGGCGAATATTGTTAGGGCTAATCGTCCCAAAAGCTATATCTCACGTACTATTGGTTGGGACCAATTCCCACATGGTAGATGGGGAGATTCTCGAAATGCATCATATGGAGCTCTCACTGATTACCAGGCATGAACTTCCATGAAATCCTAATAATTTGCTTGGCTTGTCATGTTGCAAGTACATATATTCTGTTGCCACCCGAAAGCAAAACAGTCATTAAACCTTGTAATAATATTTTACAGTTCATGAAGCCTCGTTCGCGTGATAAGAAACTCAACGAAGAATGGGCCGTTCCTTTGAAAAATGTTGAAGATATTTATGAGGTACGATACCGTCTTTTGATTACAGCTTATACCATCTTTAAAAGTTCGATGATTACATATCCAGTCCTTACGGATTTTTAAATGCATCAGAAATTCGTGAAGTTCTGCCTCGGGAAACTCAAAAGCAGTCCATGGTCTGACCTAGACGGGCTTCAGCCAGAGACTAAAGTGATTAACGAACAGCTGGGTAGCATTAACTTGAAAGGCTTTCTCACTATCAACAGCCAACCAGCTGTTAATGGAGCCCGCTCTGACTCCCCGTCTGTTGGTAATTTTTCTTCACTGTTATTAGATATTTTTTTCTTTAATTGCATGTTAACATCAGTTGTATGTATATATTGTTGTTGATCCAATTTCTCTGTTATTGAATTTTCGGTTCTTACAGGATGGGGTGGGCCAGGTGGATATGTCTACCAGAAGGCATACTTAGAATTTTTCTGCTCCAAGGATAGTTTGAATGCTCTAGTCAATAACTGCAAACTCTTCCCATCTCTTACCTACATGGCTGTGAACAAAGAAGGAAATTGGATATCTAACGCAAACAAAACCGATGTGAATGCTGTCACTTGGGGAGTTTTCCCTGCAAAGGAAATCGTCCAGCCTACTGTTGTGGACCCCGCAAGTTTCATGATATGGAAAGACGAAGCCTTTGCTATATGGTCAAGGGGATGGGCTAAACGCTACCCAGAGGCTGACCCTTCCAAGAAATTACTCGAGGAGGTTAGATTTAATACATCTCGAAAAGAAAAAAAAAAGTCAATAATTAATTTTGTAGTTATTACATGTTTTCTTTTTCTTGAACTGTTTGGGGGTGTGTACAGGTGGAGAGCAGCTATTACTTGGTCAGCTTGGTCGATAATGACTACGTTGGTGGAGATCTGTTTGCTGTTTTTAAAAACATTTGAAATGGTTTAAAATCACGTCTTTTTCTTTTTCACCCCTTCTTTATTTATGTATTATTGTTCTGCTGTATTCATCAGAGTCATTCATTATACGTACCTCCCTTTCGAGTTATAATTTACTACCCCGTGTAGCTCTATGTTATTTACATTACATGGGATTTTTGATGTAAAACTAAACCCTACATTTTTCGTATTTGTTTTTGAATTTTACACGCATAGGCTAATGTGAAGCCTTGGTTGTGTGATTCAAGTGATGAAATTTCAATAATAGTTTCAAGTGTTAATATGTTTGCGGTTCTCACATTTCTATTCCGAAAATATATTCGACGATATTTTTTTGGAAGCTCATTACACGTATAGATCATAGCTGGTTTGCTAGATGCTGCGCCCACTGAAATTTATCAGGTAAGATCTCACCATATTTGTGTATAGATAACTACTCGTATACGTGTGTGATTGTGGTGTATACATTTATGGTGAAAACTAACTATAGTGTACACAAGAGCACAATAGTTTGCCTCAAACTCTTAAGAATCTGATTAATGTTGAAGAGGAAAGAAAGAGTTAAATGGAGCCCAAGTGTTATCCAAACAGTATGATTGTCAGATTATATTACTTAATTGCCCTTCAAATCTTACAGTAAGTATTTATTTGAAGTGTTGCATAGGCTATACTTTAGGGTGCAAAGTGTACTTAATAACCTTAACTCTTGCAAAGAACGAGAGGAACCTATACTGCTATATGTATTGGTATTTTTTTTTTTTCCAGATAGTATAGATATAGATTGTTCATTTTTCAAAGATGCTTTCATAAAAAAATTGTATTTTCAAATTGTTTTCGAAATAAAAAAAAAAATGTTTTCAAATTTATAAAATAAAAACTCATCACTGCAATACTTCTTCTGCAGTTGTAAAATTCAGGATATGTATTTGGATTTCATAGGCAGATAACTCGCTCTATATCTTAATCAAAGAAAACAAAACTGAAAGGTGCATTTAGATTGGAAACTTGAATTTGATAAAGAGAACTTAAGAAAGAGAGTTTGACAAGTCTATCTTCAACTGCTTATCCTAAAGATATCGAGGGGATAAAACTCAAGCACGTGCAAGGACAAGGGAAAAAATAGTTTTCTCACTCTTCAGCTGCACTTGCAGCACTCAAGTCCACGTTAAGATCGAGAATCTGAAACGAAAAGAAAAATATGAATCACTGTATATTATCCACAAAAACCGGACATTTTCGAAATAAAACAGTAAATTTATGATGGTCAAGGGGTGGTTCTAAAAGAACATCTGTGATAAATGATAATAGCTAAGATCTTTTGACCTAGAGAGTGTATAGTATGAATATGCACAAGAGAGAGGTAGGGGGAGAGACGGAATGAATTAGGAGATTCAGAGTCGTATAAAAATGCGAAGCACCTTATAAAAATGAGGAGCAAAAGGTTCAACTCACCTTTCCAGTAATCATTGAATACATATTCAGCACATCCACAACGGTGGATTCAAAGTGAGTTGTGGCATCATAACTCTGTAATTTAGAATTTATTAGCAACTATACACTATTAAAATATAGATGATTAAGCACTGTAATAAGAAACAAAATCCGGTAGAACTTACTGCCGATATAAAGCAATTGTCCACAGAAGCCTCGTTGACTGGTTCAAATCTGTCATAGGTCTCAAAGAATATCTCGTCCACGGGCCCAAGAAGATCAATACCAGGCTTTAGTTCGTTCTCAGGGTTATCAGTTTCCGCTTCAGTTGAGACAAATGCAATATATTTCCCTTTTGGAGCAACATTGTGGGAATACGAGCAACAAAATAGATACCTGCATAACAACCAAGCCGTATCAGAAATTGAGAATTTTTAGATTGCAATCTTAGGGCAAGATCAGATAAGTTACTCACATGTCCGATTTGCGACCCAACTGCTTCTGAGGTAAAATAACTTGTGCCGAGTTAGAATCATTGGTATTAGGAATCGGGTGGCTCATTATAGCAATAGCTCTGGCGACTTTGCCAACCTTCTTAACCTGTAACACAGCTCATGTCATTGTTCACCATAATAGCAAATGGAAAAGCAGAGATATGTTTAGAACGGAGACATGATTTTCGTAATAATGTTACATGCCTCGAGAAATAATTAAGAGGTTAGCAACTGAACTATTTATTACCAGTGACCTGTACATGCATTGAAGTACAAAAAGATTCCAATGTGCTTTTAAAAGTTGGAAAAACACGAGGTATTTACTTCGGTATCATGTTTAAAAAAAAAAGAATATGGGATAGTGTCCAAATATAACTTTGAAGTGAGAGTTACCTTGCTGTCAAGGTAGGAAGGATCGCATACAACTTTTTTGCACTTGGCTGTTTCCCCTTCTGATGTAACACCACACACCTTGCCTTCCTCGTCAAACTCTACCTGCATTTTGACTAATTCATGTCAAGACTTGTAGTAGGAATATCTACCTTGACAACCGTCAACACCGAAAATAAAACAATGACCCTAAGCACATATTTTGTTTAATACACTCAATTTGTTTGTCTTGGAACTTTCAGAATCATCCTCTTTTTATACGCTAAATGTGGTCAATGAAGGAAAAAAATAAAAAAATTGAACATTATAATCAATTATATGTTATATCAACAAGAGAACCTGTCTCCCCTATTTTTTAATTTATTTTGAGTATAATTTTCTTTCTTTTGAGAGATTTGAGAGGGGGAGGCAAGAGAATAATGAGCATATTTAATACCTTGCACTCAGGTTTATTCAACATGTAGGTCCCACCATATACAGCACTCAGACGAGCAAATGCCTGGTGAAATAAAAATAAGAAACCAAAGTAAATATTTAGAGAGCGAGAAAGAAGAAATATAGGGTGGGGTAAGAACAAGATATATAAAATTGAGCAAACAAACAATAACAAGGCAGATATATAAATATTGAAGAAAGTGGCATACCTGAGGAAGCTCTCCAAGGCCATACAAAGGATAAATATAAGGTGATCCTCCAGCAAAACGTGCTAAAGACTCAGCATAAAGCTATCATTCGAAAGAAAATACGTCAGAGAGGAACATCAGGAGTCGCAAAGTCCAGGTACCCCCACTACCGGACCCTCGTTTCAATCAAGGAGAATACAGAACATAAACTAATTACTTGTTTACAGAGTCAATAAAGAGTTACCTTCATCCTTTTCACAGTATCCAGTGCTGGTTCATCCAAGTAACGGTCATCTCTGTGGAGGGCTAATGCGTGACCAATAAAATCCAGAGTGTTGTCATCGAGACCATATTTTCTGTTCAAATTTCAAAATGTCAATAACAGCATCTTCTGTAATATTCCTTCTCCTAGCTCGGATTTGTTAACATTTATCTGGGGTCTGGTCGTGCACATAAGGAAGATGACATAATAATGCTGAGAATTTACAGTACAAAAAAGGCATCCTATATAAAACTATAATAACGGCGATGCACAAGGATATAATAGAGTTAAGCTAAAACCAACAACACGATACAAATATTCATGTTAGCAGTGAAGATTTTTGTTACACCAAGTGTTCCAATAAGCGAAAACTCTCTAGCAACATAGAGCTGCAAAACATGTATGCCAATCCATCTTTGATGTAATCCACTACTTATAAGCTTCATGATACTAAGATTGTAATTCTTTCTAAAGTATGGCCTAGATAACAAAGCATGAGTGCTTAAAAGCTCAGCCCAGAAGCCTGGCACACCAATAGAAATGCTTTAAATCAAACTTAATCGACTTTCTGAAATATATTAAGGATGATAAATCATTTAGAGTAGAAGCAATTTGAGTGATTAAGGAAAACAAAAAGGTCAAGAGGGCTTACGCGATGAGTGTCTTAAAAGAAACTCTAGTCAAATCCATTCCTTCATGTGTCTTAGGATCACTTTCTTTGTAATCTTGTACATAAATGAAAAATTTCCGAGCACGTCGTTTTTCAAATATACCCATGAGCGGTGACTTCAGCGCCTCCATATCAGTTGCAGGCACCTTGTGAATCTGTTGCATCAAATACACCACAAAATTCAGAGTGAATTGATAATCCTTGGAACAAAAAAACCCACAAGAGAATGTAGTTTAAAGAACACGGCATAACATGAAAAACAACGATAATACCTTTCCCTTGTTGAACACAAAGCTTCCATCAACAGCTTTGAAATTCAAGTATTTAGTAACATTAGTATGAATGAGGACTCGCACCAGAGCACCATTTGCCATAATATACTGAGATGAATTAAAATAGCATTAGTAAATAAAACAAGACATTAGGAACGAATTCTTTTAAATGATGTCGAAGATGGGGATCATAAAAACCTTAGGGATCATGTCGACATTATACTCTCTACTGGAACCCAATTGAGCTGGAGGCTTATCACTTCCTCTAAACCTTTTCCACAACTGAACCCAAAAATATATACATCAAAAGTTAATACATGATATATATGAGGAGTACGCATATTACCTTTAATGCGATCATTTGGGTGTTTTAAGTGGCACATACATCTCTTTGCCAAAATACATGAAAGGAATACCTGATTAAGATTGAGCGAAGTTGATTCACCGCCATAGTAGTCATTGCGGTCCATATGCAAAACCTAATTTTAAACACATGACAAGGTCAAGTCGAAGTAACATTGAAATACAACCGTAAGCTCAAAACAATATTTACAAAGTACTAGACAGAAATTTTTAGTTTGTAATAATACAAACACTAGATGGCAGAATCATGTGGAGAAAACATCAACGAGTTTGAAACAAATTCAGCTACCTCTTTGGAGATTACCGGAAAACTAACCATCAGAATATCTAAATGACTCAAAATACGATTAAGACAGTTAACTTGTCAAGTATGGTAAATTTCTCAACCACAAGCGTGACGACTAAACATGCGCAGTGAAGACCAGCACCATAAAACACAAAATTCTAACCACGCTAAATCCGAGGGAAATGACAGTACCAAATATATTCGAAATGCATCTGCGACACAAGATCTACAAGTTTGAGCCAGTGTGAACTACTATTCCATGTGATAATACTACGTACCGCCGCAACGGCTAACACTAATTCGACAAACATTTCATAGAAAACAAAATAGGTTGCATGAAACAAAAAAAAATTACGGAAACAAATTTGGCTTCAGATTCTGGCCTAGCTGCGTCGTACGAAAATCAAAACCGAATTCGTTGAACATCAAAACAGCAATTACAAAATTAAATCCAATCTCCGACTAAACAAACAACCAACTGATTACTGATACGTTTTCAGCTAAACCAAAAACCAGATGAATCGGAAGAAATGCCAACACGTATCATCTCAAACTCAAAATTGCAAAGCGTAATAAAAAAAATAAATCACTGATTTAAATTGTTTATGAAAAAAAAAAGGAAAGGGAAACCACCTTAAGGCCATCGACGGATAGAAGGCCGCTGAGGATGCATTCCTTCAAACCGGTTCCCAGCACAATCACATCGTATTCTTCATCCATGTTAATTTGATTCCTCGACTCAAAATCAACAATCTAAAAACGGCAACGAAAGAATGAGAAATTCACATACACAGATCAATCAGATCAGCGGAGAAAGGGAAATAGCGTGGGCTTTTCTTTCCAATTGCTTTTTTTATTGGGAGAGTACGCAAATGGCGCGTGTTTATATAGAAAACGTTGGGAATAAACAAACTCATTTACCCTAGATTATTTTCTTTTTTAATTCATTTGTTATCATTAAATTCGTTTAAATATAATTACCAAAATTACAATATGATACTATAAAGTATAATGCTAACACTAATATGTAAGTGCCAATTTATATGCTAACACACTAATATCTTATACAGTATATAAAAGGAAGAAGCGCTAGGTAACCTTAAAAATTATAATTGTTTTTTTTAATTTTTTTTAATTTTTTTTCTCTATTAATTTTTAACTATAATTTTCAACAATTATCAAAATTGAAACTAAATCCTCAATAATCCTACTCTAATGATACATCTGTAATTATTTAATTATTTATTTTTAATATTTTTTTCTCTACTAATAATTTAACTATAATTTTCAACAATTATCAGTCTCCTATTTTTCATCAATATATCTCAAATTTTAAGAGATAAAGATAGTAAATTCAATTTGTTAAATTTTAATATGTAACATTTATATTACATTATTAAATTTTACTATGTGCTATTAAAATTCAAAAAAACGTAATAAACCAGGGAAAAACAACCGTTTCGTAAAAAAATATATAAAAAGGAGTTAAAACATAATTTTAATGGATCTCACTTAAATTTATAGTTATATAGATAGATTAAAGAACATCTTATGAAAGTGTAGAAATACAATAGCAAAAATGTTTATAGAAAAATAGTTAAGTATGATAATATATTTAATTTTCAGTATTAATTAATTAGTTAAACTTTTAGAAATATTATAAATAATAGTACAAATATTTGTAATTATTTTTTAAAGAATGGCGGGTAAGATTACCTTAATCTAAAACCCTAAATCATAAACCCTATAACGATATTCAAGAAACATTATTCAGTTGAAATTACCGCCAACAACACGAACATGCAAATTAGAACTCTCTGTTTTCTCTTTCGTTGTTAGTTCAAGAGAACTGATAAATCTGTGATCGCAAAAGAGAGGGAAGATGAATTTCAGCGTCAAAGCTTTGAGCAATGGCGGAGGTCGAGCAGGCTTATTGCAGGTGGGAAGCTGTTCGTTTGAAACTCCCGCTCTTCTCCTCACTACCCGCAAGGGTCTGCCCACCTTCATTTCACCCGACATGCTCTCTTCTCTTCCCACCCCGGATTGTCGCCTCCTCCAATTCAGCCCTCTTCATCTGTAAGTTTTTTCCTCTGTGTTAGAATTTTTAGTTATGATGCTATTTGTAGTTGCAGGGTAGGTGTTTGTGAATATGTCTAGCTGAGGGGTGATGAGTTGAAACTTATAATTAAAGAATTTAGTAGTCAGCATAAGCCCTTTACTCCTTGACCTTACTCATTTGTGGTTTCTCCAGTTTAGAAAGCATATCGATGAAAACGATATCCGAGATAGGAGGGCTGCATCAGATGCTTGGTTTGCAGGAACATGTGTTCGCGGCCGTTCCGAGGGATGGCATTATATCCTTACCGGATTATCAGAGCGCCAACAAGACAGGAGCTTCTTTCGAGACTCCTTGTGGTCGCCTCCTGGTAGAACTTTTTGCAATTTTTTTTCTTCTTATTATTAGAGTAGTAGTCGCAACTGGTTTAACTATGTGAATTTGACTTGATGATTTTGAGAAATGACAGATAAAACCGGTGCAGTACATGGAAATGATATCTTCGATGAAGCCCAATATGTGGTCCACATTGGCAGATGAAGTTCCTGCTTGGGTTTCTGAGAAGAGGAACAAAACATCAGTTGATCGTACTTTGAGATGGCTTGATGATTGCATAAAATCACCTTTTGCCAAGAATGTATGTGCTGATTATGTTCCGTTCACTAAAAAATCATGAGAAATTGCAAACATATTAGTGACACGTTGATTAACCGTTAACATAGAATTATTGACATTATCAATCACTCTAGAATCCTTTCTGCCCGGGATTGCATCTTTTACTCTGCATTTATGAATTTTAATAATACGCTAGTCACAAATGGAAAGAGACAAGGAGTAGTATTTTCTGTTATGTATGTCACTGAGTATATGCGTGTAATTTCATGTGCCGTATAGTAACATAGATGAACTGTTGAGTACGTTCCTTTTACATATATTAATTACTGTCTACAGACAGGTGGAGCTGTATTTGGGTCCATAGTTGGAGGATCTAGAATCGACGAACGGAAACGCTGTGCTCTAGAAGTTGCAAAGAGAGATGTTTCAGGTGCTCATGGATAGTTAGACTCTATGACTATTATCTGGCGAATTATATATGATGTCAATTTTTGAATCACTTCTGACTTTGTTCTTGGTTCGAAGAAATCTTAAAAACATATTTGGTTCTATTTTCATTTTAATCTGATTTTTACTTCAATAGAATTTGATATCCGAAGTTGGAAATGATTGTTACGGAAATGGACTTCTTGCGTATGAAACTGGAGTTAGGATTTGGAAACAGGGTAGGAAAGAAAACATGCTGCATGTTTTGAAAATGTGTTGTGTATCTTCAAATGATTTTCAGGATAAACAATTTGAAAATGAGTTAGAATAAACACATTTTGACTTTTTCTATTACATCAGAATGCCATAATCCAATAAATAAGAAAATGTAAATTCAGGATTTTATGTATCATTTTGTGTCCATCTCAGCCTATTTCATTACCCATACTAAGAATCTATTGCTGTACTGTACAGGTTTCTGCATTGGTGGCTTTGGCCTTGGAGAGAGTATGGACGAACGCCCTGCTCTTTTGAATGCGATTACCGTACGGGTTATCTAGTTTCCCATTTTCTCTATTTTCACTGTAGTGTAAAATTCAGGAAAAAATGGCATTGATTCATAAGAAAAGCAGTTTATGTTATGCATGTAACCGCAGATGTACATAGGGATTTAGGATATCACAACCATGCTAGATTGAATTTGATGGGTGTCGGAAAATGAAAAGGAAAAAATCTCTAAGCATTCAATTTTTTTTTTTGATTTGTTCTTACTATTTGCTACAGCAGTTTATTATGAAGAACGTAGTTGTCCATATGAATAGGTGGTGCCTTGATACAGGGTACTTTTCACAGAATAGTAATAAAGAAGAGGAAAATGCAGAGATATTCATATTGAAAAAAATACGATGACGCTATCACTACTTTATTGTCCTTCTATTTTCTATTTTTAATTGGATTTATTCTACAAGTTGTCATATTCGATATGTGCTTAGTTGCTTATGTTATGCCAGGAATGTTTACCAGAGGATAAGCCGCGCCAGATATGTGGTCTTGGACTTCCAGGTATTCACTAATATCTTATTTCAAATTTATTCCTTTTTCTCTGACGGAATCTCTCGTTTCAAACTTTTGCACTTTTTTTGAATTGCAACCATTTTAGTAGGCAAAACACTAATAAATGATATCAGAGTACCTCATAACTTCTTGATTGTATTTGATCTGTGATATATGAAATCTGTTGTGCTTGATCTACCAAACGGACTTTGTGACACCTTAATTTTTGGGCAGGATGTAATAATTTTCGATGTGGATTTTCTAGTTTATAGACTTTAGTATTGCTTTGATCAATATTTAATCTCGTTCGATTTTCAATTTTGTAGAGGAAGTCTTGCAAGGTGTTGCAGCAGGCATTGACCTATTTGACTCCTCGTATGTTCTCAATCTCAGCAACCATTTTTGCAATAACAATGACACGATTCTTTTATTAGTTAAGTTTTTCTTTAAATAAAGTTAAAAATGTTCGACAGGTATATTTACCATCTTACCCTTGGAGGCTTTGCATTAACATTTGGTTCGGAGGGAATCGCGAAACATGGTTCCGAAGACCAGCTAACCGATTCTTGTGGAGATGGCACAAAGATCAATCTGAAAGCAACCATTTACAGGTTATCATTCGTCCGTTTCCACAAAAAATGTCTCGGAATTTTAATATTATTTTGCACATTTATTCAAAATTTCATTTTACAGAAAAGATGCATCGCCGATTCTCGAGGGGTGCAAGTGCTACACGTGTCAGAAACACACAAAGGCTTACTTAAACCATTTGTTCAACACTCATGAAATGCTGGCTCATATTCTTTTAGAAATGTAAGTATTCATCTCCTTTGCCCATTATTTATTAAAGTTGCAATTTTTTTTTTTTCTTTTTTAATTTAAATGTCGTAACATGGCGATGGTTCTGTCGTATTTTTTTTCTCCAGTCATAATGCGCATCATTATCTAGGATTCTTCCGCATGATAAGAGAAGCAATTAACCGAGGAAAATTTAACGAATTTCGCCAAAAATTTGTCGCAACTAGGCGCGACTATATCATCGGAGCTGCTTCGAGTGCATGATTTAAGTTGCTAGGAAAAAAAAATAGATGAATTTAATCATAGTTTAATACTATTAATTGTTTTTTTTCTCCAAAATTGGTTCATTTTTTATGATGTTTTTGTTTTGGCCAACTAATTTAATTTAATTTAATTTATTTATTTCCAACAAATAAATAAATTAAATTAATTAAATGCCACATCGTGCAACCCTGTGCAATTAGTCAACACGCGACCAGCGTTTACCCGGTCTGTAATTGACAACTAACCCACAAAATAATATGATGCATGTCTACTGCAGTTTCATCTTTACACACACTAACTACCCTTTTTTATTTGCTAATCAATTCATAATAGTGTTATATTACTATATATTTATTGACTAATACCAAGTCCATGCAATTATAGTATGAACTCCTTTTTTTTTTTTTTTTTTTTTTACACACGTGGTTGACCTATGTGAACTTACTTCTTTGTTTTTGTTATAAATTCTACTTTCCCCCTCTTGTACTTTTGGCTCGATATCGCTTTACCCTCTTCAACTCTCGATTGTATCAATTTGTTCCTTTGTACTTAAAAAATTGTCTCGATGTGACCCTCATCGTTAGTTTTCAAACTTTTGACCTTAACACCGTTTGATCTAAGTTTGAAAATTAAAAAAAAAATCACCCCTCCTAGTTTAAGTAATTATTAAAAAAATTAAAAAATAAATAATAAATTGTGGCTGGCGACTATATTTTCTCGTTGTCTTGATTTTCTTTTGTCGTTTTTTTTAATAATTATTTAAACTGAGATAGGTGGCGTTTTGGTAATTTCAGAGCTTAGATCAAACGGTGTTAAAGTCAAATGTCTGACAACTAAAAGCAAGGGCCAAATTGAGATAATTTTTCAAGTGCAAGGGGCAAATCAATGCAATCAAGAGTGGGAGGGGGTAAAGTAATGCCGAGCTAAAGTACAAGGGGAGAAAGTAAAATTTAATTTTATTTTATTTTGATTTGTCACCGGATTCAAGAAAAAAAAATCTCCTCGTCACCTCGAATTCTCGGCTGCGCCACTGATTCGAGAAAATTAAAACGATAAAAAATAAAAGAAAATCGAAAAATCAATTTCATGCCATTTCCCTTTTGCATAAGCCAAACAAGTCTCTGCTATGATTTATCTTCTGATATATCAAGTGTCATGTCAGAAAAAGACATGCAATAAATCTACAAGTAACAACTATTTTTTATGTTATATTATTATATGTCAAATGACATTTTCCTTCAATTTTCAAAATATTTTTTTTAATCATTATTAATAAATTCAAGATTCAGTTAGTTTTAAACAAATATTAGCACCCTCATAAACAATGAAGACTTTTTTTTTTTTTTTTTTTTTTATATATATATATATATAAAGTTCACCATTTCTCGTTACAAATTACAACTAGGTACCGAAGGTTGACTTGGCAAAAGTCTTTTCGAATATCAACATCTTCTCATCAATCCAGCACATATGTGAATGTTGAGAACTAAATCACACATTCTTACATATTATATGCATATATATGTATGTAACTTGTATGCATGTATATACTGCAACTTTCACCTATATATATATATATATATATATATATATATATATATATATATATATCACCTTCCTAAGAAGTAAATGCATTATAGTTTCTTACTTGGGGAAGTCTGTATACTAAGTTGTCCCACAATCCAGATAACATTCCACCAACTACTCTTCAAACGTTATACCGATTCCGTTTTTCAAATTTAGTACTTATATATAACTAGTTGAGTTTCTATTCGGTTTTATTAATTAAATTGCTTGACTTATAATTCTATATAAAGAAAGACTGTAATAAGAAAGAGAGAGAGAGAGAACGAGAAGAAAAAAAGAGCAACAATGGCAGGAGGTAGCACCGAAGGAGCCGCTTTCGAGTATACTCCTACATGGATTGTGGCTCTCGTTTGCACCATTATTGTTGCTATATCTTTATTCGTCGAACGATTCCTTCATTATGCCGGAAAGGTAACCTAACCTAAATCTTCATTAATTGTTTTTTTCTTTTTTTTCGTGACGATTTTAGTATTATTACTATTATTTCATTTAACAACGACGACGATGATGATGCATGCAGTATTTCATCAAGAAAAACCAGGCATCACTATATCAAGCCTTGCAGAAAATCAAAGAAGGTTTTTTTTTTTTTTTTTTTTTAATATAGTTCAGATGATTTATATATCGAATGTTGACTTTGGATGAACTAATGATGATACATATATATGTATATATATACAGAGTTGATGTTGTTGGGGTTTATATCTCTGTTGCTGACTGTACTTCAAGACAGTATTAGTAAAATATGCATACCGAAGAATGTGATGAATCATTGGCTTCCTTGCAATCCCGATAAAGCCGTAAAATCGGAATCCCATTTGGCGGACTCGTCTTTCTTCTTACCTGGAGCTCGTCGTCTATTGGCTGCAGCAGCATCGGAAGGTGTCGGCTATTGTGAGGCGAAGGTAAAATCTTTTTTTTTCTTTTTTATAACTTTCTTAGTATTTGTGTCTGAAATAATATAATTTTCTTTTTACCAATAATTTTTTTTTTCGTTCGAAATTTATTTAGGGGAAGGCGCCATTGTTATCTCTGAAAGCGCTGCATGATCTGCATATATTCATTTTTGTGCTAGCTGTGTCACATTTTGTCTTCTCTGCTCTAACAATTCTCTTTGGTGGATTGAAGGTAAAATAAATATAAATATTAAAAAGAAAATGTATATATATAGTATAGTCTCGTTCGACTTATATTAAATTTCTTGTTTTAATCATCAACCGTACCAATGCACAAATGTATTCTCGTGATACTATAGATACAGCAATGGAGTTATTGGGAAGAAGCGATTCAGAAGAAGGAATACGATCCCGAAGAAGGTTGACAATTTTGAAATAGATGAATCAAATCGATCATTTTTTTTCATTATTCGAATATTTTAATCTCATTATATAACCTTTTTTTTTGTGTGTGCGCGTGCAGCTGTGCAAGAAAAGCTCACTCGTGTGAAAGATGATGCATTCATTAAGGCCCATTTTTCGGGTGCCAGTAAAATAGCGGTGTTCGGCTGGACGGTAAGTCAGAAATCCGTATATGAAGAAGTCCATTTCAAAAATCGAAAACTTATCTTACTAATTATTTTTCGTTAATTTGCTGATAAGATATATATAAATTCGAGTTAATTTAGAATGTTATTACACTTTTTAGAAATCATTCTTCAAGCAATTCTACGGATCAGTGAGCAAATCGGATTACACCACCCTTCGTCTCGGTTTCATTATGGTAACTACTTCTCAAAATCGGATAAATTTTTAATAATATTAGATTTAGTAACCAAAAAAAATCATTTTTTCCGAATTTTATTCTTGCAGAATCACTGCAAGGGGAACCCGAAGTTTAACTTCTATAAATACATGACCCGTGCTTTCGAAAGAGATTTCAAGAAAGTCGTCGGAATTAGGTAATTGATTTTTTTTTCGGTTTCACTAATTATTTTTTCGTAAATTTGGATGTGTCCTAATTAATACTTGTTTGATGTTGTTGTTGATTCCAGTTGGTATCTTTGGCTATTTGTGATACTGTTCTTGCTGGTGAATGTAACCGGTTGGCATGCATATTTTTGGATCTCGTTTATTCCTCTACTAGTAAGTAACTTCGTCCATATGATTTTTTTAATTTGAAATATATTTTTCACATTTTCATTAAAAAAAAAATAAAAAAAAATACACATATTGCTATTTGAATGTATGCAGATTTTGCTAGCAGTTGGCACTAAATTAGAGCACATAATATCACAATTAGCACAAGAAGTGGCAGAAAAACACATAGCGGTTGCAGGAGATGTAGTTGTTAAGCCTTCGGACGATCTTTTCTGGTTCCGCAAGCCTCGACTTGTCCTTTTATTGATACACGTGCTTTTGTTCCAAAACGCATTCGAGATTGCTATTTTCTTCTGGATGCTGGTATGGAAGTATTTGAATTTTTTTTCATTAATTTCTTATAAAAACACAATCATTATTATTGTAACTATTTCATGAAAAAAAAAATGTGCAGGTTATGTATGGTTTCAATTCTTGCATCATGGGATCAGTCGGTTTCGTCATTCCTAGGCTCATTATCGGGTGAGTGAACGAGTTCGTTCGTCGTGTGTTATTATCGATTTAAACTAAACCAAACTATTTTTGCCATTGTCTTTTTTTCGATTTATTAAATATTTTGTGGTGCAATCAATGCAGGGTGATTGTGCAGTTGCTCTGCAGTTACAGCACTCTACCTATCTACGCCATTGTCGCGCAGGTACTTTCTCGTTTGTAACAAACAGAATTTGATCGGAAAAAAAATAATTATTAGTTACCATTTTCTTTTTCTTTTAATTTATTGAATAACTTGGGGTTACAATGTGTGGTGTTAGATGGGAAGTTCATTCAATAGCGCAATATTCGAAGATCGTATACAAGTTGGTTTAGTTGGATGGGCACAAAAAGCAAAAAAGAACAATAAGAAGGGATCAGTGAGTAACCATAAAGAATCACCTCTTCACAAGAAAGTTGAGATGACAGAAATCCAAGTGCAGGAACCTCCTAAAGACAAGGGAAAATCCCCTGAAATCGAGCCTGCTACATAATTTCATTATTTCAAGTGTGTTTTTTTTAATGTTGTTTTATGTCACATTCCTGTATAATAATTGTTTCACTTTTATGTTTCATCTTGTTTCCAAGAGAAAAAAAAAAAAAAAAAAACCTGTATTTGAGTGATTCTGTATGAAATTAATGTCAATTACAATTCAGTATTCAAGAACAAGTAGCTATCATTACACAAGCAAGGCTTCGATAAAATTAACCAAAATCGCAGTCGAGATTTATGAAGAATTTAAGAGCACATACACACTTAGAGTCAGAATATGGAACTAGGTAGAGATCGTAGAATAATTAAATAATTCACCAGCTACTTAATTGCTTATGGAGCTTGGAATTCTGAGACGACTTGCCACCTTTGTCCTTGTAAGAATTTCTAGAGGTGACAACTCTCCTCCTCCCATGAGCCGCTTTAATAGCCTTTTGTCTTTGTTTCGTCAGACTTTTTATAAGTTCAGGGTCATCTTCTTCTTCTTCTTCAGAATCATCTTCAGCCTCAGCCTCGGCTTGTGTATCATTACCCTCGTCTTTATTTTCAGTTTGGTCGGCTTCTTTGGAAGCATCTTCAACTAGATTATCTTCTCCCTGAAAAAGCAATTTTTTTTTTCTTTAATAATTAATGAAATTAAAATATAAAGTAAATCATAGAACTCGAGATGCTACTGTGTATGACTTTTCGAGGCATAACATATATAATGACAAAATGGTCAGGTAGGCTACAACTAAAACTGAAAACATGTAAAATTTACCTCTTTAACCAAGCTCAAGGACTCGAGATTTATTACGCTTGTATCATTTATCTGATCAACAATATCTTCTTCGTCTTCAGCTTCTTCACCATCAGATTCTGAATCTTTCTCTACATCTCCATCGACAAACTGTGTAATAGAGATTAGAAAAGAGAAGCCATTTCAGATGACTTAACACCAAATACCACGAAACATGCCCACAAGTACCAGAATAAACTACTTGTTACTTCTACCACTCCAATGCAGAGTAATGCAAGTTATGCAGTCACAACAACATATATACTTTACGACAAATAAAAATACTGAAAAAAAGACTTATTCATTTCAGAATCTTCAGGAAACATGTTTTTTTTTATTTAGCACAGTACTGGAATATGAATTCCTGTCAAGAGATATTTGACAGAGGAAAAGCTAAAGTTGAACCTTCTCTATAACTTCTTGATCCTTTCTGGTGAAACCACTTGCTTCAAGTTCCTTGTCCAGACAACCAGAAACTTTCTGTATGTCCACAAACTGAGGCCGGCATTCATCTGAATCTGAATCTACTTCTGCATCGTCATGTTCAGCTTCATTTTCATCAAACGAGAGGTTAAACCTAATAAAGATACCAAGATGAAGCCCATGTAAGCATCGTAGTTATATATCACGAACATGGCAGCAAGTAACGAATAGGAATAATAACTTAGATGAATACTACAACTGAAAATTGGACTTCAATTCATAATTCAGAGAGTCGAGAAACCAGAAATTTTGGGGTTTTGATCGAAAATTAATACAACGGTAATTTGGTGAGCTTCCAAAAGTTGTCGAACAACATCAACATAAAGATTGCACTAGTATCTGAAAACATACCTCTTTTTAAAGAACTTAAAGATACATTCAATGTCACGGTCAAAGTACCTGAAAACATGGAAATTAGTATCAAAAGAAGATACAAGTCTTCCTAGTGTTAGCATGGACAATGAGTTAAAAGGAGTTAGGGAGAAGTTGGTCAACACATCATACATCTTTGCATTTCGATGAGAAACTGAAACCATTTGCGGAAAATCAATCATTGTGACCTTCTCATCATCATCAATCTACAAGTAAAATAAAGTAGATTCATAGAGCATAAAAATTGGTATAGAACATGATAAATCGTTAATTGCAACAGAGAATTTTTACCCAGCAAGATATAACAGGGTTGGTGAATCAACAACATTACAAATGTTGAGAAAACAAAGAATGGCATACCATAATGTTAAATTCATTGAAATCGCAGTGAATGAGTCCATGCTCTGCAAGGCGAACAACAAGACCAAGGATCGTATCAAAAATTGTGTCTGGATTTTGCAATTCCCTAACCTGCACACTGCTCAAAATGGAATGATCTTACACAGTTGTAGCGATTTGGAAAAATTTGAGGAATAAAGCAATGATTCAAGCTCTCTTGGAGAGGGCTCAGCTAGGAGAGAGAAATCCCAGAATTAAGGTAATTTAAAATCAGCCAATATTAATCTTGCGTTTGGCAAAGAGGAGAGCTTATACTTACAGTGGATATCCTTGGATAAGTGACATGATAACACAATGTCGATTGCAATCCACTGCATTTGGGACAGGAAAACCATGTTCACCCAAAGCCTGCCAAAGAAGAAGCCAAGAGTTTCAAAACTAACTTGATGCAAATGGCAGCACATGTTTTCGTCCAATAATGCAAATAACTTGAAATTGAGAAGTATCTATTGTATCCAAACCTTCATAAAGGCAAATTCTTTGAGCGCTGCAAGCCGAGACAAGTACAGCCAGCTGAAGCTACTACGATGCCTCAAGTAATCACGTTTCGATTTGACTGCCCTAAAAGATGTCCTACCAAGCCTGTGCAGCTTCATTGCGAGAACTGTACCATCTTCTGTGGCAACCTCAAATATATCTTGAAAACAGAGAAGTATATGTCAATAACAAATTGTGGATTGACTGGATACCAAAACCATGACATAATAAATGTATTTATGTATTTATACCAGACTCCTTTCCAACACCAATCTGACGACCAACGGCAGTGAAAACTCCTCGGTTGACCAATGTCTTAATTGCAAGAAAATCGTAGCCCAAATATGTCAACCGAAAACCATCATCTACATCAAAAATACATCGCATTCAGAATTCCATTTCATAGTATAAAAAAAAGTGTAGAATGCCAAAGTTCCACAAAATTGAATCTGAAAATATAGTACTCCTACAAAATATAGAGGAAAAGATACCTTAAAGCAAAATAGTACACTGTGATAATGGAAGCAAATAAAGAAAATCAGAATAAGAGTATATAACTAACATTTGGAAGCATCGTGGTGCACGAGCTTGTGCTTAAGCAGATTCTTCAAAACTTTATATGTGCCGCCATGCCTAATTTTGAATATAAACAACAGAGTATAAATAAATGAATAAGAACTAGCATTGATCAACTATGAACGGAAACTAAAAATAAACTCACTTGAGGGAAGCGATTCGGTCAATCAACTCCGACGGTACAATTTCGTGCTAAACTCGTCAAAATTACATGAAAATTTTGATTAATTAATTAATTAAGTAAGGAAGTAGGGTTTTAATTGGTAAAAAAGGAAAAATAAAACTGGCAAAGAGGAGAGAAACAAACATTGCGCATGCCCATTTCGACGGCCGTAAGAACCCTAAAGTCATCTCTGGAGAGATATCGCAGAGCATCCACATCCAGCTTCATATTTTTCTCACTACTGACTATTCAGCGAAATAGGATGAAGAAAACAAACAATAGCGGGCTGCAGTGTGCACCGGTGGAGTTTCGGAGGCCACTGCGGCGGCGGCGGTGGCGGTGGAGTTTCAGTTAGGCCGCGATATTGGGGGAGATGAGGTTTCAGTTCACCAAGTTTGGTTTTGTTATGTTTTGTATTTGGGCCCATTTGATTCGGCCCGATAGAAAAGTAGGGCCCAAATTATAGATGGGCTTTTGAGTACGTGTTGAATATTGTTGGGCCATTTGCTATGATTTTATAAGTTAATTTTTCCAATTCCAATAAAATTCATATAAATTAGTAGTCAATAAATTCATAACCTACATTATTAATATGGGTAAATTGGTGTTGTATAAAAAAAAAGTAAAATTAAATAAATAGCATACGTTAATTTGTGTAATTGGTTCCCAAGGTAAATTGCAAGTTTGTAATGTAAGTCCATGTATTTTGCTAAATTGCATTTTGCATCCTTAAGTTATCAGTAAACGTCAAAATTGGTCATTCGTCAAGAAAATAATACATTGTTAAAGAATGCAGCCACCTTGTGCTAAAATAATAGAAACAATGTATTCATGCAATATAATACAGTGCTGACAAAAATATTAACAAGTCGCATAGAAGAAGGCCCACCACATCGAAAACAAATTTCGGAGCAAATAATCCCCAGACCTGCACCGAAAAATGATTACCGAATAATATTATAGTGTAGCCCCAAGAAGTACTAACACGTCGATGAAAATGCAATAAAAAACGTAAAGTAGGAGGAGGGTACCATCAAGTGCCGTCTTTGTATTGCGACACATAGCATTGTGAATGTGGCTGTTAGGGCAGTGATGAATCCGTACATGAGATATACCTGAAGTGACAATAGAAGAAGGTCTGTGTAACTAATTGCTCAGGAGCAAGTGGAGCAGTTAAAAATACGAGTGTTCTAGGTTGATACTTACTTGACATAATCTCAAAGTAAATACTTGTTTGTTCTGCCTTAGCGAATAATAACATGTTACGAGGAATGGAAGTCCGAATATAGGGAGAATGTGAGAGAAACCAAATGTGTCGATGGTTAGAAGGATTGCTTGACGAGTAAGATTGAATTCATCGAACCTGAGATGGATAAAAGTAGTTAGTTCATGTCGAGTTATCATGTCATTGGCCTTGTGTGTGTGTGTGCGTGTGTGTGTGTGTGTGTGTGTGTGTGAGAGAGAGAGAGAGAGAGAGAGAGAGAGAGAGAGAGAGAGAGTATGTGCTCTCACCCAATAAATGCAGCTGCGTATCTGAGACCATCGAAAGCACACCTGCAGTATGTTTTCGTATGTCAAAAGTTCATGATCTAAGAAGAGGGGGAAAAAAAGTTACAGTACTAGCCAAATCTTATTTTGGAAATTGTATCAGATGATCCCGCATAATGCCACAGGATCAAATCAACCAAGGTCTCGTTTGGTTGGGAAGATTAGTCACGGTTAACTAAACCCAATAATTTTCCGGGTCGACTGAAAATATTATTTTATCACGGCATACCTTTTACGGAGATTATTTATTGGACCTCCCATGGTGCAATAATATATATGTTTTTTCATTAGATTATTTAATCTTATCTTAACTAATCTTATATTGGGAACCAAACGAGGCCCAAGAAGCCTTAATGTGAGCAAACCTTGAAAACAGTGAAAAGGCAGCTTACCAATGACCTGTACTGAAAAACATGCACACAGCAAGAAGACTCCATTGGGTTACAGCTAATGCATAAGAGAGTGAACAATCATTCTTGGCGTCCTGTTCCAATGTCAATAACCTCATTATGCACCAACCTACAGAGAATTAACACAAAAACAAACGTTTTAGTAATTTAAAACAACACTGAACGAACTTATAATGCACAACAATTCATTTTTCAGGAAAGATAACCCCAACAAAATATAAAATACACGAGAAAAATGATGCACAAAATGTTAACAGAACTTAGAGAATCAAAATTTGCGTATCATTATTAGCACCAACAAGGAAAAACTCTATCGAGGTGGAGAAAGCACCTCCAATCAACAATGCTAAGACAACCAAGGGGCCTTGCTTTCCTGAAAGAATAATGATCGTCGAACTCCATGCGGATAATAAGGCCAACAATTTAACAAATGTAGTTTCTTCTGAATTCGAAGCCCTCTTCCTAGAAGTTAGTTGACCTATGGTCAATAGTGAAAGCTGTAGAAGTCCAGCAGCATAGGTCACTCGAGGAATTATGTTTCCCTTTACACCATCAGGCAACATTTGCAGAATCAATAGGCTACTATCTGAGGCCCAATGAAATGGTATGAGCATATAATTAAATAAAGTTCCTGCAACGACATACTTCCAAATGCCCTGAGAGGGACAAACAGCAATATTCTTGTACAGCAGATACGCAACGAGGATAAGAGCTAATGTTGGCAGGACTTCAGCAACATACATCCAGAATTGAGAGTCATTGTCGATTCCCAGAGATTGTGAAGGATCAACCTTTAGGAATAACGAATTCACAGCCTGCTTCAATTGCCCAAGTTCAATACTAATTCTGAGTAAAGGAACCAAAAGACAAAGCACAAGCGCCTGCAAGTTCCATAGATCATATGAACAAACACATTAGATATTCAATCGATGCATAAGACGTGAAGATCACAAAAGAAGAATGATGACAGAAACCTACTTCAAGAAACATCATCTTCTTCATAAGTGCACAACGTAATTGAAATATTACAGTTGTTGCCAAAAGAAAGGTAGCCACTCGTCCTTCTTCCACTGCATCTCAAAAGTTATAAGCAATGGTGACAAGAGTCAAACAAAGGACAAAACAAGATTTAAAGAAATATGTGTTCATTAATCCATGAAAGATAATAAAAAAAATCATATATGGTGCTTACGAATAAAACTGTTGGAAAGGAAACTCGATGCACGTATCAGCACTATAACACAAGCAAAAGTGACCCCAAAAAGTCCCATGGAATAGCCAGACGAACAAGAATGAAGTTCAGATAGCTTGTTCAGCGTCCTGATAAGATATACATGCAAAAAAAGTGAACTTAACATGATGCAGAAGCCTACGCACATCATCTTCAAATTAAACTCAGTCCAGTTTGATCGTGCTAGGTCAGCAACACTTTCCAAAAATACAGAATATGCATCAAGTTGTCGTTTGATTAAAGGTAGTGAAGCAAAAAGCCTCTGAGTTTTGTCAAGTGAAAAATTCTTCGAAGTGTTTGACCAAAGCTCCTGTGCCTCAGAATACAGCTTTGATACATGCAGCAAGTCTTGTTCCGAAAATCCAATTAATGACAAAGATGAATAAACATCAATGTATTTCTTTACCTGCACAAGTACATCCTCAGTCATAGAATATGTGTAGAGAAGTATGGTGTGTTAAGAACTAGTATCGATCACATTAGAACAGTATGGAACATATATATACCTGCCAAGAATTAATACAGAGTAGATTAACATAATTCTGCATTGAATTGTCAATTTCAGATAGACTTTGATCATTACTGGTGGGTGAACTTTCCTGATTCCATGTACCACCAGCTAAGGAGAAGAGCTCAGAATTAACACGCCCAATACTGAAAATAGGTTAACTTATTAGAGTTTCGTCAAAAATGAAATTATCTTAACCCACTAAAAAGAAGAGAAAAAAAAAAAGAAAAAAAAAAGATCGCAATTGCCTGCAGTCATTCCATGGACTTCTTTTTCATAAAGAAACGTAGCGTAGAGAGTGCAAGTGTAAAACACATCAGTATCAATATGCAATAAACACTGAATCCAACACAGAATGGCAAGCAAAGGGCTTTTATAATATCAGGATCGCATGAAAGCAGCAAACACTGAAAATATAAAGTGATCCATATTTCTAAAAAAACTGGAGCAAACAATTTGTATGGCACCCTAAAACCATTTTGTTCTAAGTAGATCAAGGTGTTATTTGTAAGATATGATCACTTCATTACAGACTAATCCTTGTTGCTTTACTGGCACCAATCATAGTTCATAGGCCACTCTAAGTTATGATCATGAATATACTCTCAAGACTCAGGCATAAGGGAATTATGTTATATTAGAAAGAGCTGACAAGAAAACGCAAGATGCCACAGATAAATATCAGCAACATTTGTAAGGATAGGAGATGCGGAAGGAAGAATCGCACAATAAAAATGGTGTCATTTACTCCAATCTTGAAAAGATATTTCCTACTTTTGTTTCCAATGTATGCAGAAAGAAGCATAAGAGGAAACCACAAAAGGTAAGAAGCAGATAAAGAAGAGGACTTTAAAGGATTCTTGTAGCATCTACCTTCCGAAGGGAAACGGAACACCAAGCAGGGCAGATACAGTGGCAGCAAAATCAAGCTGCAAATATAAGCTAGATCGAGTGAAATTTGTTGGACAAACATATGTTTAGAAATCTAGAGCATGGAGCGGTGAATCAAATTGACAGACCTGTTGAATAGAGTTAACGCAAATCCTCCTTCCATGCTGTAAATAACAACAGACCATAAAAGTAAGAACAGCTACAGTTTCTTATTCATAAGATGTTCATTGTTATTGATAATCGATATTGGACAGAGGTAAAAACTTGATATGCAACCAAAAGTTCTTATTCCAAAACTTCAATTAAGAGAATATGCAGCATCTATAAAAACTCATTGACTAAAGAAAAGCGTGTGGATCAAACTGATTCCGCGTTGGAAGTTATTAAAATATCGGAAAGAAGAGTGATAACGAGCCATGCATCCCCTTCCTTTGTTGGTTGATAGAGAATAATAGAATACCGGATACAAGGTTTCTTTTCTTTTCACATTGAAACTTGAAATGATGGTTTCTAACTCTGGAAAGAAGGTTTATTCCTTTTAAAAAGAAATAAAAAATTAAAAGGCTATCTTTTTTATCCAATCAAAGAAAAAGGCACAGGTATCCATTGAGTTGAGTGAAGGATTCAACAGCAAGCAATGCCTTAATCAGAATCACTGACTAGTGTAGAAAGAAGATCAATAGGAGAACTATCAGATCGACGAAACGTCTTGCCAGCTTGTTCTTATGAAAGTTCTTTAGATCCTCTGTTGTTTTTTGGTACTTCCAACTATTTTGTGACCACTCAATTTTCTTCACACGCCCATTATGTGTACTCTAGAAAGTTGTGTTGCGAAGAGTAGGCATACCATATCCAATCGGCAAGACGAACCATCAGGTGTAGCAAGTAGCGGAGTAGAAGGCTTCTTTGAACTCAAAGCAAAAATTGCTGTTTCCACCTACAAAACAGTCTAGTCGGCAAAACTTTTTATGAGCAATAAATATCCTTAAAAGAACTAAAGAGACACTGTACCTCCTCGGCAGTGCCTCCACCATGATCACCATTTAGGGTTTGTCCATGATCTCCCATAACAATAAGCATTGTATTTTCATGTAAACCACCAGGTCCACTTTGGCTATCAAGCACTCCAACAATTTTCTGAAGAACATAAAAATACCGTACTAAAACGAGAGAATGAGATCAAAAAATAAAAGGAGAGGTAGACACACACACACACACACACACACAACGCAGGGATTTAGCTGCTCTTCTATATTAGCATAAGATTAAGTACCCTTATAATTTCATTGTATTGCTCTAATTTCTCTATCATGGGGGTAGAGTCAACACCAAATATATGTCCAGCATGATCCTGCATCCATCAAATATCCAAATGAGCAACTCAAATATTTCATGTTACAATATGTGGCAATCAAATGGTGAGATTATAACAACGAACATATTAATGATGTTAGCATACCAAAAATGTGGTTAGAATACTATCAACTCTTGGAGTTGGATTTTCATATTGATCATCCAAAAATGTGGTTAGGAATAAAATTGCATTGTCTTAACTGACAAAAGGTAATCTTAATTCATCTCAACTCGGATAACAAAAAAATTAAATAGAAAAAAGTTCAAATAATAATGATGATTGTGATGAAATGATAAGAAGAGAAGGTTTACCACACCGAGAAAATGTGCTACAAGCACATCCCAATCGTCTTCATACAAGGCGGGGAATAAGTTTGTGATGCACCCGTTGTCTACCTGGCCAAGAAAATGTCATGGAGAAAATCTACGGACATAAAACAAAGGTAACGGATATTCTTCAATCAGGAATTTTCAAATAAAATACTAACTCTACAGACATGGGTATATCTCAGACCATAACAAATGCTCATTACAAGTACGAACATAGTTGAAGGAAAGGAAGCCTACCGTATCAAGGTCTTTAACATTAAAAGACGGGAATGGATAAGATTTGACGAAATGATGTGGAAATAATTGAATCCATGTATCGTCCCCCATCATCACCACTCTCTTCCCATTCTGAACCAACTGTAAGCAAGATTATGAGTTAGACAACCATAACAAATAAACACGGGATATGTGTTAAACACGTTAATCGTGAAGTAATTATCAAGTCATACCTGATGTATCAAGTTATCTTCAACAATTGCTGGAGCGCCGAAACTGTTTCCAACATCAATAAACGTGGGAAGTCCACCGGTAGTCAAACCCTGAAAGAGATAAGAGTAAGATTAGTCGCATAAGCTATGTCCTAAGTTAATAATGAGGCGCACTGCATACTAATAATTTTGCACGTGAGTGCCTCAAATCAGATTCTCATGTACTGAAGCAGTTGTATAAGTCGGCCTTGGAAACAAGTCGAGAAAAAATATGCATATCACTCGTTGCAACTAGGAAAAAGTAATGACATTATTCACCTTTAGACGCTGCAAACTCGTGGTAGGGGGATCCGCTATAGCTTTGAAAATTCTAGATGATCGGTTCTGACTGGCAAATTCGTGAAGCACTTGTAACTTATCCATCCACGGTTTCTTCTCTAGAAGAATCAAACAAATATACGTTAAAAATAATATTAAAAGGCAATATAGTTGCAAGTACTATTTGCAAACGTAGAGTACTTACCCGCAAAAAATGTGCTCGGAGCAACAAAATCGAACCTGCAATTCATCATAAACACTCAATACGGTTCGAATTAACAGAAATAAAAATAATTCCAGCGGGTAAAAACTGCAAAAATTGACAACCTAATAGCATCAAGAACAATGATAACAAGACGATCGACAACGGGTTTATTCCAACAACTCCCGTTGGAAGTTTGATCACGAGGAGGAGAAAAGCAGGGAGACTCGTCGACGTCACTGCATTGGCTATACTGGGAGAGCTCGGACCGAGTGAGAAGGAAACCCCTCGTGAATAATAAAATGGCCAAAATGTGAAGCAGCATTATTCCCAGGAATGCACAGAACGCCCATTTTGCAGCCACTGCCATTTTTTCCGACGATGCACGCGATTCACAGTACCACCTATTCCGATATATTTGAATGCTAAGTGGAAACGGAATTTGAGGAAATTTATCAAAATAGTGCTAGGGCTTAGCGCATAAATTTAAGGAAATAAGTAAGATCCAAGGTTTCTGTGATCAGGAATTATATACAGCGGAATACATTAGGTTTGATATTCCAGTCGGTGTAAGCACAGAGCGTCGAGAAACTAACTGGTGGCACACGGCGGTGAACACGCCGGAGAGGCGGGCCGGGTTTTAAAGGTTGCTGATGTACGGTTTCTATAATTACAAATTAGTGCCACTGTAATTCCGATAATCAAATTCATTAATTTTGGGTTTGAACTTTCCAAATTGGCCTCTTCTTTTTCAAGGAACAGAAAATTCGAATAATATTTACTGTAAGTTTTTTATTTAAATTTTCATCATTAAATTTTTTGAATGGGTTGTCTTAATTGGAAGAATAAATTAGGGTCACCCAAGTAAGCTCAAATTACCAAGGAAAAAAAAAAACATATCGTTTATGTAATTACAACCACTCATCCACAATGACTCTTCTCAGTTCTCACCATAATCTGTTCTCACCATAATCTGATATTTACAAGCCAAGATACCAAAATACAGTCTTATGATCATCTTGTTCCAAATTATGGAGCTCGACTGGAGTAAAACGAGTACAAGCTGGAGAATATTCCACATAATCAAGAAGATTTTACTAAATTTGACACGACGACAGTAGACGTGTAAGAAGATTCATAACTGAGAAGTGATTGTAATAAATGCGAGGACGCTTTTCATAATTTAATTTTACCGGGTGGCTCCAATTTACCCCATTTGAAAAGAAAAGAATATCAAATAATAATCCACGTGATATATCTAATACCCAACCCAAAAAAACTCAATGCCACTCATCTTACAATTTTTCATAATACACACTAAACCAACAGTACTTATAACAGAACAGATAAAAAAAAAACACAAGGGAATAATTCGAACGAACAACAGAAGACAATCTAAACAAATGTCAAGCAGCTCCAGCATAAACAAACGGGTAATAATTGTTCAAATCTCCGATTTTACAAAGGCAAGTTATATCAGTGGTTTATACTTAAAACAACATTTAGCAGGACGAAACACAAGCAAGTGCAAGAACAATCGACAAAGTCCTCCTCATTCTTCAGCAGCACTCGCAGCACTTAGATCCACATTAAGATCAAGAACCTGAAATCGAGCAAAAGCTTATCAGATCATTACGAAAGTAAAATGCCTAAACTATTAACTCAAAAGGCTCCATTTGATCGACGTTTAATTCAACAAATTGCACTTAAGATGTTTAAATTTCAATTAAGCACTTGAGGAGATTTTTAGTTCTACATGGTCCATATAATTGTTTCTGCCATTTAAACGATGTTGCAGAATAAGCCCTTGTTTGGCCGGTAAGATTAGCCACAGTTAATTAAATAATTAGGTCTTATTTGATATTTGGTTAGTGCAGTAACCTTTTTTAGGGGGATTGTGGACCTCCTCTAATCTAATTATACAATTGGGTTTTCACAAGATTGCATAATCTTATCTTGGGAACCAAACAAGGCTTAAAGAGACAAAATACATCCTGAAATGAATTTCAAATTCTTACCTTTCCAGTGATCAAGGTATACATATTCAGCACATCCACGACAGTCGACTCAAAGTGAGTGGTGGCATCATAACTCTGTCACATAAGAGTTATGTAAGTACATAAACTGGAAACCTTAAAACGATCAAGCACTTGTAATTAAATCCAAATAACATTTCTCTAGAAACTTACTGCTGATATAAAGCAATTGTCCAGAGAAGGCTCGTTGACTGGTTCGAATCGGTCATAGGTCTCGAAGAATATCTCGTCCACGGGCCCAAGAAGATCAATACCGGGCTTTAGTTCACTCTCCGGGTCATCAGTTTCCGCTTCAGTCGAGACAAACGCAATAAATTTCCCTTTGGGAGCAACATTGTGGGAATAAGAGCAACAAAACAAATACCTGTGAAGCAACAAATCACATAAGATGGTACAGAAGTTTCCAGAATCGATCTTAAGAGTGACTAAATTAACAATAATCGATTAATAGAACCACACTATTAAACTTATGTCTTCTGTACCATCAACCAAGACAATGAAAACAATATATATACTTTTGAAAGGTCGGGATAGTAATTTACATGTCTGATTTGCGACCCAACTGCTTCTGAGGTAGGATAACTTGTGCTGAGTGACAATCATTGGTATTCGGAATTGGGTGGCTCATGATAACAATGGCTCTGGCGACTTTGCCGACCTTTCTAACCTGTAGCATGTAACAATAGAAATTTGAAAACAATTGAGATAGATATTCGAAGCAGAGAACTTGACTTTCGTAATTAATATAATGTTATTGATAGAATTTTGGAGTAGAATCCAATTCCAAAACAAGATAAGAAATTACCTTGTTGGAAAGGTAGGAAGGATCGCATACAACTTTTTTGCACTTGGCTGTTTCTCCTTCTGATGTAACACCACATACCTTGCCTTCCTCGTCGAACTCTACCTGGCATTTGACCACTTCATGTCAGGGAATTACTTACAACAACCAAAAACACAAAAGCAAGAAAAACACTCGACCAACAATTGCAACTAAAGTAACAGCAACATATAAACGGAAAAAAAAAATGAATGACCGACAAAGGAGAAAATAGGGTAAGAAGAAAAGCACGGGATTCATACCTTGCATTCAGGTTTATTCAGCATGTAAGTCCCACCATACACGGCACTAAGACGAGCAAATGCCTGGTGAAATTTATAGAAATGAAAATTCAATCAGTTATGAATTTTGAGATGGGTGATGGAATAGAAGAAGTATGGAGTAAATCAGTTTGTGAACATTGAACATAAAAAATAATAGAAAAGCAGGTGCACGGATAGGAAAGAAACACAGACCTGAGGAAGCTCCCCAAGGCCATACAAAGGGTAGATGTATGGTGATCCTCCAGCAAAACGTGCTAGAGACTCTGCATAAAGCTACAATCAAGAAGAAAAAAGAAAATTAGTAACGGCATGTTTTTGCAAGAAAAGAAAGAAGGTAAAATGAAGTCAAAAGAATTACTTTCATCCTTTTCACAGTGTCTATTGCTGGTTCATCCAAGTAACGATCATCTCGCTGGAGAGCCAATGCATGACCGATAAAGTCAACAGTATTATCATCAAGACCATACTTCCTGTAGGGATTTGACAACTTTAGATTTTCAAAAAGTCAAAAATAACAAATTGATGCATCAAATATATAACTAAACAATAGCCGCATCAAAACAATGCCAAATTTAATATGCCCTTTATAAAATATGGCTCGGCTTTATAGCATGTTATATTATCATTCTGATTTATCCTAACTAGGAAATCAAACTTAATACGGGGGCTGATTCTGCACATTTCTAGAAAGATGTCATGCTCTCCTAAGAACTACAAAACCCAAGAAAACATCATACTAAAATACACAGTTATAATTATTGTGATGAAAATGGATTTGACATAACCTAGCTAAAATCTTAAACATGCGTTCCCAACTCTTATTGACCAATATCACAATATAAAATATTTCATCCATGTTTCGATAGGCTAAGATAACTCCCTAACAATCGAGAGCTGTAAAGTACAGCGTCAATCCATCTTCACGTTAGACCTCTATTTCCAGAAATTATTCATGCGGATACTGCAACTATTTTTTGATAATTGCCCTAGATAAACCAAGCATGATTTGCACACTTTCAGAAGCTCCCCTCATACAGATAAGCATGCTTATAATAGATCACAATCAATAAACTCGTTGACAAAAAGAAAGCAAGACGTAACGATGATTTTATTTTTTAATATTAGAGAGCATACGCTATGAGTTGTCTAGTTGTAACTGTTGTCAAATTCATTCCCTCATGTGTTTTAGGATCGCTTTCATTGTAATCTTGGACGTAGATGAAGAATTTCCGCGCACGTCGTTTTTCAAAGATACCCATGAGAGGAGATTTGAGGGCCTCCATGTCAGTTGCAGGCACCTTGTGAATCTATTGTATAAAATTTACCACAAAAAATTCAGTAAACCAAATTATTTTGCGAAATTAGACAAAGAACCCGAAGGCCTCCTAGGAACGACGCAAAAAAATATAATAAAAACAATACGATACCTTTCCTTTGTTGTACACAAAGCTGCCGTCAACAGCTTTGAAATACAAATATTTAGTGACATCAGTATGAATAAGGACCCGCACAAGAGCACCATTGGCCATAATATACTGAAATGAATCAAGTAGCATATCAATAAACATGCAGCAGCAAAGGAAACATATAGAGTATAAGCAATAAAATACAAATAATAAAACACCTTAGGAATCATGTCGACGTTATAATCTCTGCTTGAACCCAATTGAGGAGGAGGCTTATCACTTCCTCTAAACCTCTTCCACAGCTGCGTGATTAAAAAATGTCCAATCAAAACATAAGACATAAGACAAATCGATTGAATCTATCTTAACTGTAATGTATATCCTGATACATTCAAGTAGAAATAGACCTCTTTCGAATTGAATTGAGGTAATACCTGAATAAGATTGAGTGAAGTTGACTCCCCACCATAGTAGTCATTGCGATCCATATGCAGAACCTATTTCCATATACAATAGAAGGTTCCAGGAATCAAACTTTAGGATCAAAACAAAATTTACAAAGAAAATACTACACATAACTAATTTTTCCAGATAACAACTCGTCGTCTATGTGAAAATGTTCCGCACATGCTCAAGGGATAAACATCAATTTACCAGGCGTTTCACAGAAAACGAGCAGAGTACACTGCGTTGGAATATCGATATCGAAACTCAATTAACATCACACATGACCTACCAAATAAACGACACGATCTAACTTCAGGTGAAGCAGAGCTGACTTCACGACAGCAAAATTTTCAGCAGAATCACTAGATCGTTTCCAAATATAATTGAACTGATTGAATACGATAATCGATAATCCGGTTCCATTCAAAACCAAAAAATAACATAAGAAACAGATCACATAAACAAACGAAGTGTTGAACCAAATCATCCATTACAGGTAACCAAAACTCAGATGAATCGGATAAATTAAAACCTATGTCACCGCGAACTCAATAAAAAAAAAAAAGGATAAACTAAACAAAAATCCGATCACCGGAAATTTCAATCTCAATACAGAAAATAAGAATTGAAACCAGAAAAATGGAAAAGGGGGGAACAACCTTAAGGCCGTCGACTGATAGAAGACCGCTGAGGATGCATTCCTTCAGACCCGTACCCAGCACAATCACATCGTACTCTTCATCCATCTTCGCTGAAACTTCAAACTGTCTGAATCGACAACGGAAGTAATTGATAGATTGATTTACCCACGCAGATCAATCAGTTCGCGAGAAATGACTAGGGTTCTTCTTCTCTCCTTGATGGTCAGAGGGGGATGAGATGCTCTTTGTATGTATATATGTATCTATCTGTCTCAATACATTTACTCATAAATCATAAATACCTAAATAAATTATATATATGTAGATCGCTGTGTGTTTTTCACTTTTTTGTATAGAAAAAACAATAGTCAAAATAGGAAATGATTTATTTTACACTTTTACTACAGTACATTCAAATAGGTGCATAGTTTTGCATTCTCCACCCTCATTAATACCCTCAATCTCATATCACACCCTTGGAACTTATAATTATCACTTCACACCCTCTAATTTATTTAGCTTAAAAATTTGCGTTCACATTTTTCTTTATTATTTTCTCTATATATATTCTACTCCCTTAATTTATTTTTAAGAACAAATTTATATCTCATATTTGGTATGACTTCACTTCAGATCATTTAATGGTTATTTTAATGTGTAAAAGATAATTTTTGGCTTTTCTATTAAAATGAATGTTATTTACAAGGTTTTTTTTTATTTGTGCAGATTCACTTTAATCAACACGTTAACGAAAATGGAATGAATGCTTGTTGGAGCTCGTTTGGCTAACTTATTTTAAACATCTGATAAGATGTTATGTCTGATAAACTGTTTTAAGAGTTGATAAGTTGTTAGGTCTTATTTTTAGATTAATTTCTAAAGTGTTTGGATGATGAGCTTATAAGTTGTTTTTACTCATTATAAGATCTTAAATAAAAATGTGTCGTATAGATGTTCTTTTTAAAGATTTTAAAAGTTCTCCAACGGCTTAATTTTTTTTTTTAAGATCTTTCCTAAAAAATTTACCAAGTACTTTGAAAGATATTATAAACTCTTAAGCATCTCATAAATTTTTTTTAACAGCTTATAAGCTCACCATTTTAGTCTTAATATTGCTAATTCACATTGCACTATAATTATTGTACTAAGTTGTCGCCTGTGTTCGTGAGTTTTATTTTCATTTTTTGACTTAAAACTCTTTTGTGTGCACATTGCCAAAAATGACTTATTTGTAGGGTACGCAGTGTTATTTTTACATTTTTAAGAAGCAAAGTGTCAAAATGAACTATTTGAAGGGGTCAAATGCATATTATCATAAAAGTAGATGGGAGAAAGGGAATATCTGATATGTTCAGGGAGAGCAAAGAATAATGAATACCTTGTTCACAAGTAAACATTGCTAATGATAGATAAATAAATGTATATTGTCTACTAAGTATTTCTTATAATTTTTAAATATTTTTGAAATCCAAGACCATAAATACTTCCCAATTAATTTTTTTTTAGGGCAAATTGCACTTCGCCCCCTTAAAAAAATTCTTTTTTTGCACTTTCCTCCCTTAAAATACAAGAATGAATTGTCCCCTTCAAAATATACAACTCGATGCATTTTGCCCCAAATGTATATTTCCGGTATAAGTTTCGTGGAATTAAAGGTGCATATGTCATTTTACTTTTTTCGCTTGAAAATCCTCATTTCAGAGTTACTTAGGGTTCCCAAATTAACATAATTATCTTCTCAATTTTATGAAATTCGTTTTCAAATTAGACGAAATTCTCTTCCAAAATTCGACAAAAATATTATTTGTTCTTCATAATCATTGTATGATGGGGTGAAAAAATGTTAATTGACATTTAAAGCCTAAAAATACGACATTACCCTTACAATTTAGTCAAATCCGACAAGAATTAAATCGAAAGTACCCATTTCCGGTAGAATGCACCGAATTGTATATCTTGAAAGGGGACATTCTCGTTCTTGTATTTTGAGGGGGTGAAAATGCAAAAAGGGATTGTTTTTTTTTTTTTTTTTTTTTTTTTTTAGGGGGCGAAGCCCAATTTTCCCTTTATTTTTTTTTTATTATTATTATTATCAAGTAGTTATATTTTAAATAATAATAATAAAAGAACATAATAATTCTGTAAGATCTATGGAAGCCCACATGTAAGTTGGCCCAAAAAAATATCTAAAATAATTCAAATTGGACCTGGGAATAGTTTTTGACGGGCTTTATTACAGATTCAAGCCCAAATTGAGAGAAGGGTCCACCAAACGTTATTTTACCACAATACCCTCATATACGGCTACTGTTTTTAGTTGCTGTAGAACAATCATGAGAGGCTGATTTAGACATAATAGAAAATAAAACGACGGAAAACATTATTGTAAATTAATAATTAAATAAAACAAAATTAGAAAATGAAAGATGCCCCGTCTCAATCAATTATGTGTGACTTGGTGTGAGAGGAAAAGGTGCCTAAATAATCAAAAGTGGACTAACTTTAAAACATGTAATCATTTAATAATTAATTAATACCTACATTGCGGTATAATTTTGTAAATTATACGAGAGACGTAAACAATATTAGTCGGGGTGGAAATCGGACGGAATGAATCGGAAATGTCGTTTTCGGAAATTTTCCAATTCTTTTCGGAAGTTAAAAATAGGTTCCAATTTCAGTTCCAAAAAAATCGGAATTTAAAAATGCATTCCAATTTCAGAATACCTCGGAATCGACGGAATTTCGGAATTTTCGGAAATTACATTAATTCTTAATTTTTTGTTCCAAAATCGGAAATAGTAGTAATTTTTAGCATTTTTTCTAATATTTTCGTAATTTTCCGGCCAAATGCAATAATCCAAAACAAATGTCAACAAGATGAAATGTAAACACTTGTACAAACAACATAAGCAGTTTATCAAAGCAAACATATTTGTTGCTAATTTCCAAAAAAAGAAAAAGTAAACACAATTCTTGCAACACATGAATAGAAAAACAATTCAAAAATACTATATATATATATATATATATATATATATGTATATATTTCGGAATAAAATTGGATCGGAAACCGGAATGAAACAAAGTGTTACAAATTCGAATATTTTCGGATCGGAATTGGCGGAATTAGTAAATTTCGTTCCAGTTTCCATCCCTAAATATTAGGCGTGTGTGACAAACTCGACATAACAACTGTAGAAAAAGAATTTCGAACCTTGATTAATTGACATATGATTCAAAGGTTTAATTATTGTGTTCTAATTCTTTTATGCTTATTTTTTTTTTTTTGTTAATAATAATAATTTAGTGATTTGACTTGTCGAGTGATTAGTGGTAGATGATGAATATAATATATTTCATTATTTTTTAATATGTTTACTTTTATACAGAAAGCATCTAAGAAAAAGGAAAATATGAGAGAGGATAAATAAATTACTAAAAATGAAAAATAAATAAATTATATTCCTTCATTTATATAAAATAATAGGTTTATCAAAAATACACTATAATAATTTTTATTTATTCTACATATATTTTTTTATAAGTTGTTTGCTTACAATCTCAAACTTTTTATAAGTTTAATGTCTAATATAAAACCCACCCCAAATTTTTTATTTCGTCAATGCAACATTTTAATATATATTAAATATTAAATAATAATAAAAAATATATATAATAATATAATAAAAGCAGAAAAGGAGAAAAAAACAAAAGAGCTGAGGAGCAAAGGACCATACACAGAAGGACAGAGGCAACCACCAACATGTTCTCTCTCTCTCTCTACCTCTCTCCACTCATAATTATTTCGGTATATTTTCTCTCTCTATAATTTATCTTCTTTCTAATTTTCTTCCCAAATGAAAATGTTTCTGCAATTTTTTTGATCGAACTCCATTCATCTCCATTTAATTGTTGGGAGGTAGTTGTGTTCAATAATATTTCGGGTGCTGTTTTGTTCTCTCCTTTTTTGATCGTTTTTTTTCGTGCTTTCCCTTTGCCACGGTTGAGGCAATTTTATTTCTGTTTGATTGATGGATATTTGATTTTTGGTAGGGATTCGTTAGTGGATCTTGTTTCTGCAATAATATGGAGGTTTGAAGGTGGAGGGTTTATGAGTTTTCCGATGGTTATGAAGATGGCGGAGTTCTTCACATGATTCGAGAGTGTAAGGAGGTAATATTTTAACGAATTATTGTAATTTCCTGATTAATTTTTGCTCTTCTGTAAAATTTTCCATCATCGTGCTTTTTGTTATAGAAAATAGGGTTATATATATATATATATATATATATATGTTGATGAGAAGGGGTTTAGTCTCTGAATATGTTTTGTTTATTCAGTTTGCTTGTGTTTGTTTCCCTTCGCACCCGAGAAATTGGGAGTTTGATTGAAGGGCATATACTGAAGGAGATTAGGAAATTTCGATTCGGGAACGTTTTGTGGCAGAATTATTAGCTTTTATCTGATAGTTTAGTAATGGGTGACAGTTGGGGAAATTGAGTTATCGAACTTCTTATTTGCTCCAAGAATGGAAACGGAAAAGGTACTTCGATTCGGAAGGGAAAGCGAGACGAGTAAAATCGAAAGCCAGGGCGTAGATACCATGGAACAGCTTAAAATGGAAGAGCCTCAATGTTCAGATATTGAAACGATGGAAACGGATGCTGTCGAGACTGGAAAAGCAATGGTGGAATATGGGAATAAACACGAAACTGAGATCGAAGATTTTAGTTCGGAGAAGGGTGATGGAGGAGGAAGCCATGGGAATGTGGTTTTCTCAAGAGAAGCTCCGCTCGTTATAAAGGAAGATCCTAGCATGAGTTCTTGTAGCTGTGGTGCAGAAAAACTTAAATCGAGATTGGCCGCCGCTTCTGATTCCGAGCCTGGAAAAAATGGGAGGAAGCTGAGTCGACAAGATCGAATCGAGTTAGGTCGGTTGTTTCAAGGTGCTGTGAGTTCACATGATTGGGAGCTTGCAGAGAGTCTGATCTTGTTGGCTGATCCTCAGACTTTGAATGATGCACTGTGCATTTCTTTGGATTCGATTTGGTTCTTGAGCACACAACAAGAGTTGTATGGAATCACTGGATTGATCAAGAAGATTATTTCTGATGGGGCGTACGACTTCACTCGAGCTGCTCTCAGGACTTCGTTTCTTGCTTCATGTGTTTCCGCTTGTCAGAGTCGAACGATGAGTCTTGCTGACACTGTTACCGTGATGGCGCAAAGGTATAACACTTCCTTTT
This sequence comes from Erythranthe guttata, assembly GCF_056151865.1. NCBI lineage: Eukaryota > Viridiplantae > Streptophyta > Magnoliopsida > Lamiales > Phrymaceae > Erythranthe > Erythranthe guttata. The sequence goes on from NC_142546.1 coordinate 24,819,798, forward strand.
TTCACTAACGTCATACATGCATGCACATTTATTTTTCTTGTGTTAAAGAAAGTATGATGGTCATATTTCAACTATGCCTACACGATCCAGAATCCGTAGTTAATTGAAACTATATGCTTGTCTCTCAGTAGACAAAGTTTTATAACTTACTATAACTTATTTGAAATTATTATATTTACTTTCAAATATAAACGATATCTATATCTTGATTTTCATCTAGGGTATAGAATTTTAAAGTATTTAGAGCATCCGTTCTAAGGATTTTCACCCTCCCATACAAGCAGGTTACACGAAAGGCTTCAAGAATGCAACGGAGATGAAGTCTTGAAGGCAGAAGCTGGTGCCAAGGTTCAGAAATTTACCGAGTGGGCTCTCAAATGCATAAGTTTCCATTCTCGCTGCCATGGAAATAGGGACAGAGTGGGCCATAACTCTCCTGTTGAGATTCAACTGCAGTTATCTGCTTTCAAAACCTTCCTAGATCTTGCAGGAAACCATCTTACCGGAAAGGATTTTACCGAAGCATTTGATGCAGCTTGCTTTCCGCTAACTCTCTTCTCTAGTTCATTTGACCCTGGTTGGGCATCAGGTATATCAGCTACTGCAATCCAGGGACTATTGGGAATGCTTGTCGAGGGTGGAGCAGACAATGTTAACCAATGTTTTCTGGAGGCTTCACGGTTTGGTAGCACCGAGCTTGTTCGCATTTTGTTGCAGGTAACAAAACTCGTTAAATGTGCTACTGATTAGCAATGTTTTGGTGATTGTTATGAATAGTTTGTCAATGTTTGCAGTTTTCCTATACAATGTGTTTCTTAGCTTGATGAGAACTAATTCCTCACTAAAATATACCGCAGAAGTTTGTTTTCATCCTCATTTCGATTATCCAGTTTTGTCTAAGAACGGTTGGTATTGTATTTGTTCATCCGCATAAAATCGTTAAATAGTTGACCCTTGTGCCACTCTTCTCTTTTTTATCATTCCTATAATCATATAAATGTGGTAGTTTTTGCAATCCAAATATTTCATTGTGTTGTTCTAGATCTCTTGAGTCCTATCTGCTCGCATATCTAAACCACCTGCTTATTTACAATTTGGACATGTAATATTCTACTCTCCGCTTACATTAATAATCCTTATTGTCCTAACTGTTTTCCGGCTCTTTGGTGTCAGATTGCTCAAAGGAATAGCTTGGATGTGGATGTTGACTTGGCACTAGGCTTCGCTTCACACTATTGCAAAATCGGCACTATGGAGTGCCTAGTGGAGGAGGGCAATGCATTGTCTTTCTTAGGCCCTTTAATGAGAGCCGCCGAGAGAGGGTGCATGCCAGTTGTACAGTGGTTCGTCAAACGAGGCTGCAGAGACATGGAGCTCTGCCTCGCCCTAACCGCCGCCACATCCAGCAGCCAAGTCGAGGCGGCAGCTTACCTCCTCCCACACGTACCCCGCCACGTCCTCGCCGCCCTCAGCATTGAAATCCTCAAGGCCGCCGGTGAACGCAGCGGTGGCTCCCTCGATGGGGTGTCATTTCTCCTCCGATCGGATTTTCTGGCGGACCCCGCCGCCACCTACGCGGTGGCTGACAGCATCGCCACGTCAGACGACGAAGCGATTGCCCCCCAGCTCAGGGCTTTTCTCCGGGAGCATTGGTCGGAGGAGGCTTTCTTGGAGGGGGTGAGAGAAGGCGAAGTGCATTTTCGTAACATTGTGGAGATTATGAAATGGGGTGAGTCACCGATTTGTTTGGGGGATTTGCCGGGCCCGCTTAGGGTGGCAGTGGCTTACTTGCCTTTGTATAGAGAGTGCGTTAAGGCAGGGGGACGGTTATTGTCTCAGAGGCATAGAGGGCAGCTTCTGGAAGCTTCTAGAAGGCTTGGGGGTGGGGATTTGGACGGGCCGGGACAGAAGGGAGAGTTGATGGCTGTCTTGGAACATAATCTGCCTCCATTTTTTCTCGACGAAAAATCGAAATGATTGATGGATGTTCTTTTTTTCTTCTAAATAATGAAATATTTTTAGACATGGTGAAAGATGTTAGGGTATGTCTTAGGTTGTACTTGTGTACTCCTCTGCTGCTGCTTTTGATGATGATGCAAAAAAATATACCTATGGGTGTGTTTGTAAAAGAAACTGTGCTGAAATGGTTTGGAAATCTGTTGTTCCAACTGATTTTTGAGCTTTGTTTGGTATATGAAGTTATGAGAAAGAAAGGTAAGTAAAATTATATAGTAGTGTATTTACTTGTGTTCTAACTTCTAATTATTATCTTAGGCCTCAGTTTGGTTCCCAAGATATGATTAATCAAGATATGAAAACTCAATTGTATTGTTCCATCACTGGAGGTTTAATTAATAATCTCCTAATTAGCCAAGATTACGTGTCATCACGAAAAGTTATTTGACTAATCAAGTTCAATTATTATCGACTAATCAAGTTCAATTATTTAATTAATCATGACTAATATTACCAACCAAACAAGGTCTTAGTTTACTACTCAAAATTGTGAAGCAAGATAAAATCAGCCTTGAAGTGAAACTAATACAAATAATTATAAACACATAAACATATGCAAAGTTAGGTGAATTTTGATTAAGAAACAAAAACAAGTGTGTTACAATACTCTCTTCCAGAACATCATAGTCGAAACAAAAATAAAGAAAAACGCCATTTACACGTACGCATACGTCGCGTCCCGTACATTAGAAGGCATGAAAGCCAAGATCATAAGAAGGCCCAATATACATATAGGAAGGAGAAGCAGCAGAAAAGGCGGGGGCGGCAAAGGGGGCAGCACGAGGGGGAGTATCAGCAAAGACACCGTTAGGCAAACGAGGAGAATCAAAGATTCCATTGTGAAGTAACGGAATATTCTCCCTCCGTGCCCTTTCGAGAAAGAACGGGAATATTCCAATTTCCTTCTCTCCGTAGTGGTGGCTAGGATCGTCGTCTTTCTTTGGACGATTGTCGGATTCTTGGATGTTCTTGCATCCATAATCGATCTTTTCGAGCAAATGATGAACAGAAGTTGTGATAAGAAGAAAATTGCCGAGAATTTACCAAGTACAATGCTATGATAAATATCTACAAATGCTGCCTCTCTTGATTGCTAAAACCATATGCCATTGTCCATAGAAATCCAACTGCCATTACAAACACAAGGGAAATTGTTAGATTCAAATTGCAATAAAGAAAACATAACCCTAGTTTGATTTTAGGGGGAAATCAAGAATTTTTGCTCTCAGAATTCCAATTATCAAGAACTTCAAACATAGATCAAAATGATTCTTTTTTTTCTTTTTCTTTTTTTAATTTTGTTCTGGATATCAAAATTCCCATCATGAACAATTTCAACTAAAGAAAGCGAAAAAAAAATATATAATAAAAGAAACTAAAACATAATATGAAACCATGTATGCCAAGATTGACCAGTTAAAATCCCATCAAACAAACATTTGACCCCAATATTTTTTTGCAAATATTTTAATATGCAAAATTCAGCACAATAAAATTGAATTACCCACAATTATATATGTATATAAAAAAATAAAAAATAAAAAAGCAGCCCAGATAAGAATATAGCCAAAGATTGAAAAATATATGCATAAATATACCTATAGTGTGTGTAAAGCTGTTGCAGGTTCTGCAGGCTGAGGATTTTCAATTGTGCACAAAGAATTACAACTGGTTGTTCCCTTTTGCATTTCAATTCACCCCCAACACTTTTCCTCCCCTTCTTCTTCTGATCAAGACTCCTTTTTTATTTCTTCTTTCCTCTTAAAAATCCAATCTTGGAATAAATAAACGAAATAATTTTTGCAATAATTACTTTTTTTTCTACAAAATTGGGAGTCTTTTAATTCTTTTGCAGAAGGGTTTTTTTTTTATGAGAAAATAAATTGGGTTGAAAATGAAAGGGGAGATGTCAATTATGGTGGGTAGGGGGAGATCAGATTGCCCTTTTTAGGTTAATGAGAGAGAGATTTGGAAGCTGTATTATTATTATTTGGGGGAAATATGCAATAACCCCCTCAAATGGAAAATATTTTGAACTAAACCCAATTGACTATTGAAGACTTTTGCCTACACCCAAGTTTCATTCTTAATTAGTGAGACCCCCCTAACTAGACATAATAAGACTAAAGTGCCCTTATATGATTAGGTTTTTAACGTGATATAATTTATTTACTCTTTCACTCTCCCTTTTTCTCTCTCACGTTCTCCATATCTCCTCTTCTCTTCTTCTTCGTCTTTTCTTTTTCCTTTTTTTCGTTTTTTTGGCAGATCTATATATACGCGTTTATTTTTGGGCGAGATCCAGGTGTCTAGTCATCGTCTTTGTAGCGCTCTATAGTTGGTGTTGAAGAAAAGTTACGTGGAAAAGATCAGAGATTGTACGGAATTGTTTTTTTTTTTTTTTTTTTTCTTAATTTAGTCTATGGATTATAATGTTTGGTTCGCAATTTACGAGCGTTTGTTTTGTTCAGAGCAAAATGTATGGAATTTGTGTCGTCCGAGTTGTATCTGATTTCATTTTATCTCGATTTACAGAGTAGTCACATAATAGTCATATTCTCACTCTTCTGTTAATAATTATGACTATTGTTGATTCACTCGATTAATGATTTATGAATTTCTTGTTTGTTTACCACTCTCTCTTTCATTCACCGTCGTTCCTCCTTCTCTTTTGTTATTTCCGATTTTTTTTTTCTCCAGATCTTGAGCATAAGCATTAACGTGACTATAGTCTGGTTTGAATATGACTATCGATGATTCACTCGATTAGTGGGAATCTTCGTTGTTTTATATGATTTGGTAAACATGACTATGCCATATAATCGGAATTTTAAAGTTCAAAGTATAAAAAACAACAATATAAAGAAAGAATATGACTACAATTAATATAGTCACATATAGTCATATTCAACTATAGTCATATTCGGGAAAATAATATAAAATATAAAATAAAAAAATAAAGTCCGATTTTTTAATTTTTTTTTTTTTGATTTGGTAGCAATTTTTTAGGAATTTGGAAGTAGATTTTAGGAATTAAATTGTTATTATGGAAAGAGAAAAAAAAGAATAATTGAGATAAATTACACTAATTAATCATAATTAGAGGAATTTAGGTGCCTCATTAATAGGAATTTTGTTAATAGTGTAGATTTAGTTGCCTTATTAATAGGAATTTTATAAATAGTAGATATTTATTAAAAAAAACGTGCGGATTTTTAGTTGCATTATTAATAGGAATTTTGTTAATACTAGATAATTATTAAAAAAAATGGGTTGTATAAGGGTAAAATTGGAAATAAATATTCTAGGGGGTTTTCACAAAGGAAGAATTATGGTATGGACATATCACTATTTTTTATCAATAGGAGGGGTGTATTGCTAATGACCCCTATTATTTGCTGTCTTTATTTAATGCACCATTGATGCATACATCTTTGCATGTAAGTAAATAAATACTAGGTTGTAATAAAGAAACTCCCCTATGGGGGTGGGGGGTGGGTGGGGGTGGGGTGGGGTGAGGAAGAAGATGGTTGGATTCAGTGAATGGGGCTGAGGAAACAAGTGGGCGTTACTAAAACAGTGAATTTAGGATGTTTGGATTTAATATTTACTTTTCTTTTTTATTTTTTATTTATTTATTTTTAGGAAAAAAAATATAAAAAGATAAAGAATTTCGAAAGCATCATGTTCGGTTCTTCACCCTTGGACATTCTTGAAATATAATAACGGTCGTTTGAGTGTATTATAAAAAATAATTAATGTGGAGTATTAATTTGTGGAAAATAATAGGAATTTATTATCATTGCAACTCTTTTTTATTAATTACTTGCGAAAAAACTAAATGTTTGATTTAATTTTTAGAAATACTAATGATAAACGTGGGAGGAAAAATAATTATTGCAAAAATCGATATTCTAAAAAGATATATAATATGGAACGTTTTTTCTATTTTTATTTTAAGTGATACTTAATTTGAAACAAATTAATTGAAAATAATTTCTCTATTTTTATCTCCTTTTATTATTGCATATATTCATAAATCATAAGTAATTAGTGGAATGGGTCTTCACCAATCATATATATATATATATATATTTTTTTTGTTATTTTCTGTAAAAGTCGTAGTCAAAACACAAAATACATACTTTATTTTACTAGTTTGATTTTCCACATATAATTATTAATTATTATATAATTAATTATGTATTATTATTTAATACTTATCTGTGGGCTTTTGATCTCTCCACCTAATTACCACTTTTTGGAAATTATTAAGCCATTTTAATGTCCATAAGTACGTCACATGGGCATGCACATATTTTTCTAAAATTAGGTTGGAGCCCCCACTATGTTTTAGAATGACCTTTTTCACCCATTTTTTATTTTAATTTTTTTTATTGATTTAATTCTTCGACATAGTCTCCCCCTCCCCTACTTCCATTTGTATGGACTTCAATTTACTCATAATTTTTTTTTTATTTAAGATAGTTAAATATCAACTTTTTATTTATATTAATAAAACACCATTACAGAAAGTTAAAAAAAAAATCTCCGAAAAAAACGATCGATATGCACGATAAATTATATTATATATTTTGACAAATTGAACCAAATTTATATTATTATTATTTTTTTCTTTTTCACAATATTATAGAACCATCACCTAATAATTTTTTTTTTAAATAAACAAGTGATAATTTATAAGAGTTGTATATAAATGGATGATGGGCATGTGGTGTGATAGTGTGTGTGTAAGTAGATGGTGGGCCTTAATAAATTGCAATTTTGGTAATAATAAATAAATAAAAAATTGAGAATTAGGGGGGCAAGTCATGTGCAATTTCTTACTTGATTCAATGTATTCACAATGCAACTTGTCAAAAATTATAATTCCTCGTACTTAGAACTCGAATTAATATTTATTTTTATTATATTTATTTGTTGTTAGTGGTGATTTATTCTAAATTAATTGTTGGTTATCTTTGATGTTAAGATTAAGGTCAAAAAGGTTAAACCTTTTAGCACATTGATCGATATATACAATAATTGAGAATTAATTGGTTGAGTGTTATTAAGTGATGCATATGGATTTGTAATGGTGTCACTAATTCATAATAATTAAGCTTAGATTTTACGCAATAATTTAAACAATTGAGTATTAACTTAGAGGGGTGTTTTGATTAAGCTTATAAGCTGTTAAAAAATGCTTATTATGTTTAATAGTTTATAAGATCTTTCAAACTGTTAGGTAATTTTTGAAAAAAAATCTAAAAAGTTTAAAAATAAGTTGTTGAAGAATAAATAAGATATTTTTAACAAAATACATCCATCACATCTTCTTATTTAAGATTTTATAACGAGCAAAAAAATTAATTCTAAAAATAATGCGTACTAATTTATCATCTCTTAAAACAGTTTACCGAATATAAAATTTATCAGTTGTTTACAACAAGCCTAGTCAAACAGGCCCTGATGGCGAGACGACGAAAGCATTTAGCCTACACTAATCATATAAAAATAAACTATTTGTTTGTCATATTTATGTACTTATCATCTTTAAAAATAAAATAAAAATAATTAAAGTCACATATTAAGAAGAAATAAAAGTAACTAAAGTCAAAGTTTCACCACTTTCCACGTTTTTAGGTTTGTGGAAATACTAATTACACATAAGCCAAGATTAGGACAAATGCAATTTGGTCCTTTTCTTATAGCTTAAAACAAAATCACATTATTAAATTAATTATTTTTTTTAACCCACCCAAAAAGAAATTAAAAAAAAATATATTTATATATTGGTCCATTTGTTTGCATATTTTCTTGCAAATAAATAAAATTAAGATGCCCCTTCAACAACCGAAAAAGCACAACTATAATGCCCTAGGGCTCACCAACACAATCCCATCCTTTTTTATTTATTTTATTTTATTTAGATTCTCCTAATTAACTTCAAAATTAATTTGCAACTATTACTACTTTTCAAAATAAAAAATAAATAAAAAAATACCAACTATTACATAAAATATCTCAGAGATACTATTATAATTGCAATTGCTCAAACTTTAAGAGTAAAATAAGATTTTCTTGAAAATAGTTGGTCAAAAAAGATTTTCAAAAGTCTACAAATTACGTTAATTCCAATAGCACGGCAGCCCATTATTCATGTACGGCACAATTACATCGAGTGGTGGTTAGCATCAAATAATTTATTGCACAATAATCAATTCTTTCTCATTTCGATAATATAAAATTATAAATATATTTTCAAATTATTTAATACTACTGTTTATATGAAATGGAAAATTTGCCACTAGTAGTAGTACTGTAAATGAGTTGAGCCGGCTGATGGACTCAACGAATTTTAGTTGTTCATAAGTTCACGATCTTTTTATTTATATATATATATATATATATATATATATATAATAAAAAATGTTATAGATTCATGCTTTTATTCTGTATTTTTTTTCGTATAAACAATTTATATTAAAAACAAAAAAATATAAGACGAGCCAAGCTTGAGCTCAACAGACTCAGTTTGACTTGAGCTCGAGATCGAGTTTGAGCTCATTAAATGAAAGCTCGGTGAGTTGCAGGTCAAGTTCGACCTCACCAAATTTGACCAGAGATCGAGCTCCAAAAAAATTGGTGAGCTCAGCTCATTTACACTCCTAAACTAACATAGCTTCAAATTCCATTAGAAAAAATATCGGTCTACCGACCTAAGTGAAGGGATGAAATAAAAAAAAAAAATTTGAGGAACAAATTAGAAGGTGAGATTAATAAATGTTATCAATTTGATGAGTACGGCTACAAGTAAAGAAGTTGACATCTATCTCCAAATTCCAATCACTATCCTTCTTCATATACAATGCACTGCCAAACTGCACCTTTTACAAAAGCTACCATTTTTAGATGCATTGTATGGGCCATTTATTCTCTTTCATTGCATGAATATTAAATACTATTTTTTTTTACTATTATTGTTATTATTAAAAAAAGAAAAAAAAAAAGAAAAAAAAAGGAGCAGTCAACATCAAAATCCACGCAATTTGACCAATTTTAGATGCGGTTATTCCATTCAACACATAAACAGTGTGATTATATAAAGCCATGTTTATTTCATTTGGGGATTATTAGCCACCGCCCAATGTTACAACTTACAAGTGTTTTACTTAATTGTGTTTTATGCTTCTTAAGTTCTTTCTGTTACATCGGTTGTGGGCATATTTATTAAATGTTACATTCAATGAATTTTCACCGTATTATTGTTTGCTAGTTATTTTTATGGGGCTATATGATAAATATCCCCATTGAAATTTTACTTCTTGATAAATCATTTATTTGTAAATGATATTTGACATAAATTCAATGGGCCTGAAAAACCATATATGCCCCCACTAATTACTAATTAGTATAATTATTCAAATTAAAAAAATTATACCCATAATCTACACTCTTTTCCAAAAATTATAGTCTCAAATCACGCTTCAGATTTATGCCCAAAATAATTCTCCCAAATCAATTCTAAAAATCTCATTTTATTTCTTTTCTTATTTTTGATTTCTTCATAAGAAATTTTTGATTTTGTTTTTTTTTAAAAAAATATTTTTCATTTTTTTTTAATTTTGGTTTTTTATTTTTTATACTTCTGTTTTTCCAAATTTAAATTGAAAAAAAATTGTTTTTAACAAATTGAAATTCACTGTAAACTTACAAAGACCATTATGTGATTATAGTATTCCGTTACGAAAATCCATTATAAACTTATCGAAAATCTCTATGTAATTAACAAAAACCACTATGTAATTAATGAAAACCACTCTGTAAATTAACGAAAATTACTATGTAATTAGCAAACTCCATTACAAAAATTCACTAAAAAGTTATCAACAAAAACCACTCTATAATTAATGAAAACTACTATGTAATTAACGAAAATCACTATGTAATTAACAAATTTCATTACAAAAATTCACTAAAAATTTATTATTAACGAAAACCACTATGTAATTAATGAAAACCACTCTTCGTGCAAAAATCACTCTGCGAGGAGACTTTTGCATCTTCTCCACACCAATTTACTCTTTCCCCATTTTCCTTCATCTTCTCCACCATTTTCAGAGCAAAATTCTGGATTAGCGGCTGGCGAACAGGCGGGGCCGGCGGAATCTCTCAGCCGTTGGATCATGCCGCTGAGCGAAGTCACCATGGATTCGTTCTCCCTCGCAACCCTCTGCCACGTCTGATTCTCGATTTCGATTATGTTAAGGAAATTCTGAAGCTCGTTCGTCCTGTTCGCCGCGTTCGCGATTTCTTAATCTTTTTGCTTCAGTAAAAATCGAGTCTTGGTTTCGTATTTCTTCATTAAAATCGATGTTTGCTGGTTTCTATGCTCTTGCATTGCCGATCTCAATCTCTCGTTCTTTTCAACAACCCAACATAAATAAATAAATAAATCACATTATTAATCTAAGAAACCCATCTCCATATATCTAACCGAGACTTCTTCTTGTAAGAACGCCATCAGAGATTGAAGAAGTAGGATTACTTGTCGAGGATGAGGGCGGAGATGGTCTGATCGTTCGGTGGAGCGGTGATGGTGTGGGCTTGTGTTCAAGGTTATGGAGAGAAGGAAGAGAGAAGATAAATGAATGAAACTGCTTGTGTTTAGGTTAAAGAAATTGAGAAAGGGTAAAATAGGTTATTAATAATATAATTTACTTAAAAAAATACAATTGGATTTATCTCAAAAATGGGGAAAAAAATGATCTAATCTACTGATACAATGCATATGAGGGAGTTTTCTCTAATAACCCCTATTTTTTTAGTATTAAATTAAATATTTGTTATTTTTATTTTTAAATTTAATTCTATAACATTACTACTACTATTTGGTAGTGGGCCAATTTACTAACACTGCTACAATATCTGGTCTTAATTTTCAGATTTTGGGCTTTTAATTCGATTTGCTCTAATCTTGGATTGCAGTATAAAAACTATTGTTGAACACCTTATCGACCATTTTATAATTTCTAAGAAGTTAGAATCATGTCTCAATTGTCTTATAATTTTATACGGTTTATCTTCTTATCTAGGTTAATTTTATCTTGGAAACCAAAAATTACCTATATTGTTTAAAAATGTATGATTAATCAATGCAAACCATGAAACCATCTCAACAAATAAATAACCGATTCATATATTTCATAATAATAATAATAATAAAATATAATTAACTACGAAATAAAAAGCTCATATAACACACACAAATATCAATTATCCATCATAACAACACAAATAAATGTTCACTCAGCCGCAGCAAAGTGTTTCACATAAACACTATAATAAAATTAAAACCACACATATTTCAATTAACTCATTTAAAATCAATATTTCAATTCAAGTCCCCATATTTTTTATTAGGGCAAAAAAACCCCACCAAGAACATAATCTAATTAAAAGTTTTAAGCACTTCCCACCACCAATTAGTCCTCACTCCTGCAAAAGAATTTAAATAAACATATTTAGAAAAAAAATAATAAAATAAAATTAAGAATAATAATAATCATAAATTACAATGTAATAAGATTACCACACCTCATCATCATCTTCTTCTTCTCCATCTTCTTTATTCTTCTTAAGTTTAGTGGTCCCGCCTTCCTTCGAAATCGGGAGCTTCATCGCACCGAAAGGCGTGTCAACATTAATATTCCCCTTCATACTATACCCCGTTCCTTTACCTCGTATCATGTCCCAAAGGGCTGACCCACAATCCTTCGGCCTAAACGTAATCGGCACATCCACATAGCAAAACCCATTCTTCTCGATATTCGCCGACTTCTCCAGCTCAGCACCACCGATGCTGACATCGCACAGCCAAACTTCGTAATCGAGATCATTAAGCCCCAAATCAAAGTCATTCTTGTTGCCCAGCTTCAAGTGAAGAGTTGCCACAGTTTCTTCGAACGAGAACTTATCGAAACGAATCTTGTCAATGTCAATCTCGGGTTTGAAAGGGATCGGAATTTCTCCCGTTTTCTCGAGAGGAATAGTGATCCTGCCCAAAACGGGCACATCCACTATTAAGTCAACCTTGACTTTGTAAGGGATTATGCTGCCTGGTTGTATATCTTCGTACGTGCTTTTTATATCATCGTATATAAGACAAACTGGTATTTTGACAGTTTCGGAGCCGTGCGCGTGTATTGTACCTGCATCGGGGATCAGCCCGGATATTAATTTTCTGCCGTCACTCTCGATTAAGTAGTTAATGTCGATTAGTGGGATCGGGATTGGATTAGGGTTCTTGATTAGGACATCTATGACTATGTCTGCCCTTTCGAGATTGATCTTGGGAATGTGGATATCTGTTACGTCTGCAGTCGGCTTTCCAAATCCGACCGTTTCCTCGATTTTTTCGCCAATGTCTTGGATGAAATCTTTGACCTTGTCTAGGAATCCACCCTTGCTTTCTTCTTCCGATTTGTCAGCCATTTCTATCCAACAAGCAATAAATTGGAGTGGATTTATCAATTAATTTATCACCTTTTTCAGATACAAATTAGATCAAATCAAGATTTATATTTTATAACATCGTATTTTTAAATCCATAAAGTCAAACAGATCGAATGAGAGGTGTGGAAAACTCATCGAGATGCAGAATTTTGAGATAGTGGTAAAAGTG